>NC_092159.1:57393758-57575071 GCF_045791955.1 Oncorhynchus clarkii lewisi | reverse complement strand
TAACAGCCACCCTATTACTCATTAGACTGAGTGGCATGTTACCTACACATTAAAGTCCCACAGTCCTACAACCTGGTCAGGAAATATCCTCCCTGTATACTGGAGGCAACGTTGCTGCTGACAGACCTGGAGGCAGACCAAAGAGATTGGGGCTGGGCTACGAGTGAGAGAGAGACTTGAGGGATACACAACAAAGTACAAAGAAGAAAGAACATAACTGGGCAACTATCCAGGCCGAAAAAGCTGGAAAATATGACGTATGCCGAGCCATATGGTAAAAGGAAGTTCCTGTGAATGACTTAATTAAATATAACTTTGCCTTGAAGATATTCAGCCTTTACAGACAGAGGTAAGAGTAAAAAAGGTGGTGGATTTGACCTGAAACCCAGCGCCCACATTCAGGTTCCAGCTCTGCAGCTGAGGGACCTTTACACCCTCAGGTCACCGACACATTTGCCTACCTTTGTTGCTTTGTCCTGTTTGCACAACAGGCGGCTACATAGTTCCACGAATCATGATGATGAAACAGAAACAGTCACTAGTGTTTGGTTGGGGAAAAGCAGTGCTGACAAATGGGGAACAGTGTACTCCACAAATCTGGGTTCAAATACTATTTGATAGAAATCATTTCAAAAGACTCTCTGCTTGATTGAGCTTGCCTGGCTTAACGTACCAATAGAATTGTCCCAACAAGTTAAACCCAGTCTATTTGGCACTCTAGGCAGGCTAGCGCAAACGCTCAAAGTATTTGAAAGATTTCAAATCGTATTTGAACCCAAGACTGCGGAGAAAGGCGACTTCATTCCGATAATGAATGTGAATTCCTGTAACTGTCTGCACACAAAAACACAATAACTGAGTTGACCTGATTGATGCTCTGGGCAAACTCAGTAGCGACTGGGAGTGAGTGCCAAAAGCTAATAGCCTCTTTCATACCCACAGAGAAGCCAGCAGACCCTCACTGGGGCTCAATAATAAGGACATCGAGACAACATAAAAAAGTCCACAACTACCTATCAGGGTTGAGTGGAGGACGGCTCATAATAATGGCTGGAATGCCAATGGAATGGCATCAAACACATCAAAAACTGTTTGAAGTATTAGATACCATTCCACCTATTCTGCTCCAGTCATTACAATGAGTCTGTCCTCCCCAATGAAGGTGCCACCAACCTCCTGTGGTGTACAATAGGCACAAAACGGAGTGAAACAAAGAAGCACTATCAGAACTTGTCCAATAAGAAAAGCTTTTTTTCATTTTCCGCTACAAAACATTTTGCTTTGGTGTGCCCTAGTGAACAGGACCCTGGTAAAGAAATAAGCTAAACGTCCATAGTCTCCATTCAAACATCTAATGATGCTGATTACCTGCCTTGAATAGAGAGAGCTTTGACTTAGCAGAGCTCTTGGGGTTGAAACACACACAGAGATTCAAATATGCTGCATCTGGGACCAAGTGGGGCCCTAAACACCCAGCCGGCCCAGGCGCAGCAATCCCATTTCAACATGCTCCTCCTGGGGCTTTAGGGAGCTAGCTGCAGAGTTGTGGTTACTGGTGGTTACCTCTGGGAGTGTCGATCGTAGCTTAGAGCAGTGTGCACACAGTGAGGCTTCAGAGGATGTGCTCGGTTAATTAATTTGAAAAGAGAGGGCTCTGAGACTGAGGGGCAAAAAGAAAAGTTAATCATGATGATGTACTACTATACAGGAGAGGAGGGAGGGAGGGAGAGCATGGAGGGAGGGAGAGCCTGGAGGGAGGGAGGGAGGGAGGGAGAGCATGGAGGGAGGGAGAGCCTGGAGGGAGGGAGGGAGGGAGGGAGAGCATGGAGGGAGGGAGAGCATGGACAAGAGAGGGAGGGAGAGCCTGGAGGGAGGGAGGGAGGGAGGGAGGGAGGGAGGGAGGGAGGGAGGGAGGGAGGGAGGGAGGGAGGGAGGGAGGGAGGGAGGGAGGGAGGGAGAGCCTGGACAAGAGAGAGAGGGGGGGGGGGGAGAGAGAGCCTGGACGAGGGAGGGAGCCTGGACGGAAGAGGGAGGGGAGAGAGAGCCTGGACGGAAGAGGGAGGGGAGGGAGAGCCTGGACGGAAGAGGGAGGGAGAGCCTGGACGGAAGAGGGAGGGAGAGCCTGGACGGAAGAGGGAGGGAGAGCCTGGACGGAAGAGGGAGGGGAGGGAGAGAGAGCCTGGACGGAAGAGGGAGGGGAGGGAGAGAGAGCCTGGACGGAAGAGGGAGGGGAGGGAGAGAGAGCCTGGACGGAAGAGGGAGGGGAGGGAGAGAGAGCCTGGACGGAAGAGGGAGGGGAGGGAGAGAGAGCCTGGACGGAAGAGGGAGGGGAGGGAGAGAGAGCCTGGACGGAAGAGGGAGGGGAGGGAGAGAGAGCCTGGACGGAAGAGGGAGGGGAGGGAGAGAGAGCCTGGACGGAAGAGGGAGGGGAGGGAGAGAGAGCCTGGACGGAAGAGGGAGGGGAGGGAGAGAGAGCCTGGACGGAAGAGGGAGGGGAGGGAGAGAGAGCCTGGACGGAAGAGGGAGGGGAGGGAGAGAGAGCCTGGACGGAAGAGGGAGGGGAGGGAGAGAGAGCCTGGACGGAAGAGGGAGGGGAGGGAGAGAGAGCCTGGACGGAAGAGGGAGGGGAGGGAGAGAGAGCCTGGACGGAAGAGGGAGGGGAGGGAGAGAGAGCCTGGACGGAAGAGGGAGGGGAGGGAGAGAGAGCCTGGACGGAAGAGGGAGGGGAGGGAGAGAGAGCCTGGACGGAAGAGGGAGGGGAGGGAGAGCCTGGACAGAAGAGGGAAGGGAGGGAGAGCCTGGACGGAAGAGGGAGAGGGAGGGAGAGCCTGAACGGAGTGTGTTAACAACCATCAAGTTCTAGTGAACTGCTGTAGCGCTGTACAAACAAAGGGTCATCGACCCTCTGGCGACAGCTGTTTGTTCTAGAGACAGACCTGTGTCTGTCATCGTACAGTACTCATCGTGTCTCATCAAATATAGTAGTTGAGCTAAAGCTTTAGCAGTTAGAAACACATCAATTGTTGCAGGACAATGCGCTAGGCTATCAACCATCCAGATAGATGATAGCATTTCGGTCAGAGGAGGCTGGTGGGGGAGCTTTAGGAGGACGGGCTCATTGTGTTTGCTGGAATGGAATCAATTGAACAGAGTCAAACATGTTACCATGTGTTTGGTACCATTCCAGCCATGACAATGAGCCCATCCTATAGCTCTTCCCACCAGCCTCCACTGCTATCCATCTGCAGCAGGGTTTTCCTAACTCAGTCCTGGGTAATAGATTGCCATAGCACGAGTATGAAGGACGTGTGTGAGAAAGTAAAAAGGGGAGAAAGCAAGCCAGCATTTGGTTTACAGTACCTACTCTACTAATGTTAGTGCAAGGAGGAAGGAGAAGTTTGTCGACTCACCAATGCTGTCCATCTCACATCATTCTGAAGCACCTAGTTCAACAACAACGAAATAAAACATGTAATGTGTGTTGTGACTGCCAGTGGAAAACAAACACACAGGTTGTAGTCAAAAGCAATCAAACCATTCATTCAGTACAGGACACTAACAACAAACAGGACCGAAAAGCAAAAACAAAAGGTTGACATCATTTAGGCTAGCTAGACTAATATTTGCTAAAATGGGGGGGGGGGGGGAGAGAATCATTGCTATCAGTAACCTATAGGGTCGGGATATTTTGAGACACTGACTGAATTGAAATGCCAAGAACCTAATTTATAAGTTATACGGCAAGTAATTTGGGAGGGGGGGGGGGGGTGGGTGAGAGCAGATGGTCGAACGAAATGGTTCAGTGTGCTTTGCTGGCCTGAATGAGGAGTGGGAGGGAGCATGCTTCACTGAACAATGCACAACTGTGGTGTTGCTAGTGACAATAGGTGGATCTGGTCAAAACAGCCAACCACATTCACATAAATAAATTATGTAACGTAAGGACAGTCACGTTGGCATGCAAATATATTGCATCATTTTAAGAAAGGGATTCAATAGCAAGCTACAGTAAAAGCTCAGTTGATACCCTCCAATAAAATTGTATTTGCTGATGAGCTAGATTCTTGGTAACGTTAGCTAACCAACCAGCAACACCAGGCTAGATGTCAACTAGCGCACAACCTACGCTAGCTATATACTAGTTATCTAAACACGATTCGTTTTGCTCAGGAGGAGAGTGAGTTTCTCGCGTTATCATTCATTGTTGGCGTTTATTTCCCTGCAGTAGCACACCGTATCAAGCTAATTTAACTGGCAGTGATGATCAAGTCTAGACTGGTGTTAGCTAGATATTGTAAGATAACGTTAGTTCTGCTGTGTCAATTATCCAGCTAGACATGATCTAATGACTGATTGATGCAATGTAGTCTCTATGATGAGATTGATGCGCCTTGAATATTCCCAGGTAGCATGATGATGGGGTAACTTTATGCTACCTGCGTTTCCAGTCACAACGAACGAGCTGTGGTGTGTTAGCTGGCGCAATGTGTCTGCATTAAACCACCACACTCAAACAGTGTAACGTTACGTGGGTGTACATGTGTGTGCTTGAAACTGTGTGGGGCGTTTATGCATAACGTTAGCCCTTCTGTCTGTGCGTAGTTATATGCCGTTTGTGCTTCAGTTTCTCAATGGCATTCCTGTTTTACCTTTCGTCTCCTGGCTTCAGCACTCCCGCTCCAAACAAAGCATTGATATATGACTCGTAGGTTTTGCCTCCAATTGTCCACCTTATAAGCGTTCACATGTGAGCACCCGGCTGGACTCATGACTGAAACAACATTCAGTTTTGTATTTTAAATGAAGAGACGTGTCCTGGAATCGAGAATAAGCTAACTAGCTAGCGGGTGCTTGCTGTCCAGTACAGAAGCTAGCTGTGGTTTCCGTTTGGAAATGGACAGCCGCGACAATACCCAAAATCAGATTCGGCATCTGACAAATACGTCCTTTGTTGACATTTTTGTACAGTTATCCGTCTTCGTGAATCTATTGACGTCTCAGACTGACAGTTGCCTTTATCCTCATGTCAAACACTTCCACTCAGGATGTGTTTTTCTAATGGTATGTTGCGCGTCGAGCCCGCCCAAAGCGAAACATGATTAGCGGATACAGAGAGAGGTGACTTCATGTTGGCTGAAGAGTGCGCTGGTGCGTTGTTTCCCGTTAAAGTCACGCCCCTTTGCAGTAAGGATAGGATTCTGATTGGTGAAAAAATATGTCCTTTCATAAAGTAGGCGGACTCACTGGTCTAAAATAACCAATAGGCTGAGATTAAATCAAACCTGGGTCGCTTACTGGTTTTGTCAAATTGTAAAAAAAATAAAAAATAAAAAATAGTTTTATTTAATTGACAAAACCAAGTACTGCCCTTTCAACTGGACTACAGCGGTCGCCCGCCTGCCTCTGTACTAGTTAGAGGCCCTCATACGATGAAAATTGATAATATCAATTCATTTTTATTATGTACTGAATCACATGGCCAGACAATAATGCACATATTCTACACCAGTTGGATTATTTTGTGTGCAAGTCTATTTCAGAATCTGTGAACAGAGGCTACCATTTACTGCATTATCTATAAGATGCTAACATCTACTGGTTAAAAATTATATTGCACATTGACATCTATGTCACTTTCTGGTTGTGTCAGAGTTGTCATTTAATTGACAGCACGAAGTACCACCCTCACCTGTCTGCCTGTGCTGTCGCAGTGCGATGCCCTTCCCTCATTCAATGAAAATTAAAGAAATAGAATTTGCTGAAACACTAAAGGAAGCCTACACTGTTAAAATACAACAATTCAAAACACCAACATTATTTAATGAAACCATGAAAAGTAGTACACCTAAGAGTAACAAGCGTTAATAAGAACGTAGTTTAAACTCACTCCAAAGTTAACGTGGAAAGTCGCGGATGGAGCCATCAAAGAGGTGCGTTCAGGATGGCTCAACCCCTTGGAACGTTGTCATGGGCCGGCGGTCACGTGTGTGCAAAGCAGAGGGTCACTTGTTCAAGAGGGTTGAGGAAGGCAAGCTGTTCACACTGGTGTTCGAACGAAAACCCGTTGTACGTGCTATGATCCACGTAATGGAAACACCCAAGTGGTTCTTCAATCTGAATATTGGCCTTCTTTAATAGAGGGATGTCTAAACTCTTTTGGGGGAATACAAATTATTTACAGGCTAAATAACGATTGATGATCAATTGTCATTAATATTTTACAACTTATTGTAGGCTAATATAGTTCACATATTCATTTACATTACCTAATTTTAGAAATTTACTGAGACAGAAAAAAAGAGCTGTCATATTTTCCAACAATTTGCTGAAATATGCCCAGTGCATTCAAATATGTAATAATCCTATGTTTTATAAATATATATATATATATATATATATATATATATATATATATATATGTGGGCATCGAGCCAGGAGCTATGAAGCAGGGGGATCGTGTTTCGGAGGACGCATGGCTCTCGACCTTCGCTTCTCCCGAGTCCGCACGGGAGTTACAGCGATGAGACAAGAATGTAACTACCAATTGGATATCACAAAATTGGGGAGAAAAGGGAGTAAAATAAATAAATAAACAAAATTGTAACCATAAACATCTACCTTATTTACTTGTCTAAACAGTGAGATAATATAACAGACTTGACTGCAGAGGCTTTGGGTTCATCGTGATGGTGCATTTGTGCTCAGATGCCACAAGAGTGAGGCATTGCTTTACAATGAAGGCCATGGATGAAGAAATCTGTCCACTAGGTTTGTTTGAGCAATGTGGTCAAATCAAATGTATTTATATAGCCCTTCTTACATCAGCTGATATATCAAAGTGCTGTACAGAAACCCAGCCTAAAACCCCAAACAGCAGGCAATGCAGGTGTAGAAGCACGGTGGCTAGGAAAAACTCCCTAGAAAGGCAGAAACCTAGGAAGAAACCTAGAGAGGAACCAGGCTATGAGGGGTGGGCCAGTCCTCTTCTGGCTGTGCCGGGTGGAGATTATAACAGAACATGGCCAAGATGTTCAAATAAATAAATGACCACCATGGTCAAATAACAATAATCATAGTAGTTGTCGAGGGTGCAGCAAGCCAGCACCTCAGGAGTAAATGTAAGTTGGCTTTTCATAGTCAATCCTTGAGAGTATCTCTACCGCTCCTGCTGTCTCTAGAGAGTTGAAAACAGCAGGTCTGGGACAGATAGCACGTCCGGTGAACAGGTCAGGGTTCCATAGCCGCAGGCAGAACAGTTGAAACAGGAGCAGCAGCACTGCCAGGTGGACAGGGGACAGCAAGGAGTCATCATGCCAGGTAGTCCTGAGGCATGGTCCTAGGGATCAGGTCCTCCGAGAGAGAGAAAGAAAGAAAGAGAGAGCATACTTAAATTCACACAGGACACCGGATAAGACAGGATAAATACTCCAGATATAACAGACTGACCCTAACCCCCAGACACATAAACTACTGCAGCATAAATACTGGAGGCTGAGACAGGAGGAGTCAGGAGACACTGTGGCCCCATCCGATGACACCCCTGGACAGGGCCAAACAGGCAGGATATAACCCGACCCACTTTTCCAAAGCACAGTCCCCACACCACTTCAACCACCAACTTACCATCCTGAGACAAGGCCGAGTATAGCCCACAAAGATCTCCGTCGCGGCACAACCCAAGGGGGGGCGCCAACCCAGACAGGAAGACCACGTCAGCGAATCAACCCACTCAAGTGGAGGCCTGCGTCTTGTGACCGTAGCGTACATGTAGGTATGTACGGCAGGACCAAAACGGAAAGATAGGTAGGAGCAAGACCATGTAATGCTTTGTAGGTTAGCAGTAAAACCTTGAAATCAGCCCTTGCTAACAGGAAGCCAGTGTAGGGAGGCTAGCACTGGAGTAATATGATACATTTTTTGGGTTCTAGTCAGGATTCTAGCAGCCGTATTTAGCACTAACTGAAGTTTATTTAGTGCTTTATCCGAGTAGCTGGAAAGTAGAGCATTGCAGTAGTCTAACCTTGAAGTAACAAAAGCATGGATACATTTTTTTGCATCATTTTTGGACAAAAAGTTTCTGATTTTTGCAATGTTACATAGATGGAAAAAAAGCTGTCTTTGAAATAGTCTTGATATGTTCGTCAAAAGAGAGATCAGGGTCCAGAGTAACGCAGAGGTCCTTCACAGTTTTATTTGAGACGACTGTACAACCATCAAGATTAATTGTCAGATTCAACAGAAGATCTCTTTATTTCTTGGGACCTAGAACAAGCATCTCTGTTTTGTCCGAGTTTAAAAGTAGAACGTTTGCAGCCATCCACTTCCTTATGTCTGAAACACAGGCTTCTAGGGAGGGCAATTTTGGGGCTTCACCATGTTTCATTGAAATGTACAGCTGTGTGGCATCCACATAGCAGTGAAAGTTAACATTATGTTTTGACATAATGACATCCCCAAGAGGTAAAATATATAGTGAGAACAATAGTGGTCCTAAAACGTAACCTTAAGGAACACTGAAATTTACTGTTGATTTGTCAGAGGAGAAATCATTCACAGAGACAAACTGATATATTTCCGACAGATAAGATCTAAACCAGGCCAGAACTTGTCCATGTAGACCAATTTGAGTTTCCAATCTCTCCAAAAGAATGTGGTGATCGATGGTATCAAAAACAGCACTAAGGTCTAGGAGCATGAGGACAGATGCAGAGCCTCGGTCTGATGCCATTAAAAGATCATTTACCACCTTCACAAGTACAGTCTCAGTGCTCTGATGGGGTCTAAAAGCAGACTGAAGCATTTCGTATACATTGTTTGTCTTCAGGAAGGCAGTGAGTTGCTGCACAACAGCATACAGTAAGATTGCTGAACTGTGGATACTACTTCCGATCTGTGAAAATGCCTTTCAGTAAGTCATTAGGTTACAGTTAATAGACCCTTGTCCAAAACTTTTAGTTTCTGATTACGCTTCAATGGCTACCGTTCTTAAAGATGGCCACTGTGGACATGGCATTAATAATAACGGACGGAAAACAACGCTTTATTTAGTAAATTAGTCCTACTGAATGTTTTTAATCAAGCAATTTAAAGACATGATATCTGAAATGGCTTTGTTTATATTGCTACTTAATGTCAGAGATAGCTTTGTGTTGGTGAATGATTACCTGATCCAAGTTGTCAAAAGAAAGCAGCCGCTATGGAGTTAACATTTTTCTCTCTTTACACACCTGCCCTTTCCCCCTAATTAATCTCCTCTTCTTTTTGATGAATCGGTTGGATTAAGTGGTTTACATCAGCTGTTCCACTAGGCATGTCTATGGTGTATACTAATTAACTAGGCCAGCAGTAGGGTTTTGTTCTGCCATTGAGTGGCTGTATTTCCATTAGCAGTATTACATAATGATACAGGAAACGTTTTAGTGTTACTGCAGTAGTTAACACAAAGATCTGTTCCAGATTCCCTCTGCCCTGTATACAGAGGTAAATATACAGATGCCCTGTATACCAGGCATGGATTAAATCCACCTACTATAGACTTACTGTACATCAACACACATTTGTCTAGTTTTTTACATCGTTTAGCAGATGCTCTTATCCAGAGCTACTTACAGAAGCAATTAGGGTTAAGTGCCTTGCTCAAGGGCACATCAACAGATGTTTCACCTAGTCGGCTCGGGGACTCAAACCAGCGACTTTTAGGTTGCTGGTCCAACACTTAACCACTAGGCTACCTGCCGCCCATCACCACTCACGTCTTCCCCTCTTCCTGTTTATCCTCAACTTTTAGGTTGCTGGTCCAACACTTAACCACTAGGCTACCTGCCGCCCATCACCACTCACGTCTTCCCCTCTTCCTGTTTATCCTCAACTTTTAGGTTGCTGGTCCAACACTTAACCACTAGGCTACCTGCCGCCCGTCACCACTCACGTCTTCCCCTCTTCCTGTTTATCCTCAACTTTTAGGTTGCTGGTCCAACACTTAACCACTAGGCTACCTGCCGCCCATCACCACTCACGTCTTCCCCTCTTCCTGTTTATCCTCAACTTTTAGGTTGCTGGTCCAACACTTAACCACTAGGCTACCTGCCGCCCGTCACCACTCACGTCTTCCCCTCTTCCTGTTTATCCTCAACTTTTAGGTTGCTGGCCCAAAACTTAACCACTAGGCTACCTGCCGCCCGTCACCACTCACGTCTTCCCCTCTTCCTGTTTATCCTCACTTTTTTCACTTTAGTCATTTACAAACAAACCAGAGATGTTGTGTAAAACAGCGGTACAACTGTTCAAGTCAAACGTTAATTGTAAATGTCAATCCAGACTTAAATGATCTGAATGAATGACTTTATACATTAGTTAAATAGGTAAACCTCAGAGTGGCCACAATCTCTGGACAAAGTCCTAAGTCTAAGATAAACTTTTTCAATAAATTCTTCTGAATGTCTTTGTTCTGTATAATTCAACTACAAGTTGAAATGCTTTATGTCTATTTCTGTCTTATCTTGATGTCACTCTATAATACGTTGGATATACGCATGCCCAAACATTTCCTAAATGGCACCCTAATCCCTATTTTTTTGCATCATTTTTGGACAAAAAGTTTCTGATTTTTGCAATGTTACATAGATGGAAAAAAAGCTGTCTTTGAAATAGTCTTGATATGTTCGTCAAAAGAGAGATCAGGGTCCAGAGTAACGCAGAGGTCCTTCACAGTTTTATTTGAGACGACTGTACAACCATCAAGATTAATTGTCAGATTCAACAGAAGATCTCTTTATTTCTTGGGACCTAGAACAAGCATCTCTGTTTTGTCCGAGTTTAAAAGTAGAACGTTTGCAGCCATCCACTTCCTTATGTCTGAAACACAGGCTTCTAGGGAGGGCAATTTTGGGGCTTCACCATGTTTCATTGAAATGTACAGCTGTGTGGCATCCACATAGCAGTGAAAGTTAACATTATGTTTTGACATAATGACATCCCCAAGAGGTAAAATATATAGTGAGAACAATAGTGGTCCTAAAACGTAACCTTAAGGAACACTGAAATTTACTGTTGATTTGTCAGAGGAGAAATCATTCACAGAGACAAACTGATATATTTCCGACAGATAAGATCTAAACCAGGCCAGAACTTGTCCATGTAGACCAATTTGAGTTTCCAATCTCTCCAAAAGAATGTGGTGATCGATGGTATCAAAAACAGCACTAAGGTCTAGGAGCATGAGGACAGATGCAGAGCCTCGGTCTGATGCCATTAAAAGATCATTTACCACCTTCACAAGTACAGTCTCAGTGCTCTGATGGGGTCTAAAAGCAGACTGAAGCATTTCGTATACATTGTTTGTCTTCAGGAAGGCAGTGAGTTGCTGCACAACAGCATACAGTAAGATTGCTGAACTGTGGATACTACTTCCGATCTGTGAAAATGCCTTTCAGTAAGTCATTAGGTTACAGTTAATAGACCCTTGTCCAAAACTTTTAGTTTCTGATTACGCTTCAATGGCTACCGTTCTTAAAGATGGCCACTGTGGACATGGCATTAATAATAACGGACGGAAAACAACGCTTTATTTAGTAAATTAGTCCTACTGAATGTTTTTAATCAAGCAATTTAAAGACATGATATCTGAAATGGCTTTGTTTATATTGCTACTTAATGTCAGAGATAGCTTTGTGTTGGTGAATGATTACCTGATCCAAGTTGTCAAAAGAAAGCAGCCGCTATGGAGTTAACATTTTTCTCTCTTTACACACCTGCCCTTTCCCCCTAATTAATCTCCTCTTCTTTTTGATGAATCGGTTGGATTAAGTGGTTTACATCAGCTGTTCCACTAGGCATGTCTATGGTGTATACTAATTAACTAGGCCAGCAGTAGGGTTTTGTTCTGCCATTGAGTGGCTGTATTTCCATTAGCAGTATTACATAATGATACAGGAAACGTTTTAGTGTTACTGCAGTAGTTAACACAAAGATCTGTTCCAGATTCCCTCTGCCCTGTATACAGAGGTAAATATACAGATGCCCTGTATACCAGGCATGGATTAAATCCACCTACTATAGACTTACTGTACATCAACACACATTTGTCTAGTTTTTTACATCGTTTAGCAGATGCTCTTATCCAGAGCTACTTACAGAAGCAATTAGGGTTAAGTGCCTTGCTCAAGGGCACATCAACAGATGTTTCACCTAGTCGGCTCGGGGACTCAAACCAGCGACTTTTAGGTTGCTGGTCCAACACTTAACCACTAGGCTACCTGCCGCCCATCACCACTCACGTCTTCCCCTCTTCCTGTTTATCCTCAACTTTTAGGTTGCTGGTCCAACACTTAACCACTAGGCTACCTGCCGCCCATCACCACTCACGTCTTCCCCTCTTCCTGTTTATCCTCAACTTTTAGGTTGCTGGTCCAACACTTAACCACTAGGCTACCTGCCGCCCGTCACCACTCACGTCTTCCCCTCTTCCTGTTTATCCTCAACTTTTAGGTTGCTGGTCCAACACTTAACCACTAGGCTACCTGCCGCCCATCACCACTCACGTCTTCCCCTCTTCCTGTTTATCCTCAACTTTTAGGTTGCTGGTCCAACACTTAACCACTAGGCTACCTGCCGCCCGTCACCACTCACGTCTTCCCCTCTTCCTGTTTATCCTCAACTTTTAGGTTGCTGGCCCAAAACTTAACCACTAGGCTACCTGCCGCCCGTCACCACTCACGTCTTCCCCTCTTCCTGTTTATCCTCACTTTTTTCACTTTAGTCATTTACAAACAAACCAGAGATGTTGTGTAAAACAGCGGTACAACTGTTCAAGTCAAACGTTAATTGTAAATGTCAATCCAGACTTAAATGATCTGAATGAATGACTTTATACATTAGTTAAATAGGTAAACCTCAGAGTGGCCACAATCTCTGGACAAAGTCCTAAGTCTAAGATAAACTTTTTCAATAAATTCTTCTGAATGTCTTTGTTCTGTATAATTCAACTACAAGTTGAAATGCTTTATGTCTATTTCTGTCTTATCTTGATGTCACTCTATAATACGTTGGATATACGCATGCCCAAACATTTCCTAAATGGCACCCTAATCCCTATTTTTTTGCATCATTTTTGGACAAAAAGTTTCTGATTTTTGCAATGTTACATAGATGGAAAAAAAGCTGTCTTTGAAATAGTCTTGATATGTTCGTCAAAAGAGAGATCAGGGTCCAGAGTAACGCAGAGGTCCTTCACAGTTTTATTTGAGACGACTGTACAACCATCAAGATTAATTGTCAGATTCAACAGAAGATCTCTTTATTTCTTGGGACCTAGAACAAGCATCTCTGTTTTGTCCGAGTTTAAAAGTAGAACGTTTGCAGCCATCCACTTCCTTATGTCTGAAACACAGGCTTCTAGGGAGGGCAATTTTGGGGCTTCACCATGTTTCATTGAAATGTACAGCTGTGTGGCATCCACATAGCAGTGAAAGTTAACATTATGCTTTGACATAATGACATCCCCAAGAGGTAAAATATATAGTGAGAACAATAGTGGTCCTAAAACGTAACCTTAAGGAACACTGAAATTTACTGTTGATTTGTCAGAGGAGAAATCATTCACAGAGACAAACTGATATATTTTCGACAGATAAGATCTAAACCAGGCCAGAACTTGTCCATGTAGACCAATTTGAGTTTCCAATCTCTCCAAAAGAATGTGGTGATCGATGGTATCAAAAACAGCACTAAGGTCTAGGAGCATGAGGACAGATGCAGAGCCTCGGTCTGATGCCATTAAAAGATCATTTACCACCTTCACAAGTACAGTCTCAGTGCTCTGATGGGGTCTAAAAGCAGACTGAAGCATTTCGTATACATTGTTTGTCTTCAGGAAGGCAGTGAGTTGCTGCACAACAGCATACAGTAAGATTGCTGAACTGTGGATACTACTTCCGATCTGTGAAAATGCCTTTCAGTAAGTCATTAGGTTACAGTTAATAGACCCTTGTCCAAAACTTTTAGTTTCTGATTACGCTTCAATGGCTACCGTTCTTAAAGATGGCCACTGTGGACATGGCATTAATAATAACGGACGGAAAACAACGCTTTATTTAGTAAATTAGTCCTACTGAATGTTTTTAATCAAGCAATTTAAAGACATGATATCTGAAATGGCTTTGTTTATATTGCTACTTAATGTCAGAGATAGCTTTGTGTTGGTGAATGATTACCTGATCCAAGTTGTCAAAAGAAAGCAGCCGCTATGGAGTTAACATTTTTCTCTCTTTACACACCTGCCCTTTCCCCCTAATTAATCTCCTCTTCTTTTTGATGAATCGGTTGGATTAAGTGGTTTACATCAGCTGTTCCACTAGGCATGTCTATGGTGTATACTAATTAACTAGGCCAGCAGTAGGGTTTTGTTCTGCCATTGAGTGGCTGTATTTCCATTAGCAGTATTACATAATGATACAGGAAACGTTTTAGTGTTACTGCAGTAGTTAACACAAAGATCTGTTCCAGATTCCCTCTGCCCTGTATACAGAGGTAAATATACAGATGCCCTGTATACCAGGCATGGATTAAATCCACCTACTATAGACTTACTGTACATCAACACACATTTGTCTAGTTTTTTACATCGTTTAGCAGATGCTCTTATCCAGAGCTACTTACAGAAGCAATTAGGGTTAAGTGCCTTGCTCAAGGGCACATCAACAGATGTTTCACCTAGTCGGCTCGGGGACTCAAACCAGCGACTTTTAGGTTGCTGGTCCAACACTTAACCACTAGGCTACCTGCCGCCCATCACCACTCACGTCTTCCCCTCTTCCTGTTTATCCTCAACTTTTAGGTTGCTGGTCCAACACTTAACCACTAGGCTACCTGCCGCCCATCACCACTCACGTCTTCCCCTCTTCCTGTTTATCCTCAACTTTTAGGTTGCTGGTCCAACACTTAACCACTAGGCTACCTGCCGCCCATCACCACTCACGTCTTCCCCTCTTCCTGTTTATCCTCAACTTTTAGGTTGCTGGTCCAACACTTAACCACTAGGCTACCTGCCGCCCGTCACCACTCACGTCTTCCCCTCTTCCTGTTTATCCTCAACTTTTAGGTTGCTGGTCCAACACTTAACCACTAGGCTACCTGCCGCCCATCACCACTCACGTCTTCCCCTCTTCCTGTTTATCCTCAACTTTTAGGTTGCTGGTCCAACACTTAACCACTAGGCTACCTGCCGCCCGTCACCACTCACGTCTTCCCCTCTTCCTGTTTATCCTCAACTTTTAGGTTGCTGGCCCAAAACTTAACCACTAGGCTACCTGCCGCCCGTCACCACTCACGTCTTCCCCTCTTCCTGTTTATCCTCACTTTTTTCACTTTAGTCATTTACAAACAAACCAGAGATGTTGTGTAAAACAGCGGTACAACTGTTCAAGTCAAACGTTAATTGTAAATGTCAATCCAGACTTAAATGATCTGAATGAATGACTTTATACATTAGTTAAATAGGTAAACCTCAGAGTGGCCACAATCTCTGGACAAAGTCCTAAGTCTAAGATAAACTTTTTCAATAAATTCTTCTGAATGTCTTTGTTCTGTATAATTCAACTACAAGTTGAAATGCTTTATGTCTATTTCTGTCTTATCTTGATGTCACTCTATAATACGTTGGATATACGCATGCCCAAACATTTCCTAAATGGCACCCTAATCCCTATACAGTGCACTACTTTAGACCAGAGCCCTATGGGGCCCTGTTCCCTATACAGTGCACTACTTTAGACCAGAGCCCTATGGGGCCATTTTCCTATACAGTGCACTACTTTAGACCAGAGCGCACAATTGGTCCAGTGTCGTTTGGGTTTGGGTTAGGGGTAGGCCGTTATTGTAAATAATAATTTGTTCTTAACTGACTTGCCTAGTTAAATACAATACAAAATGATTCCTGCTTTGCTTCGTCATTCATTATCATTCACAAATAATACAGCTCAGACTGAGTGTATAAGTTGTCTAACATTTGCTTCCTGGGTGGTTCTATCCAACGTGATCGTTCCATCACATTGAATGAAGAAAGGAGAGAGTGAATGTACCATGTATAGGTTTGTACAAGTTTTGCAAAATTTGATAATGTTATGAGCTGAGTCTTTTCCTTCGTCATCATGAGATCTGGATGTTCTGTCTTCTATAACGGAATATCCTGTTATTAAACATCTTAATTGCCTCTCTCTCCCTCTCTCTCTCCCTCTCTCTGTGGGTCCATCTGAGCTCACTCTGTGCTGTTCTCTGATTGTCATCTGTTTGCTTTTGATGTGATGCTGTGGGGGAACAGTGTAGACTTTCCTCTGTTTAGTGAGACCGATTTAGCTCAAGCTTTTCTGTAGCCTGGTGCCAGATCTTTTTGTGCTCTTGCCAACTCCAATGCAGTCATTGTTTGGCATGATGAGGGAAAATGACTTGGCATGTTGGCACAAACAGATGGGCACTCAGGCTAGCTTTCCTATCTGTAGTGAGTAAGATTCAACTTTCCTATCTGTACTGAGTAAGATTCAACTTTCCTATCTGTAGTGAGTAAGATTCAACTTTCCTATCTGTAGTGAGTAAGATTCAACTTTCCTATCTGTAGTGAGTAAGATTCAACTTTCCTTAAATTGGAGCTTTCCTCGGTTTTGTGAGTAGTAGTAAATTGGAGCTTTCCTCAGTTTTGTGAGTAGGAGTAAATTGAAGCTTTCCTCAGTTTTGTGAGTAGTAGTAAACTGGAGCTTTCCTCAGTTTTGTGAGTAGGAGTAAATTGGAGCTTTCCTCAGTTTTGTGAGTAGGAGTAAGTTGTAGTTTTTCTGTCTATAGGTCCTACACACACTCAGGATCCACAACTGATGTACAACACAAGCCTTGTAGAGAGACTTCACAATGGTTGTGTAAACATCTTAGTGCAGACAAGCTATCCTATCTCAACAATATCAGTTGTATCACAACCATTGTGTCAAATGAGTTGTACATCAGTTGTTCAACCTGAGTGTGTACGGGGACTAATACAGTGCCTTGCGAAAGTATTCGGCCCCCTTGAACTTTGCGACCTTTTGCCACATTTCAGGCTTCAAACATAAAGATATAAAACTGTATTTTTTCGTGAGGAATCAACAACAAGTGGGACACAATCATGAAGTGGAACGACATTTATTGGATATTTCAAACTTTTTTAACAAATCAAAAACTGAAAAATTGGGCGTGCAAAATTATTCAGCCCCCTTAAGTTAATACTTTGTAGCGCCACCTTTTGCTGCGATTACAGCTGTAAGTCGCTTGGGGTATGTCTCTATCAGTTTTGCACATCGAGAGACTGAATTTTTTTCCCATTCCTCCTTGCAAAACAGCTCGAGCTCAGTGAGGTTGGATGGAGAGCATTTGTGAACAGCAGTTTTCAGTTCTTTCAACTTATTCTCGATTGGATTCAGGTCTGGACTTTGACTTGGCCATTCTAACACCTGGATATGTTTATTTTTGAACCATTCCATTGTAGATTTTGCTTTATGTTTTGGATCATTGTCTTGTTGGAAGACACATCTCCGACCCAGTCTCAGGTCTTTTGCAGACTCCATCAGGTTTTCTTCCAGAATGGTCCTGTATTTGGCTCCATCCATCTTCCCATCAATTTTAACCATCTTCCCTGTCCCTGCTGAAAAAAAGCAGGCCCAAACCATGATGCTGCCACCACCATGTTTGACAGTGGGGATGGTGTGTTCAGCTGTGTTGCTTTTACGCCAAACATAACGTTTTGCATTGTTGCCAAAAAGTTCAATTTTGGTTTCATCTGACCAGAGCACCTTTTTCCACATGTTTGGTGTGTCTCCCAGGTGGCTTGTGGCAAACTTTAAACAACACTTTTTATGGATATCTTTAAGAAATGGCTTTCTTCTTGCCACTCTTCCATAAAGGCCAGATTTGTGCAATATAATAAAGATTGTTGTCCTATGGACAGAGTCTCCCACCTCAGCTGTAGATCTCTGCAGTTCATCCAGAGTGATCATGGGCCTCTTGGCTGCATCTCTGATCAGTCTTCTCCTTGTATGAGCTGAAAGTTTAGAGGGACGGCCAGGTCTTGGTAGATTTGCAGTGGTCTGATACTCCTTCCATTTCAATATTATCGCTTGCACAGTGCTCCTTGGGATGTTTAAAGCTTGGGAAACCTTTTTGTATCCAAATCCGGCTTTAAACTTCTTCACAACAGTATCTCGGACCTGCCTGGTGTGTTCCTTGTTCTTCATGATGCTCTCTGCGCTTTTAACGGACCTCTGAGACTATCACAGTGCAGGTGCATTTATACGGAGACTTGATTACACACAGGTGGATTGTATTTATCCTCATTAGTCATTTAGGTCAACATTGGATCATTCAGAGATCCTCACTGAACTTCTGGAGAGAGTTTGCTGCACTGAAAGTAAAGGGGCTGAATAATTTTGCACGCCCAATTTTTCAGTTTTTGATTTGTTAAAAAAGTTTGAAATATCCAATAAATGTTGTTCCACTTCATGATTGTGTCCCACTTGTTGTTGATTCTTCACAAAAAAATACAGTTTTATATCTTTATGTTTGAAGCCTGAAATGTGGCAAAAGGTCGCAAAGTACAAGGGGGCCGAATACTTTCGCAAGGCACTGTATCTGTAGTGAGTAAGATTCAGCTGAGCAGCAATGGTCAAAACCAAACAAATCAATGTTGATTGGTCACGTGCACCGTTATAGCTTGTGCAGATGTTATAGTATGTGCAGCGAAATGCTTTATTGCTAGCTTCTAACAATGTAGTTAAATGTCAAACTAGTACACAAATATGAATATAGAAAAACAACAAGAAATCAGGACATTTCAGAACCTATCCAATTAACAAATAGCACTGTAACAGTAATCCAAATGCAATCTATACGTACGTATAAACCAGTTGAATTTACACAAGATATACCCACAATGATATGTACAGCAGTAAATACATTAGAGTGAGATATATCAATAACCCAGTATTTAAATAAATATACAGTGTGTATAAACAGTGTAACTAAAATGCAATGTACAGTAGTAGAAATATTAGAATGAGCCATGTTGAGAATACAGAATTGAAATACACATATAGACAGTATGGACAGTATGTGAATGGTGTGTATAGACAGTATGGACAGTATGTGAATGGTGTGTATAGACAGTATAGACAGTATGTGAATGGTGTGTGTATAGACGGTATGTGAATGGTGTTTATAGACAGTATGTTAAGTATGTGAATGGTGTGTAAAGACAGTATTGATAGTATGTGAATGGTGTGTATAGACAGTATGGACAGTATGTGAATGGTGTGTATAGACAGTATGTGAATGGTGTGTGTATAGACAGTATAGACAGTATGTGAATGGTGTGTATAGACAGTATGGACAGTATGTGAATGGTGTGTATAGACAGTATGTGAATGGTGTGTATAGACAGTATGTGAATGGTGTGTATAGACAGTATGTGAATGGTGTGTGTATAGACAGTATAGACAGTATGTGAATGGTGTGTATAGACAGTATGTGAATGGTGTGTGTATAGACAGTATAGACAGTATGTGAATGGTGTGTATAGACAGTATGGACAGTATGTGAATGGTGTGTATAGACAGTATGTGAATGGTGTGTATAGACAGCATGTGAATGGTATGTATAGACAGTATGGACAGTATGTGAATGGTGTTTATAGACAGTATGGACAGTATGTGAATGGTGTGTATAGACAGTATGGACAGTATGTGAATGGTGTGTATAGACAGTATGGGCAGTATGTGAATGGTGTTTATAGACAGTATGGACAGTATGTGAATGGTGTGTATAGACAGTATGGACAGTATGTGAATGGTGTTTATAGACAGTATGTGAATGGTGTTTATAGACAGTATGGACAGTATGTGAATGGTGTGTATAGACAGTATGGACAGTATGTGAATGGTGTGTATAGACAGTATGGACAGTATGTGAATGGTGTGTATAGACAGTATGGACAGTATGTGAATGGTGTTTATAGACAGTATGTGAATGGTGTTTATAGACAGTATGGACAGTATGTGAATGGTGTGTATAGACAGTATGGACAGTATGTGAATGGTGTGTATAGACAGTATGGACAGTATGTGAATGGTGTGTATAGACAGTATGGACAGTATGTGAATGGTGTGTATAGACAGTATGGACAGTATGTGAATGGTGTGTATAGACAGTATGGACAGTATGTGAATGGTGTTTATAGACAGTATGTGAATGGTGTTTATTGACAGTATGGACAGTATGTGAATGGTGTGTATAGACAGTATGTGAATGGTGTGTATAGACAGTGGACAGTATGTGAATGGTGTGTATAGACAGTATGGACAGTATGTGAATGGTGTGTATAGACAGTATGGACAGTATGTGAATGGTGTGTATAGACAGTATGTGAATGGTGTGTATAGACAGTATGTGAATGGTGTGTATAGACAGTATGTGAATGGTGTGTATAGACAGAATGTGAATGGTGTGTATAGACAGTATGTGAATAGTGTGTATAGACAATATGTGAATAGTGTGTTTAGACAGTATAGACAGTACGTGAATGGTGTGTATAGACGGTATGGACAGTATGTGAAATGAAAACGTATGTCCAGCAGTAGTTATGTAGGATGAACCATGATTAGAATACAGTATATACATATAAAGTGGATAAAAAGGTGTGTAAACATTAAAATGACCAGTGTTCAATGACTTAGTACACAGGGCAGCAGTCTCTAAGGTGCATGGTAGAGTACAGGGTGGTAGCCGTCTAGTGACAGTATCTAATGTTCAGGGCGGGGGACTGGGCGGAGGCCAAGCTAAGGATGACTATTTAACAGTCTGATGGCCTGGAGATGGAAGCTGTTTATCAGTCTCTTGGTCCCAGCTTTGATGCACCTGTACTGTCGTCACCTTCTAGATGGTAGCGGGCTGAACAGGCTTAGATCCCTGATGATCTTCTTGGCCTTCCTGTGACACCGGGTGCTGTAGATGTCCTGGAGGGCAGGCAGTGTGCCCCCGATGATGCATTATGCTGACCGCACTATCTTTTGGAAAGTCCTGCGGTTGTGGGTGGTGCAGTTGCCGTACTAGGACAGTCACAGGTGAGCAAGGAGTACAGGAGGGGGCTGAGCATGCACCTTTTGAGGCCGCCGTGTTGAGGATCAGCGTGGCGGAGTTGTTGTTGCCTACCTCCACCACCATCTGTTCCGGGGCATGTACAGTTCATTGTAGAATAATAGTGAAGACATCAAAACTATAATATAACATATGGACTCATGTGGTAACCAAAAAAAGTGTTAAACAAATTAAGTGGTAAACAGAATATATCCCTATTTGGTAAAAAGGCAAGAATATCTCAAATAAGCAAACGACAGTCCATCATTACTTTAAGACGTGAAGGTCAGTCAATGCGGAAAAGGTCAAGAACTTTGAAAGTTTCTTCAGGTGAAGTTGCAAAAAAAAACATCAAGCGCTATGATGAAACTGTCTCTCATGAGGACCACCACAGGAAATGAAGACCCAGAGTTACCTCTGCTGCAGAGGATAAGTTCATTAGAGTTACCTCAGACATATCCCTCCACCTCAGACATACCCCTCCACCACAGACATACCCCTCCACCTCAGACATACCCCTCCACCACAGACATACCCCTCCACCACAGACATACCCCTCCACCACAGACATACCCCTCCACCACAGACATACCCCTCCACCACAGACATACCCCTCCACCACAGACATACCCCTCCACCACAGACATACCCCTCCACCACAGGCATACCCCTCCACCACAGGCATACCCCTCCACCACAGACATACCCCTCCACCACAGGCATACCCCTCCACCACAGACATATCCTTCCACCACAGACATACCCCTCCACCACAGACATACCCCTCCACCACAGACATCCCCCTCCACCACAGACATACCCCTCCACCACAGACATACCCCTCCACCACAGACATCCCCCTCCACCACAGACATCCCCCTCCACCACAGACATCCCTCCACCACATACCCCTCCACCACAGGCATACCCCTCCACCACAGACATACCCCTCCACCACAGACATCCCTCCACCACAGACATCCCTCCACCACATACCCCTCCACCACAGGCATACCCCTCCACCACAGGCATATCCTTCCAACTCAGACTTACCCCTCCACGTCTGTTTTTTGCAGAAAGTTCTTTTTTTCTTGTCCTGTCCGCGTGATGAGTGGAGAACCCCTCTGGACAATATATCCAGAGAGAGCCCTGATTCCGTAAAACAGAGTAATTTACACTCCCTTATGTATCTTTGAAAGGAGATCCTCGACCTGAGCTCATCAACTTTATTGTCCAGGGACTGAACCTCAGCGAGTAATATACTCAGAAGTGGTGGATGGTTTGCTTGCTGCCTGAGCATAACTAGAGCCCCACCTCTCCTCCCTCTTTTCCGGTGTCAATGTTTTTAAATGGGGGAGTCCAAACAAAGCATCCAGTTCAGGGAAGTCAAATTTCTGGTCAAATTTCTGTTGAGTGACTGCCAATCCAATGTCCTAAAGTTATTTTCGCTGTAGGTAATAATACTAGAAACTCTTTACACAAGTACTGCAAAGTTGCCTAGGAGCTGTCGGCTCATCTTGGTGGTGAGAAGAATAGACAGTCATGGAGGGAGGGGGAATCACAAATCCTCGTGACCTGTGTTTGTATGGTTTGTTTATAAAGATGAAAGAGAGCAGTCAGAACCCTGAGAACCCATTAGTACATACCTGTCATCTGTCCTGGAACATTTTCACACGCCACACACATACACGCGCACACATACACACACAAGCACACTTGGCACATCCACAGAAACAACCTGCTTATCCTATGAACAGCCTTCCTTTTCTCCCATCGTCTGGGGCCTAATTGATTCATCTGAACAGTCAGTGACTAGAACATTGTTGGTTCCCTCAGCCTGCCTCTCATCCTCACAACAATAACACTAGCAGTGATGCAGTAATAGCAACACAGAGCAGCTTGTAACCAACAACAGGTTTACCCATGATAAAATACAGATGGCTGAGGTATTATGTCTTTGGTAATACTACCCCAAATCTACAAATGGATTGACTGGAAAGTCTAGCATTGTCATTGAGCAGTGTGTTTGTTTGAGTGTTTGCCCTAAACCGTCTGGAGTGATTTTATTTTATTTAAAAAACATGTATTTAACCTTTATTTAACGAGGCAAGTCAATTAAGAACAAATTCTTATTTACAATGACGGTCTACCCCGGCCAAACCCTAACCCGGACGACGCTGGGTCAATTGTGCGCCACCCTATGGGACTCCCAATCACGTCCGGTTGTGATACAGTCTGGAATCAAACCAGGGTCAGTAGTGACGCTTCTAGCACTGAGATGCAGTGCCTTAGACCAATGCACCACTTGGGAGCCCCAAAGATGGACGGGATTAACAATTTTTCCACTCTTCTGATTAGTTCCATTACACCAGGCAAGCTCAGTCAAGCACAGATACATTTTGAAGCCAGGTCTATCACTGAGAATATCATTCAAGTGAGCGTACAACGCGTTCATAACCACATTTAATCTGCTGTATTTTAACATTGACATTATTCTCTTCCCTGGGGTTAGCTCTTGAAGCAGGAAGTCCACGTGCATAACAGGATGTGTACTTAGAGTGGTTCTACGAAATAGAGGAAATGGAGGGAATAGAATGGGGATTTCAGGCAATGCCAAGTATATACTCTATTCACAATGTCAATCATGTTAAGCTCCAGTGGAGAGTGCTTGAGAGAACTGAATGGCACCACCATAGCCTTGGAAAGCCATAGCCATGGTGGGGATAGACAAAATACCCAGGAACTAGTGGCAGATCAATCAGACAGACTAATTTTAAACCTTTGCTGTGGTCTCGAGTCTGCGCCATCATGGCTTTGTGCAAAGAGCATTGAGCAGTCACCCTGATTTTACATGTTAACTAGTTTCTCTGATAGGTTGAAGCTATATCACAGGCAGGGTGGTACCTGGATTGATAGGAGATTGGCACACTTCAAAGCGGCACTCTTCCAAGCTAAAGCCCAGGTCTACGGAGCCTTGTTATTTTGTAGGAAACATTCATTTCATGCCACAAAATACCCCCAAAATATTTTGTTGATCCATCGTATGTTGTTCATTATATGTAATAACATGATAATGATCCATTTTATTTGTCGAGATCTTTCCCTGACATTCTAACAAACTTTACAAAGAGACATCAATTGTTTTACCCAAAGGAAATATGTGCAGCTTGTGTGTTGTCATTTTAGTAGGCTGAGTACAATGATTCAGATGCTAGGTGACACAACACCTTGTGGGTGGTAAGTAGGCTCTAAGTAAGTCAACTTAGAGGCCACAGTACCATCTGGATAGTGTAGTAGTTACACCTTTCACAAAAGTGTGGATTACAGCAACTCTAGAATGGTGCCCTCTGATATAGCAGATTACCCAATCAAAGCCCTGCTCAACTCAAATATTACATTCACATGGACCTGTCCTGGCTTGTGTATCAGGGTGTCAACAGATTTTTTTTTGTTTTAATGTTTTGCAGCTTAAAATAAAAATTAGTGTTTCTTATTGGACAAGTCCCTCACTGTTTCAGTCTGTTTCCTTCTGTTTGGTGCATAACCATGCCTAGTTGTGATTTTGTGGCCCGGTGGGTGGAGGCAGGAGGAGATGAGTCAGACTGATGGTGAGGATGCAGGGCAGACAGACTGCTCCAGGAGGGCCATGTGTACATGGGGGCTGCACAGGGGATAAGACTCCATGAACAACAAACATAATCCATTTTCCTCCTTAAGGGACTTCGTCAGGTGACCAACCACAAGGCCCGTGACTCAGATTGTGTTGTTGATTCGATGAGGGATGACAGAATGAATGTTTACCGTGTCTACCGATGTTTCTAAAGGGTGCACGCACTCAGAGAGTGGACAATACCCGTGGGGGCCCTGTCAAATTAGTTTGATCAAAGTTCTATTCCAAGGAAAATATTTTTTTCTCACAGAGGATAGTGACTTATATTTCTGTGTACAAGTTGTTCAAGGTTTTGTAAAGCGGAAAAAACCCTCGACGTTGGGGAATAGCTGTCGCTCTTTGGCTGTGCAAAGCAGAGCTGGGAGTCCTTGTGCGTATCTTGTAAGTTCGCCAATAGGAAAGGTTACTTAGCCGGAAGAGATTTCAGATCTTCAATCAGCATCAGCTTCAATCACATAGGCCTACCCACCCTGTGTAGAAAAGGTGAGATTCCTTTACTTTAAATGAACCGTGCTAAAATTAGATCCAACCCAGATAGCTGGACAATTATATCGTCCTACCCGGGGAACAGCATGAGACCCACAGTGATGACGCATCAAATGTCAGCCCAAGCTGCACAAGTACGTCATCGGGGAGGCGGGAGCCAGAGAGAGTCAACCCACTTAGGGAGTGTAGCAGAGGGGCTCAGAGACACTGGAAAGAACCAAACCTCGGTTTAAATACTATTTGAAATTGTTCAAATACTTTTAGCGTTTGCTCTAGTCTGTCTGGAGTGCAAGATGAGTGGGGTTTGCAGTTTTGAGATTATTCTATTGGTTCCATTGTGCCAGACAAGCTCAATTAAGCCCAGATAAAGTATTTTAAATGATTTCAAATAGTATTTGAACCCAGGTCTGGCTTGGGGCGGAGGAAAGCAAGGTCACCAAAACCTCCCATGGATCACTATTCCCAGAATACTAGTGATGGGGATGTCCATTGGGAATGTTGTTTAGTGAGATGAGATGGAAACCACTGGGTCAGTGGCCTTTGGGATGAGTCTGGGTTCTCCATAGTTCTGATATTCTCCTGTTAGGCCGAAGGATGTTTGTATACAGTGAATGCAGATGTGGCAACCTTGGTTCTGTAACCATGAGGTTAAAAGTATGCACTTTCTAACAATCGATTATTGTTCTTCTTTGTAAAAAGTACATTTCCTTCCTCTTCGACTGTCAGCTGTCTTCTCTACTAAAAATAGATTTTCAGTCAACAGAGGAGGTTGATGGGGAAATAACTCTGTAACAGATCCAGGCAGTTCAATTCAACAGGACTGAATTTCCTTGTTACCATTACATCAATGATACCATGTAAAAAACAACTACAAATCTAAATCGACATCAATGTTTTTCTAGGACACAGACAAATAGTGTGTCCAATTTGTAGTTAATACTTTGCAAATATCAATTGATGAAGCAACTGTCCGAATAATCAGCTTAGACTTGGTGACTTTTGACTCCTTCTGTTAAATAAGAGCACTTGGATCTCACATTCCATGCTTTATGACAGATGGTATGTTTGTTTTCTCTTACTTCCCTCTATAAGCAGGAGTGTGCGCGCACACACTTATCCTCTTGACCATTGTTTTCAATAACTACATAGCCTCTACCTCAGGCTCTGACATCTGTGAAAACAGAGAAAAACCCAAGCTGCCGAGTACTGCAGCTACAATACAATATGCCTCTAAATTCAGAGCGTCCAGCCAAGTCTGGAAAGTACACTACTGCAACACTCACATCTGGAAAGGAATCTGGCCAACACAGCTTGTTAGTAATGGACTCGCAGCTCCAAGGAAAGCCTTTTTTCTACAGCTGTGTGCTTCTTCAGCTGTGTGCATTAAGTGTGCTGGAGAAACTTCCTAGCTGGTAGACTGTGAATGAAGAAAATAATCATGGGTGTGTGTTGTCCAGCACACATTTGCTTAAAATGAAATCAACAGTGAATCTATTTTGTCCATTCTGGACCCGCTGTAGAAGGCAGGCCAGGCAGCCTATAGAGAAGGCCACTTTACTAACCAGCTGTGTTAGCCAGCTTTGTTTCCTAATGTGAGTGTAGTAGTAGGGTAGCTTCCAACCTTGGGCGATCTGACTAGAGGTGTATTCTTCGAAGTGTGTCACATTGTGACGTCAGAGTCAGACCGACTTCAGCAGAATCTGTTTGGATAGAAGCTGAAGTACTGTGAGACTTGAGTTTTTCTCTGTTTACAGATATCAGAGTCTGAGGTAGCTGCGAGGCCTTTGTATTGCTGAACCATAAACACTGCAGTCATTTACAGGTAACTGTTGATGTATTATTACAACTTAAGTTAAGCCACAATTTGACATTTTTATATTTTTGTGTGAATCAGAAATGGTTTAAGGGATTTTACTCTCACCACCCTCCATCCCTCCATTCTCCCAGCCATCAGGTTCATCCCTCCTCTCAACCTCCATCCCTCCATTCTCTCAGCCATCAGGTTCATCCCTCCTCTCAACCTCCATCCCTCCATTCTCTCAGGCATCAGGTTCATCCCTCCATTCTCTCAGGCATCAGGTTCATCCCTCCATTCTCTCAGCCATCAGGTTCATCCCTCCATTCTCTCACTCATCAGGTTCATCCCTCAATTCTCTCAACAATCAGGTTCATCCCTCCATTCTCTCACTCATCAGGTTCACCCTCCATTCTCTCACTCATCAGGTTCATCCCTCCATTCTCTCAGCCATCATGTTCATCCCTCCTCCCTCTCTTCCACCCCTCCATTCTCTCAGCCACCAGGTTCATCCCTCCATTCTCTCAGCCATCAGGTTCATCCCTCCATTCTCTCAGCCATCAGGTTCATCCCTCCATTCGCTCAGCCATCAGGTTCATCCCTCCATTCTCTCAGCCATTAGGTTCATCCCTCCTCCCTCTCTTCCATCCCAACTTACATAGGCTAATGTGATTAGCATGAGGTTGTAAGTAACAAGAATATTTCCCAGGACATAGACATATCTGATATTGGCAGAAAGCTTAAATGATTGTTAATCTAACTGCACTGTCCAATTTACAGTAGCTATTACAGTGAAAGAAAACATTGCTATTGTTTGAGGAGAGTGCACATTTATGAACTTAAAGTTATTAATGTCATGTAGTGTCATATTATGTCTTGTTGCTGTTCTTTCTCTTCACTCCGTCTCCCTCTGCTGGTCGTATTAGGTTACCTTCTCTTCCTCTCCTTCCCCCAGCTGCTCCTCATCTTCTCTAACTACCTCGTTCACCCTTTTCCCACCTGTTCCCTTTTTTCCCTCTGATTAGGTCTCTATTTCTCTCTCTGTTCCTGCTTCTGTCTTTGTCAGATTCTCGTTTGAGTTTCTCATGCCAGAACCAAACTATCGTCTCGTTTGCTTCACCCTTGTCCTGTCCTGTCGGAATCTGCCTGTTCATCTGATGCTACGTGTGATCAGGTACCTCTGTCCTCTACGACCCGCGCCTTCCCAGAGAGACCAGCAGTCTGTCGCCGCTAACCCAGCTATTCTCCTCTGCTGCTAGAAGGGGACTCTAACCCAGCTATTCTCCTCTGCTGCTAGAAGGGGAACTCTTCTGTGATTTCAGAAGGACTTTATGTTTCATTTGTCGCCCTCTCTGCGGGTTGTTTATTTTGACATTAAAGGACTCTGTTTTTGTTAAACCGCTTTTGGGTCCTCACTCACGTGCATAACAATTAATAAACCAATTTAGCAAATTTGAGCAGTCTTGATACAACATTTTAAAAATAAATCCAATGGTTCATTGGATCAGTCTAAAACTTTGCACATGCACTACTGCCATCTAGTGGCCAAAATCTAAATTGTGACTGAGCTGGATTAATACATTATGGCCTTTCTCTGGCATTTCAAAGATGGCACAAAAAAAAAGCGCATGTTTTTTCTAGGTGTTATCTTTGCCAGATCTAAGGTGTTATATTCTCCTACATTAATTTAACATTTCACAAGTTCAAAGTTTTTCCTTTCAAATGGTATCAAGAATATGAATATCCTTGCTTCAGGTCCTGAGCTACAGGCAGTTGGATTTGGGTATGTCATTTTAGGTGAAATTGAAAAAAGGGTCTGATCCTCAGCTAAACTCCCATTAGCATGACCCTGCCCTTTGTCCACTCAGACTACCATGGAAGCCACTCGTCACAGTATGGGCAGCTTCAGGCTTACATAAAGATGAATAATTATCTTATACAAAGAGAATGATGACATAAACTATTCCTTGTACCTTCTATGCTACTCTATACATTTATAGAAATCAGTATTTTCTGAATGTGAAACTGTGATGCAACACTGCGAGGACACACATTTTCCCCCCAACATTTTAGCCCACCAGACTATGGCACAGCACACTTCAAGACACCCCTTTCTCTGAACAGGGCCAACTTGACCATAAGCCCCAGCAAATAGCAGCTGGCTGCGGTTCCTTTCCTGTCCTTCATCCTCCATCCTCCCTTATTCAGACAGGCTCCCTTATTCAGACAGGCTGTCTGGAGGGCCAGGGGTCTGAGGGGAGCTCGGGAGTTCAGTCCCAGACACAAGGCTCAGAGCCTGGGGGTGTGGAGGCACATGCAGGGCGTGGGAATGGGTGTTTTGGGAAGGAACCTGGAGGATCTGCATGTAGGTGGGGGTGGGCGGTAGGGGAGAGAGGACCCCCCCACCCTCTGGCCTGATCTCTGTCTTGGTCCTGAACCAAACAGAAGCATCCCAATGGACAAAAATAGGTCAACTAGACGTTGAACTGACGTCTGTGCCGAATGGGATGGGTGTTAAATATGGCAAATGTCTGGTTTTTACAAAGGCAGAGAGTAGAAAACCCCAATAAGCCAAATATGTATTAATGTATCAATATCACATTATTACAAAACATGGCAGCCATGACTAACTCAATTTACTCACTAAGAATACAATTCTGTAACTTCATAAACTGTGAAGCAAAAGGAAATGTGACATCTTTGCTGAGGAATCTATTATATGCTGTTCCACGAAACAGCCTCTGGTTGAACAATACATTATCCACAGCAGGAAAGAATGTCTTCAATACTAATGTTCTGGTTGTTAGCTCGTTATGAGCCTCGCTATGTTAGCTACATACATATTAGGCATTTAGCAGATGCTCTTATCCAGAGCGACTTCCAGGAGCAATTAGGATTAATTGTCTTGCTCAAGGGCACATCGACAGATTTTTCACCTAGTTGGCTTGGACATTCTAACCAGCAACCCTTCGTTTACTGGCCCAACACTCTTAACCACTAGGCTACCTGCCGCTACATTGAAACGTAGCGCCGTAGAGATGCAGATTGATTCTATTAAGACAGGAACATAACCTCTCATGCCAGAGCAAATAAGCTCAACCTCTCAGGCCAGAGCAAATAAGCTCATCCTAACAGAGAACAGGCTTTCTCTGAATGATATATATCAGCTCTTTTCTCTGAATGACACGTCAAAGATACTAGGACAGAAAATACAATGATACAATTGAAACAGATTCAAAGAAGGCTTTATAAATGATGATGAAATGAGGGTTTGTAAATGAAACCTGATGAACATTTCTCTTATGGGAGGGATTGATACAGAATCAAAAGACAGTGAAGTTGAGGGTTAGTCAAGGGTGGAGGGTAAACACACATACACAACGTTAACACACACTGATATATTCTGCGCTAGTGTTAACCCACCTATCGTGAAAAAAATGCATAGAAAATATAGGTAGCATTACTTTATTCATTGCGAACGGCAATCAGCTATAACGGCAATCAGCTATAACGGCAATCAGCTATAACGGCAATTAGCTATAATGGCAATCAGCTATAACGGCAATCAGCTATAACGGCAATCAGCTATAATGGCAATCATCTATAACGGCAATCATCTATAACGGCAATCATCTATAACGGCAATCATCTATAACGGCAATCATCTATAACGGCAATCAGCTATAACGGCAATCAGCTATAACGGCAATCATCTATAACGGCAATCATCTATAACGGCAATCATCTATAACGGCAATCAGCTATAACGGCAATCAGCTATAACGGCAATCATCTATAACGGCAATCATCTATAACGGCAATCATCTATAACGGCAATCAGCTATAACGGCAATCAGCTATAATGGCAATCATCTATAACGGCAATCATCTATAACGGCAATCATCTATAATGGCAATCATCTATAACGGCAATCAGCTATAATGGCAATCATCTTTAATGGCAATCATCTATAACGGCAATCATCTATAATGGCAATCATCTATAACGGCAATCATCTATAATGGCAATCATCTATAACGGCAATCATCTATAACGGCAATCATCTATAACGGCAATCATCTATAACGGCAATCATTTATAATGGCAATCATCTATTTTTTACCACTACATGGTTACCCACTGGGCACAGATTCAACGTCTATTCAACGTTGGTTCATCATAATTATATTGAAATGACGTGGAAACAACATTGATTCAACCAGTGTCTGCCCATATAGTGTGGTGCAATGAATATATATGCACCTTGTTGTCTTCGCATGGCACAGATGGCTATAGATGTTTTCTGAAAAAATAATGAGAAAAAAGAATGTTGACAGATTACGGTGCAATATTAGCAACCAATAAGTTCAGTTTAGTTGTATTTTAAATGCTGCATTGAAGTATACAACAGCACATTTAACAACAAAAGAGTTCAGAAAGTTGAGTGAAGGGATCATGGATCAGGGAGTTGTGAAGCAGTTCGCATGGTTTCACTGGAAGAAGCCTTGTTGGTCTGAACGGATGAGGAGTCATCACGGTCACAGCCAGGGGGAATAGCTGGTCAGAGCCAGAAATGAAGTCAACAATGCAAATCTGACGTGTTCCTCCTCTGCAATGCCTTCTCTGGATAGATAGTGATATATTCAGCACAATGTCCATAACTGAGATCTGGCATGGCTGGCCCTTATGGCGGCTGACTCCGTCTGTGCCACGCCACACTATCACTTCACCTTTTCAATTCTGCCTTGACAGCACATAATCCACTCATGTTTGGGTGGATATATTGCACTATTCTATTGGACTCCTGGTACCTCAGTCACCATATGGTGGATGCGGCAGGTCCAAGTCCCTACAAGGACCACTGTGACATGATACTGATGTAGTTTGGGGTTGTGAAGGCCCCATAGGAATTCTATTTCTGGTGCCTGCCAGCACTGCTGTCATACACCCAACTGAATATGCAGACAATCTGGACCCAAACACAGCCCTGTGTGTGTATGTGTACATGTGTGTGTGTGTGTGTTTCCACCCCCCACCCCTATAAACTAACACAGAGGGGATTATACCATCTGCATGCAAAATGCACCAAGTTTCAGTCTGACGCACAAGAGTGAGCTAGGCAAGGTGAGTCATTTTCTAGGAGAAGAAATTAGATGTGAGGAGAGACCAGAAGAGAGGATAAAACTAGAGGGAAGAGAGGAGAGGATGAAACACAGGAGGAGAGAAGAGAGGGAGGGCAGAGAAAAGAGAGGAGAGCTAATACACATACACATACACATATTTAGCAGATGTTATTGCGGGTGTAGCGAAATGCTTGTGTTCCTAGCTCCAACAGTGCAGTAATACCGAATGATGCGCAATAATTCACACAAATCTAAAAAGTTAAAGAAAAAATTTAAATAATAGAATGATAAAGGTCCGGAGAATGAATATATATTGGATGTATAGACATTATGGACAGTATGTGGATACAATATATATAGTATATCTAACGAATACATACAGTAGGATAGAATATGTAGTATATCTGAAGAATAAGTACTGTAGGATAGAATATGCAGTATATCTGAAGAATACATACAGTAGGATAGAATATGTAGTATATCTGAAGAATACGTACTGTAGGATAGAATATATAGTATATCTGAAGAATACGTACTGTAGGATAGAATATATAGTATATCTGAAGAATACGTACAGTAGGATAGAATATATAGTATATCTGAAGAATACGTACAGTAGGATAGAATATATAGTATATCTGAAGAATACGTACAGTAGGATAGAATATATAGTATATCTGAAGAATACGTACAGTAGGATAGAATATATAGTATATCTGAAGAATATGTACTGTAGGATAGAATATATTCTTCTATATCTGAAGAATACGTACAGTAGGATAGAATATATAGTATATCTGAAGAATATGTACAGTAGGATAGAATATATAGTATATCTGAAGAATACGTAGGATAGAATAGTATATGTACAGTAATAGTTGAATAGGATGGACTTGACTAGAACACAGTAGATACATATGAAATGGGTAAACCTTATGTAAACGTTAAAGTGACTAGAGTTCCGTTATTAAAGTGACCAGAGTTCCATTCCATTTAAGTGATAATGCCCTCCAAGCCGGTGTTTGAAGGATATATTGGCACCGTATCCTCCAAACACCGGCTTCGTGGGCATTATCACTTTTATACAATGGATTACCAACATATTCGAACAATGATTGTCTGCCTGTCTGCCTGCCGTATCGTCCCGACTGATGACACGTTCATTACTATGGGACAGCATGAGATCGAATTTGAATATTGAAACAATGTTGCAAATGTCAGAGAGACAGACAGCAAGGTTTATACAAATCTCCACTGTTGAAAACTAAATGTTAGTCTAAAAGAAATGTGAGATAATGTCTAGATGCTTTTTATAGTGGAGATCAAGGAGATACATTACTTGGCTGGGCTGATGAGACAGTGGATTGCGCAGTCAGATAGAACAGAGTAAATAGGCATTTTAACGTCAGATTTAGCCGGTAGCAACTTGTGGAATAGACACCGGCCAGAATGCGGTTTTAACCAATCAGCATTCAGGATTGGACCCACCTGTTGTAAAATATTTCAGTGACCAGTGTTCCATGTCTTGTCTCCTCTCCTGATCTCGTCGTCTCCTCTCCTGATCTTGTCGTCTCCTGACCTGATCTCGTCGTCTCCTCTCCTGATCTCGTCGTCTCCTCTTCTGATCTCCTCGTCTCCTCTCCTGATCTCGTCATCTCGTCATCTCCTCTCCTGATCTCGTCATCTCATCGTCTCCTCTCCTGATCTCATTATCTCCTCATCTCCTATTGTCATCTCCTCATCTCCTCTCCTGATCTTGTCATCTCGTCATCTCCTCTCGTCATCTCCTCTCATCATCTCCTCGTCTCCTCTCGTCATCTCCTCATCTCCTCTCGTCATCTCCTCGTCTCCTCTCCTGATCTCGTCATCTCCTCTCCTGATCTCCTCGTCTCCTCTCCTGATCTCGTCATCTCCTCATCTGATCTCATCATCTCCTTATCTCCTCTCGTCATCTCCTCGTCTCCTCTCCTGATCTCCTGATCTCCTCTCGTCATCTCCTCGTCTCTTCTCCTGATCTCGTCATCTCCTCCTTTCATCTCCTCATCTCCTCTCCTGATCTCGTCATCTCCTTGTACTTTTCACATCATTGAGGGACTCATATCATTGCAAACCAATACTTATGCAGTAGAGAAGTGACTGTACAGTAATTATAGTTCACATTGCCTGGGTGTGAAGGTTAGGTGACAGGTTTCCTGTGGAGTGAACAATATAACTGAAGACATCCTAGGAAGTGACACAGTTTACAGTGTGTGTAATCTCGCTCTCTCTCTCTCTCTCTCTCTCTCTGTATATGCGGTAGCAGTTGAGCCTGGGGACAAGGTTACATTGCGTGAGGGAGCACGGGAGGCCAAGATGTGACTGGAATACTGCAACTCTGTGGTTCCGTTCCAATATCCACAGCAACATAACATACCGGGTTACTGGCATAATTTTCCCAGGTGCTACCTACAGCACTGGCGTTGTGCCGTTAAGCAAGGCATGTTAGCAAACTTTCTGTACAAATGGATAAATAAAACATACATTCTATTCTAGTTTTGATATAGTTTGGAGCAGATCTTGTACCTCTATGTTGCTGTTTTGTATGTAGACAGTAGGAGGCATAAGGGACCCAGGGGTATGGTGAGAGAAGGCTGCTCTCGGAGACCTCGACGGCCCAGAATGAACTCACACTCTGGGGTTTTCACAGAGAGACGAGAGCCTAGGGGAGAGCCTCCAGCACTCCCAACATTCTTCCAGGCATGAATGCATATACACCCCCTGTGTAACACCAGTGCATATCTGCCCTCTCTCTGACACAGTAAATGTGTACAGTCGTGGCCAAAAGTTTTGAGAATGACACAAATATAAATTTCCACAAAGTTTGCTGCTTCAGTGTCTTTAGATATTTTTGTCAGATGTTACTATGGAATACTGAAGTATAATTACAAGCATTTCATAAGTGTCAAAGGCTTTTATTGACAATTTACATTAAGTTGCAAAGAGTAAATATTTGCAGTGTTGACCCTTATTTTTCAAGACCTCTGCAATCCGCCCTGGAATGCTGTCAATTAACTTCTGGGCCACATCCTGACTGATGGCAGCCCATTCTTGCATAATCAATGCTTGGGGTTTGTCAGAATTTGTGGGTTTTTGTTTTTCCACCAGCCTCTTGAGGATTGACCACAAGTTCTCAATGGAATTAAGGTCTAGGGAGTTTCCTGGCCATGGACCCAAAATATCTATGATTTGTTAGTTAGTTATCACTTTTGCCTTATGGCAAGGTGCTCCATCATGCTGGAAAAGGCATTGTTCGTCACCAAACTGTTCCTGGATGGTTGGGAGAAGTTGCTCTCGGAGGATGTGTTGGTACCATTCTTTATTCATGGCTGTGTTCTTAGGCAAAATTGTGAGTGAGCCCACTCCCCTGGCTGAGAAGCAAACCCACACATGAAATGGTCTCAGGATGCTTTAGTGGTGGCATGACACAGGACTGATGGTAGCGCTCATCTTGTCTTCTCCGGACAAGCTTTTTCCGGATGCCCCAAACAATCGGAAAGGGGATTCATCCGAGAAAATGACTTTACCCCAGTCCTCAGCAGTCCAATCCCTGTACCTTTTGCAGAATATCAGTCTGTCCCTGATGTTTTTCCTGGAGAGAAGTGGCTTCTTTGCTGCCCTTTTTGACACCAGGCCATCCTCCAAAAGTCTTTCCCTCACTGTGCGTACAGATGCACTCACACCTGCCTGCTGCCATTCCTGAGCAAGCTCTGTACTGGTGGTGTCCTGATCCTGCAGCTGAATCAACTTTAGGAGAGGGTCCTGGCGCTTGCTGGACTTTCTTGGGCGCCCCGAAGCCTTCTTCACAACAATTGAACCGCTCTCCTTGAAGTTCTTGATGATCCGATAAATGGTTGATTTAGGTGCACTCTTACTGGCAGCAATATTCTTGCCTGTGAAGCCCTTTTTGTGCAAAGCAATGATGACGGAACGTGTTTCCTTGCAGGTAAACAAGGTTGACAGAGAAAGAACAATGATTCCAAGCACCACCCTCCTTTTGAAGCTTCCAGTCTGTTATTCGAACTCAATCAGCATGACAGAGTGATCTCCAGCCTTGTCCTCGTCAACACTCACACCTGTGTTAACGAGAGAATCACTGACATGATGTCAGCTGGTCCTTTTGTGGCAGGGCTGAAATACGGTGGAAATGTTTTTTGGGGATTCAGTCTATTTGCATGGCAAAGACTTTGCAATAAATTGCGATTCATCTGATCACTCTTCATAACATTCTGGAGTATATGCAAATTGCCATCCTACAAACTGAGGCAGCAGACTTTGTGAAAATTAATATTTGTGTCATTCTCAAAACTTTTGGCTACGACTGTAGAAGCATGGAGATAATTCCGTAGAGTTCTGGCATCCAACATGTGTGTGTGGGTATGTGTTTGCTTGTGTGCATGTTCGTGTCTGTAACTGTGTGTATTGTGCCTCTTATATAACACAGATAAATTATACTGCTGCAACAGGTCATGCTCTGCCGGAGAGGGACTCACACCGACAGGGGCAACGGCTACTAGAGCACGGTGCATCTCCCACGAATATGTCAGCACAAGTGCAAAAGCCAGACAAAACTTCCTGCGTTCGCTAACTATTAGCATGAAACATTTGGGTTGCAGGCTGAATTTTAACCCAGAATGCAATGGACTGAAGCCCTTAAGCACTTTCTACTGTAAGAAAATACCTGTCTCTCTCTCTTTATATACTGAATATCTCTCTCTTCCATAGGAGGTTTGTCTGAAACCACCTGAAGCAGCTTAGCAACTACTCCAGATAGAAATGCACACAACCTGGACATCATCCTCTCTTGTTAAAGGCTGAACCCAATAGTGTGTTACATTATCCAGAACACAAATGATCATGCATTTCTACAGTCATTCAGTTCATTAATGCAATCCAATCTTTAAAGTACTGTGTTAGCTGGAGTCGTTTATTGTTTTCCAGCATAAACGATCTGTATGAGTATCTGTTTGAGTGTCTGTATTACATACAGTACCCATCATCTAAGGTTAATGACAGAAACCTTTTGTTTCAGTGTGCTACCTACCCAGATCCACAGGCCCTACTCTCCAGACTACAGCATTTTGAATTAATCATTGTACCCACAGTCTGAATTCCCTCGACAATAGTAATGCACTTCAAAATCCTCATGTGCTCACGACACAAAGAAACTGACAGAACAACAGTCATGATAGTCTAGAATCGTGTCCTGGGGGTCAATTTCCACACAGTAGAGGGTTGGGTCATGGGCTAACGGCAGGCATCATTGTTGATGTCTTTGTGTCTATTGGATAACCTTAATAAACCTCCTTGTCTGTCCTTCTGTTCTCTATCATTGCATTTATGCTGTAATAAAAATAGATTTAATCCATATCAATGAAGTGACTGAATTGAGAGTGGAATGTTGACATTTTAAATAATGGCTTGATCATAGAATTCAAATTGGACACATGATACTCAAATTACTTATTTAGGCTATATTATTTGATTTATTTCAAGGCTACAGCCTACAAAGAAATACATTGTGAAGCATTTGGGAGTGTGACAATAGGCTGGTAGAACAACAGCTATAGCTCTCAGCATTTAAACAACATTTAATTGTATTAAATCATTATAGTCTATAAAATTGTGCATAACTTACTTAGAATTAAATACAAAAGAAAAGAGGGGAATGTCGACTTATATATATAATGCTTGATCACAGAATTAAAATCGGACACAAACCACTACGAACTTCTCCTGAGGCGTGTTGCACAGTACAGAACACACTGGTTGCATCTAAAACGTCTCCCTCCTCCCTATGCCGTGCTCTACTTTTGACCAGGGCCCATAGGACACTAGGCAAAAGTAATGCACTACATAGGGAATAGGGTGCCATTTTGGGGAGCACACACTGTACCTCAAATTCAGTATAGTAAAGTATAAAATATGTAAATAGATGTCGTCAGGTAGGTAGTAAAAACCAGACAGCTGAATCTAGTGGCTTCAATGCATCCAACGCTTTAGATGAGCTGGGATGACCTATAAACCCAAACTAACAGTACCTACAGTTATAACAGGATAAACACAGGGTTGTGGAGACTGTACCTACAGCTATAACAGGAAGATAAACACAGGGTTGGGGAGACTACCTACAGCTATAACAGGAATATAAACACAGGGTTGGGGAGACTACCTACAGCTATAACAAGATAAACACAGGGTTGGGGAGACTGTACCTACAGCTATAACAGGAAGATAAACACAGGGTTGGGGAGACTACCTACAGCTATAACAGGATAAACACAGGGTTGGGGAGACTACCTACAGTTATAACAGGAAGATAAACACAGGGTTGGGGAGACTACCTACAGCTATAACAGGATAAACACAGGGTTGGGGAGACTACCTACAGCTATAACAGGAAGATAAACACAGGGTTGGGGAGACTACCTACAGCTATAACAGGAAGATAAACACAGGGTTGGGGAGACTGTACCTACAGCTATAACAGGATAAACACAGGGTTGGGGAGACTACCAATAGCTATAACAGGATAAACACAGGGTTGGGGAAACTACCTACAGCTATAACAGGATAAACACAGGGTTGGGGAGACTACCTACAGCTATAACAGGATAAACACAGGGTTGGGGAGACTACCTACAGCTATAACAGGATAAACACAGGGTTGGGGAGACTACCTACAGTTATAACAGGAAGATAAACACAGGGTTGGGGAGACTGTACCTACAGCTATAACAGGATAAACACAGGGTTGGGGAGACTACCTACAGTTATAACAGGAAGATAAACACAGGGTTGGGGAGACTGTACCTACAGCTATAACAGGATAAACACAGGGTTGGGGAGACTACCTACAGCTATAACAGGATAAACACAGGGTTGGGGAGACTACCTACAGTTATAACATGAAGATAAACACAGGGTTGGGGAGACTACCTACAGCTATAACAGGATAAACACAGGGTTGGGGAGACTACCTACAGCTATAACAGGATAAACACAGGGTTGGGGAGACTACCTACAGCTATAACAGGAAGATAAACACAGGGTTGGGGAGACTACCTACAGCTATAACAGGAAGATAAATACAGGGTTGGGGAGACTGTACCTACAGCTATAACAGGAAGATAAACATAGGGTTGGGGAGACTACCTACAGCTATAACAGGAAGATAAACACAGGGTTGGGGAGACTGTACCTACAGCTATAACAGGAAGATAAACACAGGGTTGGGGAGACTGTACCTACAGCTATAACTAGAAGATAAACACAGGGTTGGGGAGACTGTACCTACAGCTATAACAGGAAGATAAACATAGGGTTGGGGAGACTGTACCTACAGCTATAACAGGAAGATAAACACAGGGTTGGGGAGACTGTACCTACAGCTATAACAGGAGGGTAAATACAGGGTTGGGGAGACTGTACCTACAGCTATAACAGGAAGATAAACACAGGGTTTTTATTTATTTGATTTATTTTACCTTTATTTAACTAGGTAGGCAAGTTGAGAACAAGTTCTCATTTACAATTGCGACCTGGCCAAGATAAAGCAAAGCAGTTCGACAGATACAACGACACAGAGTTACACATGGAGTAAAACAAACATACAGTCAATAATACAGTATAAACAAGTCTATATACAATGTGAGCAAATGAGGTGAGAAGGGAGGTAAAGGCAAAAAAGGCCATGGTGGCAAGGTAAATACAATATAGCAAGTAAAACACTGGAATGGTAGTTTTGCAATGGAAGAATGTGCAAAGTAGAAATACAAATAATGGGGTGCAAAGGAGCAAAATAAATAAATAAATTAAATACAGTTGGGAAAGAGGTAGTTGTTTGGGCTAAATTATAGGTGGGCTATGTACAGGTGCAGTAATCTGTGAGCTGCTCTGACAGTTGGTGCTTAAAGCTAGTGAGGGAGATAAGTGTTTCCAGTTTCAGAGATTTTTGTAGTTCGTTCCAGTCATTGGCAGCAGAGAACTGGAAAGAGAGGCGGCCAAAGAAATAATTGGTTTTGGGGGTGACTAGAGAGATATACCTGCTGGAGCATGTGCTACAGGTGGGAGATGCTATGGTGACCAGCGAGCTGAGATAAGGGGGGACTTTACCTAGCAGGGTCTTGTAGATGACATGGAGCCAGTGGGTTTGGCGACGAGTATGAAGCGAGGGCCAGCCAACGAGAGCGTACAGGTCGCAATGGTGGGTAGTATATGGGGCTTTGGTGACAAAACGGATTGCACTGTGATAGACTGCATCCAATTTGTTGAGTAGGGTATTGGAGGCTATTTTTTAAATGACATCGCCAAAGTCGAGGATTGGTAGGATGGTCAGTTTTACAAGGGTATGTTTGGCAGCATGAGTGAAGGATGCTTTGTTGCGAAATAGGAAGCCAATTCTAGATTTAACTTTGGATTGGAGATGTTTGATATGGGTCTGGAAGGAGAGTTTACAGTCTAACCAGACACCTAAGTATTTGTAGTTGTCCACGTATTCTAAGTCAGAGCCGTCCAGAGTAGTGATGTTGGACAGGCGGGTAGGTGCAGGTAGCGATCGGTTGAAGAGCATGCATTCAGTTTTACTTGTATTTAAGAGCAATTGGAGGCCACGGAAGGAGAGTTGTATGGCATTGAAGCTTGCCTGGAGGGTTGTTAACACAGTGTCCAAAGAAGGGCCGGAAGTATACAGAATGGTGTCGTCTGCGTAGAGGTGGATCAGAGACTCACCAGCAGCAAGAGCGACCTCATTGATGTATACAGAGAAGAGAGTCGGTCCAAGAATTGAACCCTGTGGCACCCCCATAGAGACTGCCAGAGGTCCGGACAACAGACCCTCCGATTTGACACACTGAACTCTATCAGAGAAGTAGTTGGTGAACCAGGCGAGGCAATCATTTGAGAAACCAAGGCTGTTGAGTCTGCCGATGAGGATGTGGTGATTGACAGAGTCGAAAGCCTTGGCCAGATCAATGAATACGGCTGCACAGTAATGTTTCTTATCGATGGCGGTTAAGATATCGTTTAGGACCTTGAGCGTGGCTGATGTGCACCCATGACCAGCTCTGAAACCAGATTGCATAGCAGAGAAGGTATGGTGAGATTCGAAATGGTCGGTAATCTGTTTGTTGACTTGGCTTTCGAAGACCTTAGAAAGGCATGGTAGGATAGATATAGGTCTGTAGCAGTTTGGGTCAAGAGTGTCCCCCCCTTTGAAGAGGGGGATGACCGCAGCTGCTTTCCAATCTTTGGGAATCTCAGACGACACGAAAGAGAGGTTGAACAGGGGAGACTGCACCTACAGCTATAACAGGAAGATAAACACAGGGTTGGGGAGACTGTACCTACAGCTATAACAGGAAGATAAACACAGGGTTGGGGAGACTGTACCTACAGCTATAACAGGAAGATAAACACAGGGTTGGGGAGACTGTACCTACAGCTATAACAGGAAGATAAACACAGGGTTTGGGAGACTGTACCTACAGCTATAACAGGAAGATAAATACCGGGTTGGGGAGACTACCTACAGCTATAACAGGAAGATAAATACAGGGTTGGGGAGACTACCTACAGCTATAACAGGAATATAAACACAGGGTTGGGGAGACTGTACCTACAGCTATAACAGGAAGATAAATACAGGGTTGGGGAGACTGTACCTACAGCTATAACAGGAAGATAACTAATGGGTTGGGGAGACTACCTACAGCTATAACAGGAAGATAAACACAGGGTTGGGGAGACTGTACCTACAGCTATAACAGGAAGATAAACACAGGGTTGGGGAGACTACCTACAGCTATAACAGGAAGATAAACACAGGGCTGGGGAGACTGTATCTACAGCTATAACAGGAAGATAAACACAGGGTTTGGGAGACTGTACCTACAGCTATAACAGGAAGATAAACATAGGGTTGGGGAGACTACCTACAGCTATAACAGGAAGATAAACACAGGGTTGGGGAGACTACCTACAGCTATAACAGGAAGATAAACACAGGGTTGGGGAGACTGTACCTACAGCTATAACAGGAAGATAAACACAGGGTTTGGGAGACTGTACCTACAGCTATAACAGGAAGATAAACATAGGGTTGGGGAGACTACCTACAGCTATAACAGGAAGATAAACACAGGGTTGGGGAGACTGTACCTACAGCTATAACAGGAAGATAAACACAGGGTTGGGGAGACTGTACCTACAGCTATAACAGGAAGATAAACACACGGTTGGGGAGACTACCTACAGCTATAACAGGAAGATAAACACAGGGTTGGGGAGACTGTACCTACAGCTATAACAGGAAGATAAACACAGGGTTGGGGAGACAGTACCTACAGCTATAACAGGAAGGTAATACAGGGTTGGGGAGACTGTACCTACAGCTATAACAGAAAGATAAACATAGGTTTGGGGAGACTGTACCTACAGCTATAACAGGAAGATAAACACAGGGTTGGGGAGACTGTACCTACAGCTATAACAGGAAGATAAACATAGGGTTGGGGAGACTACCTACAGCTATAACAGGAAGATAAACACAGGGTTTGGGAGACTGTAAATACAGCTATAACAGGAAGATAATCATAGGGTTGGGGAGACTACCTACAGCTATAACAGGAAGATAAACACTGGGTTGGAGAGACTACCTACAGCTATAACAGGAAGATAAACACAGGGTTGGGGAGACTGTACCTACAGCTATAACTAGAAGATAAACACAGGGTTGGGGAGACTACCTACAGCTATAACAGGAAGATAAACACAGGGTTGGGGAGACTACCTACAGCTGTAACAGGAAGATAAATACAGGGTTGGGGAGACTGTACCTACAGCTATAACAGGAAGATAAATACAGGGTTGGGGAGACTGTACCTACAGCTATAACAGGAAGATAAATACAGGGTTGGGGAGACTGTACCTACAGCTATAACAGGAAGATAAACACAGGGTTGGGGAGACTACCTACAGCTATAACAGGAAGATAAACACAGGGTTGGGGAGACTACCTACAGCTATAACAGGAAGATAAACACACGGTTGGGGAGACTACCTACAGCTATAACAGTAAGATAAACACAGGGTTGGGGAGACAGTACCTACAGCTATAACAGGAAGGTAATACATGGTTGGGGAGACTGTACCTACAGCTGTAACAGGAAGATAAACATAGGTTTGGGGAAACTGTACCTACAGCTATAACAGGAAGATAAACACAGGGTTGGGGAGACTACCTACAGCTATAACAGGAAGATAAATACAGGGTTGGGGAGACTGCACCTACAGCTATAACAGGAAGATAAACACAGGGTTGGGGAGACTGTACCTACAGCTATAACAGGAAGATAAATACAGGGTTGGGGAGACTGTACCTACAGCTATAACAGGATAAATACAGGGTTGTGGAGACTGTACCTACAGCTATAACAGGAAGATAAACACAGGGTTGGGGAGACTACCTACAGCTATAACAGGAAGATAAACACAGGGTTGGGGAGACTACCTACAGCTATAACAGGAAGATAAACACAGGGTTGGGGAGACTACCTACAGCTATAACAGGAAGATAAACACATGGTTAGGGGGACTGTACCTACAGCTTTAACAGGAAGATAAATACAGGGTTTGGTCTGACCACAAGTCAGAGACCACTATTATTGTGTTTGATGGTCCTGTTTGTCTTGTTCTAATGCCTCCTAAGGGGGAAGTAATCCAAAAGTAACTGAAAGTAATCCGATTACATTGCTGAGTTTTTGGTAATCCAAAAGTAACACTGTTGATTACAATTTTAGACAGGTAACTAGTAACTGTAGCATATTGCATTTAGAAAGTAACCAGCCTTGAAGATGCAAACAGTAGTTTATAGTAGGTTTACATGAGTTGCGTGGCTGAAAAGCTGCATTAGCCTATGAGAATCAACTAATTTAATTACGATAAGTGCAACTTTAACAAACTGATAAACAAATAATAAAAACACAACTTTATAGGCTATACATTTATAACCTTATGTGTATTTATAGACTGTGATAATAGTCTCTGAGTTCTGGTTCTAAACAAATATAAAATGTTGGGAAGAAATCAAGGTGCGTGTTGCAAAAACATCCGCTTTCTAGAGCGGAGGTGCTTACAGGTCATCATTTAACAACAATACATGACTTAACAACAATACATGACCTATTAGCACCATGGCACTGGAAGGGGATGTTTTTGCAACACGCCTCTTGCTTGTTTCACACTATTTTATTTTTTGTTTAGAACCAAAACTGATATCCTACTGGGCACAGATGTCATTTCAACATCTAGTTTTACATTTGGTTGAGTTGTCAACTAACTTGAATTCAATGTGAAATCAACAAAAACTGTCACCATGTCATTAAATTCTCTTGCGTTGTTAAAGTTTTTTCATATTGATTCAACGTCATCACATATATTTCTTTGGTTGAAATGACGTGGAGAAAAAAACATTAATTCAACCAGTTGCTTGCCCAGTGGGATTGATATGTCATGTATTAACTCAAACTGTATTTGTCTTGTATTTTAACTTTCACAACTTCACCCAGATCATTAACATCCTATGGTCAGCTGACTAAGGACATGTGCCGAATGAGACCTTATTACGCATATAGTGCACTACTTGTGACTACTTCCCATGGGCCCTGGCCAAGAGTGGTGCACTACATAGAGAATAGGGTGCCATTTGGGACACATTCTTACAGTGGGTAAACTGTCGACTTGGGTAAAGTCGGATATCTGAGTTGGAAATCATGGGCTGTCTGAGGACGACACATCATAGAGCATAACACATCTCGCTCCCTTAGACTTGAAATATTTAGTTGGTAATATGCAATCATCTTTAACCTACATTTCTGTGTTGATAATAATGCAGAATGGAGAGAGGGGTAGAGAGTGAGTGGACATTGTTTTTCTATCTAACAGTGATGTGTGACTAAGGTGTAATTTCATTTTACCTTTATTTAACTAGGCAAGTTAGTTAAGAACAAATTCTTATTTTCAATGACAGCCTAGGAACCGTGGGTTAAGTGCCTTGTTCAGGGTCAGAACAACAAGATTTGTACCTTGTCAGCTCGGGGATTTGAACTTGTAACCTTTCGGTTACTAGTCCACCGCTCTAACCACTAGGCTACGCTAGGAGCCTCGCTAGGAGCCTCACAAGGAGGTTTTTGGTATATATATAATTGTATTTATTTTCCTCAAATGAATGAAGAGGACCTTCCTCATTCTTCCTCTTCCTACCTGAATGGGCCTCTGCGGATATAGCCCTTGGCAGGACTGGTCCTGCTCCATATATATAAAGTGTCTCAGAGTAGGAGTGCTGATCTAGGATCAGGTTCCCCCTTTTCATGTAATTGTATTCATAGTGAACTTGACCAGCACTCCTACTCTGAGAAGCTTGAAACATACGGCCCGGGAACACTAAAGGAGACACCTGGACCCCATCACCATACAGGACCATTAAGACGATCAACAAACAGTATCAACCAGTGTTCTACTGATATTCAGCCTTCGTCAGGTCATGGGTCAGGGAACTGACCAACATATTACATGAGAATAAACATTTCAATGAGTAAATGAATCCAACCATGTCTACATGTCCTGCCTTGGACCAGAGACATTCAAAACAGGAAGCAAGGTTTTCCAAGACATAGTAGATGAATTGTTATTTGTTAAAGCCACTATAAGGTCAGGTGATATTATTTTGTTTGCAGAGGCAGGAAGTAGCACAATTTAAATGGGCAATCTGGTATTGGTACATACATTTTGGACTTTTAAATGAATGATACATACAGTGGCAACCGTCATTCAGGGCAGGTGGAGCAGAGAACCAGATTTTTAGCAAAAATAATTAAAACCAATTTTAAAACATGCCTGTCTTGCATGTTATTTTGGGATTAATACGTGTCATATCAGGTTGCCAACAATGTAAACAAAGATATAATTTAGTTTATAAAGCCGCATACAAACGTGTTGTCTTTTTTGTTTTCTTGAGTAAGGCAGCTTCAAAATGCAGATGTTTCAGCCTAGCTCAGTGCTTTCTGTGGTGGTGAGGCAAGCCTGCAGAAAATACGGAGCGTTGTGTCGTGATTGGCTCAGTATTCTGTCACTCATGGGAACACAACATCACTGCCAAGTCTAAGGGTAGAGATATAAAATTCAAGCCCCTTGGGTGCTGCCATAGAGTTACATTAGAAGTGCCCATCCAAGAAGGCTCAAAGTCATTGGCCACAGATAAAATGACATCCAATCACGTTATATGTACAGCAGCTTTGATTGGACCGATCATACTTTCAAAATCTTAGCTGGCAGTCATCCTCGTAAATCAAGTAGACAGTCTACTGGCAAATCCTTTTTAATCCTTGTCATACGAAGAGAAATAATGAAGAGAAATTATAGATAAAATGTATTGGTGCTCATCGCCCATTGGACATAGACATTACTAAACAAGTTGGAAATCTCATTCAACAATGAGTGGTTTGGAAGGAACCAATGACAGTGGCTAACTACAAGCATTGTAAAGCAATCACTAGCTTGCTCTTCAGTGGAGTGGCTGTGTGGTCCCAAATCTGGGATTAAGGGGCTCTTTTCCAAATTGAAAATGATTAACATTCAACATGGGCCTTGCTGTCAATGAAGCATGATTTATGCCGCGCTCAAAACAACTGTTGACTCGGAACTGCGAAAACTTGACTTCAGTGAGTTCAAGACAACTGGGAAAATACGTTTTGAACGGTCATACAACTCGGAAATGTAAATCTGTCCTCTTTCTACAGCTACGACCTGAAGATCAATGACGTCATCACAATTCAATCTTTTTTCCGATTTCCCATTTGTCCAGAGAATGCCAGACTTTGATGACAATATTTGCCCACGAAGGATCGCCGTGCCACCTTCCTCTTCAAGTGAGCACAGCACAACAAAGTCCAAAAATGTATTCTATGCTGCTGCATAAATGATGTAATATGCCAGGGAGAATTGTATACTGTAGGTAAAAAAGTACTACCAAGTGTATGTTGTGTAGTAAGATGTTAGTAGCCCATGTGCCTCACCCTAATAATTTGGTCTATTAATTTGGCCTCTTAATTTCACCTATGGTTCTGACTTGGTGGTGCACATGTAGCCTATAACCTGTTTTATAGAAATGTAATCATTGAATATTGTAAGAGCTTTCATTGTCTGCTTATATGCCCCCTTTATTTATCCTACGGTTCTGACTTGGTGGTGCACATGTAGCCTATAACCTGTTTTATAGAAATGTAATCATTGAATATTGTAAAAGCTTTCATTGTCTGCTTATATGCCCCCTTTATTTATCCTACGGTTCTGACTTGGTGTGCAGGGAGAACACTGTAAGAACAGCCCATGTTCTGAATTCTGTTGTTGTACATTTCAAAAGTGCTAAACAAATAGTTATATTGACTACGTCTGTCCTAGCTCGCTCATTAATGTCTTAATCAAAATTATTATCCACTTGTCGTCCCCTTATGCTATAGTTTGTACATATCAATTGTCATTAGAAACCACATTTGTTTAAGTAAGTCAGCCATATAAGCTATGTTTTTTAAAAAGGCAGTAAGTGAGGCTGAATGAACTGTTTCACTGCCAGAAAAGGCTCCGCTGATAGCCAGGTGTAGCAGTGGTAAGATGTTGGGACAGCTTTATGTAGGCCCTAACAGTTTGTGGGCACCGTTTGTCACAGTTATAGTGCAAATAATGTATTGTGTAGTGTTTTGTTGTGTAGTGGCTTTGCTGAAGTTCATCCCACTTTTCTTCTTTTTTGTCCCTCCAAGAGTTACAAATAATTGCCGCTGGAAACATAGCCAATGATTCTTGAAGAATATAACGCTTAAAAGGCCTCATGAGCTTAATTCAACTGTCTTAACCAATCAGAACCCCAAAATATAAGCTTGTTTACCTCCATTGTGAGTAGGCTAATGTTAGCATACAACTAAACTCAGCAAAAAAAGAAATCCTCTCACTGTCAACTGCATTTATTTACAGCAAACTTAACATGTGTAAATATTTGTATGAACATGAGATTCAACAACTGAGACATAAACTGAACAAGTTCCACAGACATGTGACTAACATAAATGGAATAACCTGTCCCTGAACAAAGGGGGGTCAAAATCAAAAATAACAGTCAGTGTCTGGTGTGGCCACCAGCTGCATTAAGTACTGCAGTGCATCTCCTCCTCATGGACTGCACCAGATTTGCCAGTTATTGCTGTGAGATGTTACCCCACTCTTCCACCAAGGCACCTGCAAGTTCCCAGACATTTCTGGGGGGAATGGCCTTAGCCCTCTCCATCTGATCCAACAAGTCCCAGATGTGCTCAATGGGATTGAGATCTGGTCTTTTTGCTGGCCATGGCAGAACACTGACAGTCCTGTCTTGCAGGAAATCACGCACAGATGAGCAGTATGGCTGCTGGCATTGTCATGCTGGAGGGTCATGTCAGGATGAGCCTGCAGGAAGGGTACCATAAAACCACGACTCCTCAGTGAAGGGCACTTTTTGCCAGTCCTGTCTGGTCCAGCGACGGGGGGTTTGTGCCCATAGGTAACGTTGTTGCCAGTGATGTCTGGGGTGGACTTGCCTTACAACAGGCCTACAAGCCCTCAGTCCAGCCTCTCTCAGCCTATTGCGGACAGTCTGAGCACTGATGGAGGGATTGTGCGTTCCTGGTGTAACTCGGGCAGTTGTTGCCGTCCTGTACCTTTCCGACAGGTGTGATGTTCAGGTGTACCGATCCTGTGCAGGTGTTGTTACACGTGTTCTGCCACTGCGAGGACGATCAGCTGTCCGTCCTGTCTCCCTGTAGCGCTGTCTTCGGCGTCTCACAGTACGGACATTGCAATTTATTGCCCTGGCGACATCTGCAATCGTCATGCCACCTTGAAGCATGCCTAAGGCACGTTCACGCAGATGAGCAGGGACCCTGGGCATCTTTATTTTGGTGTTTTTCAGAGTCAGTAAAAAGGCCTCTTTAGTGTCCTAAGTTTTCATAACTGTGACCTTAATTGCCTACCGTCTGTAAGCTGTTAGTGTCTTAACGACCCTTCCACTGGTGCATGTTCATTAATTGTTTAAGATTCATTGAACAAGCATGGGAAACAGTGTTTAAACCCTTTACAATGAAGATCTGTGAAGATATTTGGATTTTTACGAATTATCTTTGAAAGACAGGGTCCTGAAAAAGGGATGTTTCTTTTTTTGCAGAATTTATAACGCTTGGAAAGGATATATTCTTTTTATGAACCTGCATAGAGCTGGCATCCCAAATGTACATAGAATAACCCTTCATTCTTATATATTGTTTCATTCACATGGCCAATCTTCTGTCCAACTACATTTACTGGCCAAGTATATGGTGTTCCTATCTTTTACAATACATTACATGCCAAAGGGTTAACTCAGGACCTAAGTGTTAACTGAAGACATGAGTGTTATCTCAGGACCTAAGTGTTAACTGAAGACATAAGGGTTAACTCAGGACCTAAGTGTTAACTGAAGACATAAGGGTTAACTCAGGACCTAAGTGTTAACTGAAGACTTAAGGGTTAACTGAAGACATAGGGGTTAACTCAGGACCTAAGTGTTAACTGAAGACATAAGGGTTAATTCAGGACCTAAGTGTTAACTGAAGACATAAGGGTTAACTCAAGACGTAAGGAATCACTCAGAAAACATATTTTTGAATCTGACCTTCAAACGATGATACATCCATGCAGACTTCCTGAGTTACATGAATGTCCCTATTCGAAACAAACTGCTGGGCCAGGAATATTGCCATTGCATGAATCCTTTCAGTTGTCTGTGTAATAAAAAAGCTAAACAGCAACGGCTGAAATGGACAGAAGCGGGGGTGAAATCCCGCTGTGACCCAATTGAGTTACGAGGTGTCGGACTAAGGCATAATTTTGTCGAAAAAAACGGTGTCTCTCCAGCCACATAATGCCCTGTTGTACACAGCCATCTACTTCACTGCATAATGCTGTACCCACTACATACTGCCTTTCACTTCTATTGAACTGTGTGTGTGTGTGTGTGTGTGTGTGTGTGTGTGTGTGTGTGTGTGTGTGTGTGTGTGTGTGTGTGTGTGTGTGTGTGTGTGTGTGTGTGTGTGTGTGTTACTGAACTGGGCTCCTAAGCTGAATGGATCCATTATATGGGCTAATTGGACCAGTTACCAGGCACTTCAAACAATATGGGTGAGGACAGGACAGGGGGGCTTATGACAACTTGACCAGATAATTCCAGTTGGCACAACACCGCCAGATGATACCAGACACCCCAAAAATAAAACAATGACAACACCGCCAGATAATACCAGACACCCGAAAAATAAAACAATGACAACACCGCCAGATAATACCAGACACCCCAAAATAAAACAATGACAACACCGCCAGATAATACCAGACACCCCAAAAATAAAACAATGACAACACCGCCAGATAATACCAGACACCCCAAAAATAAAACAATGACAACACCGCCAGATAATACCAGACACCCCAAAGATAAAGCAATGTGCACCATCAGGAGGTTCAGCCACCTACAGCTGTGGAGATTAACAAGTGCTCTAACTCTTAATTTCATTGTATTATTTATTTACCTCATGGTAATGACACGGTTTGTAGATGATTAACCTTATTAATCATACATGCCAGGCAGTATCTGAGAACTGTTCTCCACGCTCCCGTCCGGCAGGTGGTACTGGTGCATGAAGGCTCAGACAAACAGACTCCTAAACAGCTTCTATCCCCTGGCCATAAAACTGTTAAATGGCTAAAAACGACTGCTCTCCCTCTCCCACAGATTATCTGCACTGACCCTATGCCCATCCACAGGTCTCTACCCACAACGTGCGCTGCTGCTAAATTGTTATTGATTCTAATTATTAACCTTGTATTTTAATGGGCTAAATCAGCATCACACAGAATGTTTCTTGGTAGTCTTAATCAAATCTACTTCAAAAACAAAAGTATACACCTCATATACATGGTTATGGGCTTAAAAAAATAAGACACCTGTACCATGTCAGATATAGAGTTGAAATGTTTTTGCGTTTGCATCCCAAAATTAAATCTTGCACAGATCAAAAAAGACTGAAATATAACATAACCGTTTGACATAGAAACACCGAATATTCTATGTTTAAAAAAAAAGTGTATTAATGATTAATGATGAACAATATTAATAACATTCCACCCATGAGGCCACTAGAAGGCGATTTGGTAATTTTACTGCAGGAAACTGCTCCATTACGCTGCTGTCCATTGATAATTGATTGCCAAACCCTTAGCATTTATCTATTCATCCTGCTACTGGTCATTATTACTCATGTTTACATGTATATATTACCATTAGTACTGTATATTACCATAAATAGGGAGCAGGACACTAATCCGGAGGCTTATAAGAAATCCCGCTACACACACCGACGATCCATCAAACAGGCAAAGTGACAATTTCAGACTAAGATCGAATCCTACTACACCGTCTCTGATGTTTGTCAGATATGGCAGGGCTTGCAAACTATCACGGATTATAAAGGGAAACCCAGTGACGCGAGCCTACCAGACGAGCTAAATGCGTTCTATGCTCGCTGAGGCAAGCAACACTGAACCATGCATGAGAGTGCCAGCAGTTCTGGACAACTGTGTGATCATGCTTTCCGTAGCCGATGTGAGTTAGACCTTTAAACAGGTTCATATTCACAGACAGATTACCAGGACGCGTACTCAGAGCATGCACTGACCATCTGGCAAGTGTTTCACTGAAATTTGAAAACATTTCCATAACACAGTCAGTAATAACTACATATTTCAAGCCAACCACCATATTCCCTGTGACCAAGAATGCCAAGGTAACCTGTCTAAATGACTACTGCCCTTCTGCACTCACATCTGTAGCCATGAAATGCTTTGAAAGGCTGGTCATGGCTCACATCAACACTATCATCCCAAAAAACCCTGGACCTACACCAATTTGCAAACCTCCCCAACAGATCTACAGATGACGCAATCTCTATTGCACTCCACACCGCCCTGCACTCCACACCACCCTGGGACTGAACACTTCCCTCTGCAACTGGATCCTGGATTTCCTGACGGGTTGCCCCAAGGTGGTGAGGGTAGACAACACACATCCACTTTGCTGACGCTCAACAAGGGGCCCCTCCGGGTTATGTGCTTAGACCCTTCCTGTTCTCCCTGTTCACCCACGACTGCGTGGCCAAGCACGACTCCAACACTAACACTACTCCATCATTAAGTTTGCAAACGACACGACGGTGGTAGGCTTGATCACCAACGACGATCAGACAGCCTATAGGGAGGGGATCAGAGATATGCCGGGCAGAGGTGTGCCCCCACAACAACCACCCCCTCAACCTCAGCAAAACAAAGGAGCTTATCGTGGACTATAGGTAACGGAGGGTCGAACATGACCCCATTCACATCAATGGGGCTGTAGTAGAGGGGGTCGGGGCCTTAAGTTCCTTTCCATCCGTGATACTTTTCAAATCTGCATTGTTGGGAATGGGCTCGTAAGTAAGAATTTTACGATAAAGTGTACACCTGTAGTATTCAGCGCATGTGACCAATAACTTTTAATTTGATTTGAAATCCTACTACCAGACACATTTTATATATACATCCAGCTCAACCACTCCAGTACCCCTGCACATTGAATAAGGTACTGACACTGACCTGTATATGCAACCACTCCAGTACCCCTGCACATTGAATAAGGTACTGACACTGACCTGTATATACAACCACTCCAGTACCCCTGCACATTGAATAAGGTACTGACACTGACCTGTATATACAACCACTCCAGTACCCCTGCACATTGAATAAGGTACTGGCACTGACCTGTATATGCAACCACTCCAGTACCCCTGCACATTGAATAAGGTACTGACACTGACCTGTATATACAACCACTCCAGTACCCCTGCACATTGAATAAGGTACTGGCACTGACCTGTATATGCAACCACTCCAGTACCCCTGCACATTGAATAAGGTACTGACACTGACCTGTATATACAACCACTCCAGTACCCCTGCACATTGAATAAGGGACTGGCACTGACCTGTGCTACATTGTGACAAAAGAGCTCTCAAGGTAAGAATTTCACTGTACCATTTTACACCTGTTGTATCCTATGCAAGTGGCAAATAAAAGTTTACATTTTAAATTAAGGTGATATGGTCTAGTTAATTATTTCCTGTGATTATGAATGCTACTCTAATAACTTTTTGAATTACTTGAAATGTATTATTTTGTTACTACTTGTAATTAGTTATTTTGTTATTCAGTGATGACACACTGCAGAAGGATTGTATTTCCCCTTTTGAACTGATCCTTGTACCAGATACAATGTATTATCTTACTACTTTTGCAATCCATGATTCGCCTTATATGAACTCTGGGAATACAGTACGTTAACTTTGCATAATTAACCTCATGCAAAGAAGAAGAAGAAGAAGAAGAAACGATAACGAAAAACAAAGCATTTGGCAACTGACAAGCCAACGAGCTGTCACATCACTGCCTCCTATCAATCATCAAACATAACAGTTGTCACATTATTTAATTGTCAGAGCTTGTAATGGGGCCAAAGATAGGAGGCACTGGTCAGAGACTCAGAGTAACCTTTTCAAACTATATGTAGGTCATTCGATTGGCTCGAGTACAGGTGACATTTCTCACCTACTATTGGCAGTGTTGCAAATAGCAATCAGTGTTGCTGTAATAGCAGCCGGGTCTAATAATCCTATCACCAGTGGGTCCTTTTTCGTATCTTATTCAAACAGATAAGACGGCTCTGGCCAGAGTGATACACAATGTAAAGAAAGACTCTCAAGGATCTGTACTCGCTGCCACCTGCTGCTACTGCTGAGAGGGGAGCGAGTGGAGAGCTTAGAGTGCAGGATGATACTGTATCTATACGATTCTGCAGCTATAAGCCTGAGCAGGAAACCATTCTGCAGCTATAGATTGGTTGGTTGCTTAGCAACAACATGTGTAACTATGGGGAGCAAGACCCATATATTGTGTGATCATGTTTGTTAAACAGGTCAGGAGCTGAGAGACACTCAGATTAAGATATGAGTTTAGTAGGGTGCACCCAACTCTAGGCAGGATATATGGCCGATATCTAAGTCTATTGTACTGTATGTTTAAGCTGAAACTCTACTTGACCAGTTAGGTTTGTCTCAATGTCAGGTGTTTCAGGTTTTTCAGTCTGATGTAACTTATCTATACAAACGTGCTGTGAAGGGATTGAGGGAAAGAATGACGCCAAGATTTGGTGAGTACCTTTGTAAACAGGATTTTGTGGGTGTTCATACTGAACCAAGCATAGCCACAAGCAGTTAACATTTAGGCTAGCTCAGTTATCGATCAATTGAAATAGCAAACGAGTCAACTGGAGCGAGTTCCACAGGGACATTATCCCTTGTGTTACTAGCCTCTTCAGCACTTTTAGACATGTCAGGGAAAACAGTTAACTCTTGTCTATGATGTAACATGAATCCACAGGAAAACACAAAGCAATTCACAAATACTGACATAAACCACTATGAGATGGAATCAAATGTGAGTGACTGTGCCTATCAATAAACATCAATTGAAATAGCAAACGTTAGTGATCATGCTAATCATGCACATTTAGTGACTCCATAAATGTCAGTTTCCCACTTATCAGCCAACTTGTGTTTCCCTCTCAGTTTAACATGTATCACAAGAACTCTGTCACCAAAGTCAAGGGTGGACTCTGATACATGCCTGTCAAATCTGGCTTTGTTTTGTTCAGCTGTTTTGAGAGCGTTCCGGATGACTGTCCTGTAGCTTTCTTCCAGGTGACTCTTCAAGTCTTGCACATACTGTGAATGCAATTTCTTCTGGTCATTAACAAGTAGATTGAAGGCTATGTCAGCTGGTAGTCTAGGTTGTCTCCAGAACATTAGTTCATATGGAGTGTAGCGGGTGACTTCATTCTTCATGCAGTTGTATGCATGTACAAGTGGTTTAACGAAGTCACGCCAGGGAGTTTTGTCATGCATGCTCAGAGTACCAAGCATCTGGAGTAGCGTCCTGTTAAAACGCTGGACAGGATTTCCTCTTGGTTCATATGGCATTGCTAGAATTAAGAAAGTGAGAACAATCTCGCACAGCTCTTTGATTGTTCGTGATTCAAAATCAGGACCTTGGTACCTATGGAGGCGCTCAGGGAAAACATAATGCACAATGAAGTGGTCCCAGAGAGACTTTGCAACAGTGAGGGCTTTCTGGTTGGGAGTCGATATGGCCACTGTGTACTTGGTAAAATTATCTGTAATTATCAGTGTATCCTTTGTTACTACGATCAGGCTCCAAAGGAAGGATTCCATGCATACTAGCTCCAAAGGCCTGCTGGTCTTAATGCTAACTAGAGGTGCAGCTTTCTTTGAGACGGTTTTATGTCGCACACAGGTCTTAATCTTCTCCTCCACAGACATTGACATCTTGGGCCAATAGAACCGGGATCATATGAGATCCATCATGCGCTCGATACCCATATCATAGTGCAGACTTTTCAATGCAACTGCTCTCAGCTCTTCTGGAAGCACTAATTGAAAAATTGTTTTGGCTCCTTCCTGCCTTCTCCTGTAAAGAACACCATTCTTTAGCTCTAACCAGTTCCACTCACGCAGCAACAGAGGGAGTTCTGGGAGCTTGGCTCTAACAGTGAGAGGAGGTTTCTCCCGTTTCCAACTGAGTGACGACCTCTCTGATGCTGGCGTCAGCTCTTTGTTTTTCCATCAGCTCCTTCTCTGACAAATTAAGAATGACTGGAAACCCACCTTGATGTTCCTCTTCCTGGAAAGCATCTGGTATTGCACTGGAGTGGAAGGCAAGAGACTCAACCAGCAAGATCGTAGAGCAGCTCTTTTCAAGGTCAGTGTAGTGAACAGTGTCGATCACAGACTGCTTTGACGACATCTTTGTGGACTTTGTTTTGGAATTCAGATTCTTCCAGATGATGGGGAGTAAACTGATAGATTCTTTCCTGCTCTTTCTGAGAGGAGAAATCGTCTGAAAGCTGGCTATGAGGACGTCTTGAAGGTGCATCGGCATCTCGGTTTTGCTTGCCCCCCCTGCTCTGCAGCTTGAATGAGTAGGTGGAGACAGCAGACAACCACCTGTGGCTAGTTTGGCAGTGAATTCCTTCCCTCCACTGTGCTTTTCTGTAACTGCCCATTTTTAAGTGCTAGGAATTCCAGCTTGTGGGCTGGATACTTCGATTCACTAGAGGTCAATCCTCTGCTAGGGAACGCTATTGCTCTCTTCTGCCCGCCTTGTTCCTGATATAGAGCAGCACCCAAACCCAAAGTACTTGCATCTGTGTGTAGGATCTAGGGGAGCTTGGGGTTGGCAAAGCCCAGGACAGGGGCTGAGGTGAGCTTTTCAATGACTGTGTCAAATGCCTGCTCACAGGTCCATCGGTTTCCAAATGGCTCCTTAGGGTTGTGATACTCACTACCTTTCTCTTTCTTCCTGTTCCCCTTGTGTAGTGGGAGATATCCAGAGGTAAGGTTGTTTAAAGGCTTGACAATACTAGAGTAGTCCTGGATGAACCTCCGGTAATAATCAGAGAACCCAAGGAATGACCGCAGCTCTTGGAGGGTTTTTGGATATGGCCAGGTTTTTAGCGTTTCAATCTTTTCAGGGTCAGTTTCAACTCCATTCTCTGACCCGACATGGCCTAGAAACTGCACAGATACAGCCCGTACTCCTTGAGATGTTGAAGAACTTTAAACAGCCTGCTTTTGTGTTCTTCAATGGACTCTGAGAAAATGATTAAGTCAATGAAAACAAGAACCTCGTTCAGGTTAATGTCACCCATACAGCGCTCCATTAGCCGTCAAAACGGGCTTGGTGCATTTTTGATCCCTTGTGGCATACCATTGAACTCCCAAAACCCTAATGGGCACGCAAACGCTGTCTTTTGTTTGTCCGACGACTCCATTTCAATTAGGTAGTATCCTGATTTTAGATCAAGAACAGAGAACCACTTAGAACCAGTTAGGGCAGAGAAAGTCTCCTCCAGGTTTCGAAGGGTGTATGCATCCTTGATGGTTTGCAGATTGAGTTTGTGGTAATCAATGAACCTTATATCACTGTTCTTCTTCTCACAACCACAATTGGAGATGAGAAGGGATACTCTGATTCACATATAATATGATTCACACATAACTCCTGAATCTAGCAGCTCTTGCAGATGTTTGTGGACTGCATCGATATCTTGTGGGTGAATGGGTCTTGCACTCTCTGCTTGAAGGGGGTCTAATCATGAAGTGTGATGTGTTGCTTTACTTTGCTAGTGTGGCCAAAATCGAGATCATTATGAGAAAACACCTCAGGCATTGAGTTCAGTTTATGTTCAGTAATTTTGTAATTAATGTTCATAAATTCCAATTATCTCTACCTGTCTGATACCCAGAGGTTGTAAAGTCCTGGTCTTAAATAAAACAGACAGAATTCCCAGCTCACAATTGATCAGATCCAAGTTTATTTGCGAGAGCTCTCCCATGCATACACAAATACGTTCCTTTTATAACATGCTAACCTACGCATTTACATACACACCAACATAGGGATATTCTCATGAGTCTCACCACAGTTTATAACCACTCAGCCGACAGTTACAGTCTCCCCTAGATAATAGAGCTCTGGAGGGGCTCTCCTTGTCCTATCTTATCTCTCCAGATTTACAGCCAGGTCTGTTCAAACATAGTTTAATGCCCCTCTTCATTCTCTTTCTACACCCACATACATTCCTTTCTTCCTAGATCTATGCTACATAACTCCTTCCTAATGAACAAACATTATTTAACACTACTAGAAAGACAGGGTAGAATTCTGTTTGTTATAATTCTACATTAAATGTATACATAATTTAGTCATTATTCATAAAAAATCCCTTAACAGTTTATTTGTGATTTGTTCTCTCCATTCAGTAGACAGAGGAGAACCTTCCAAGATGAAGCTTAAGCTGGAGGTTTCAGCTTGCTCTTTCAGTTTGTCTGTAGACTTGGATGTAGAAACAGTGTGTTTCTTTACCCACTGGATGGCATTTCTCAGAACAACAGTTAACTTGCAGTTTTGCCTCGTAGGATGGGTGATCAACTTCCTGGACACCAATATCCCTCCGGGCAAGGAGGACATCGGAGGCTCGATGAGGGCCCATTTCTCAGAGTGGGACCAATGGACCCTGACTGACCCCTGGAAACAACTGTCTGATTTGCAGGAACCACCTCTGCATTCCACCCTGAAGTCTCACCAATCCTAGGTTATTGTTGACTGCTCTTTCACCTCTGAGCTCAAGGATTTTTAACACTGCTCGGTAGCCATGAAGTAACGGCTGGTGATTGTCGCATTTCAGCTGAGAATAATCAGAGTAGAGAATGTCAAGGGTGTTGATGCCAATCAGCACCTGTTCTTGAGCACGAAGATTAGGTATGACCAATGCTAAGGTTTGGACTTCAATGTCAGTCCCTACAAATTATTTTGGGAAAGTTATGGTGATCTCTACATAGCCCAGGCAAGGAACTTCCTGCCCATTAGCACCCTCTTCTTCCAGTAGACTATTCAACGGGTTGATTGCTTGGCTTGATAGATGTTTCTCATAGAATGACAGGGGACCGTGCTAACTTGTGAACCTGTGTCCAAGAGACCGTTTGTTTCCTTTCCAGCAATAGTAACTTGTGCTGTGCTCTTGGTACCAACTAACCCTTTGGGAATTTTGACTGTGTCCTCATTAGCGCGGACGCGTTCTGGTTACAGTGGGATCCGGTTTGGTTTCCTATGCTCCTGTTTGTCCCTCAACAGGAGCTGGCCTCAGTTTAACTGTTCGTTCTCTGAAGAGGAATTTTGTGCTTCCCACTGGAGCTGTCTTTCTCTAAGTTGTTTATCTTTAGCTGCAACCAATGAGGGGTTGGATTCACCTTCACAGGTTGCTGTGATGTGGCCATCTTCACAGCACTGAAAGCAACACCAAGGCCGGGGCTCGCTGTTAGGCTTGTGGCTTGAACTTGGCTGCTTCACAGGCTTACCGTTATTTTGTTTTGTGTTGGCTTCACCCGGAGCTAGTATGTCTTTGATGGTAGGTCTTTTGGGGGGGTTTGATTTTGTATCTTGAGGTTTGTGAGCTGACTTTTGAGTTCAGCTGTTTTTGTAAATGCTCAGTTTCACTGGTATCCTCAGAGGAAGGACTAAGACATGCTTGCTGCAGGTGGGACATTACACAATGCTTGGAGGCACCAGAGAGAGAGGCTTAGCAGCACCAAGGTGTTGTTACTTTTGCTTCATGCTTATCCTCTTCAATGCGAAAGAGGAGCAACAATTCAGCAAATGAAGGTGGTTTGCTTTTCTTCTGTTCCAGCTGGAGGTCCGTTATCAGAGCGTGGTCCCAGCAACCTCGGCAGAACTACCTCAGAAGATGACGATCGAGTTCATTAGCTGGAACGCCGCCTCTTTTCATGGCCGTGCGCAGGGTAACCTGTAACCTTTGCAAGTAGCTGGACGGCTTCTCACCGTTGTTTTGCAGGGTGCCCATGAATTTGGTAAATAGCTCGTCTCCATCTTCATCTGTGCCATAAGCGGAGTCTAACAGCTGAAGGTAATCAGTGGCTGATACTTGAGGACTTAAATGCTTTGTAAGGTCTGCAGCTGGTGGTATGACATATTTTATGACGTCTTATTCTGGTCGCAAACTGGTTGAAAAAGGATGTTTATTCTATGTATTTTTACTGAACAGAGTATGACGTATTTTTCTGACCACCATATGATCAGTTGGTCATAATTGTGACCACAATATTATGTGCTATATTATGTATCCTACTGGTCATAGTTAAGACCTCATCATAACCTGGTAATAACAACCTGTCTACAGCTTATAAGCAATACTTGCTAGCTATCTGGCCATCGAGAATCATAACAACACCCGGGCTTCTGCCCCATTGAATCGCACTCATCGTTTTCTTGAGTTTGTCAGTTAACTCATCTATAGGCCTAAGCAGGAAACTACAATGGGCAAGTGAGCGCATGACCCACTCTTCCACCACGATTTCCCTTCTACCCACTCCTTCCTCCTCCTCTCATCCATGCTGGACCAGAACCCTCCAGGGGGAAAGACTTATAGTGGCGCAACCACTACAATCAGTGATCTTTGGGTTTACTAGGCCTATGTGCACACCTGGATATGGCATTGGCCTGGATACATGGATATAGTATTGAGCTGGATATAGCATTGACACCAACACTGTAAACAATAGCGCCTGACTGCACTGCATTGCATTAGCCTATGTAGATATAGCCAGTTAGCCATATGCTAACTCATCGTGCACATTTAATTAAACAGTCTTGTGTTTGCTGAGTCGGAGACCACGCAGCAATTGTGTGTTATGTCACCCAGTGTTTGGAAAGGCTTGGAGGTTGTGCAGAGGACCGCTCTTATTGGTCCGTTTTAGTCCAGGTTCATAGTGGACACTAACTCGTTAACAGTTAAGCTATGCTAGCTCAGTACTAGTAAGACATTTTACGTAGACATTTAGAGCACTCTTATCCAGAGTTACTTACCTGAGCAATTAGGGTTGTGCCTGGCTCAAGGGCACATCAACAGATTTTTCACCTAGTCAGTTTGGGAATTAAAACCATTGACCTTCCGGTCACTAGCCCAACACTCTAAGCTGCTAGGCTACCTGTTACCATACCACAGATGCATATAATGTATGCCACTTTGTAATATTTTTCCAGTGACTGACAGGATAGTGAGTATATAGTCTTCATTGTAATTTCCTGTAGTCCTTGTTAATGTTGAACCCACAATCTTAGTGATGCCAACATTACCAACTGAGATACAGGACCTAGTTGTAGCTGACTGTCCCTGTCAGTTTACCTATCACAAAACCAAATCCGTAAAAAGGTTGTTATTGTCACGCCCTGACCATAGTTTACTTTGTATTTTCTATGTTTTGATTGGTCAGGGTGTGATCTGAGTGGGTATTCTATGTTTCATGTCTTGTTTGTCTATTTCTATGTTCAGCCTGATATGGTTCTCAGTCAGAGGCAGGTGTTCGTCATTGTCTCTGATTGGGAACCATATTTAGGTAGCCTGGGTTTCACTGTGTGTTTGTGGGTGATTGTTCCTGTCTATGTGTTTTTCACCAGATAGGCTGTTTTAGGTTTTCGTTACGTTCATCACGTTCTTTATTTTTGTAGTGTTTGCATTGATTCGTGTTTTACGTTTGTTCATTAAAACATGGATCGCAATCTACACGCCGCATTTTGGTCCGACTCTCCTTCGCATCAAGAAAACCGTTACAGTTATGTCACCATCAGTCCATGCATTTCTTTTAAAAATGTATTATAAGTAGTATAAAGCAGAACTTGACTATGGTGTTTCCAGATTAACATGTTGAACATTATGTGATGATGTTGCAACAGTGCAAATTGTTTTATGTTGCTCGAGTGACAAAATGTCTCAGTTGCCCTTACTATTTAAAAATGAAAGCTTTAACAATTTTACAGGAAACAGTTACAGTCATCAAGTCACAAATATTATTCCACCTCTGGTTATTATGCCAAGTAAACGTTAACAACAAACCAAAATAATAATACAATTCGGACTTTAGATTTTTAAATGTATTTTAAAGTTATTTAAAATAGATCATTCTTCTCATCTAAAGTTATTTGCTTGGCTAACTTTTTGTCTCTCTTACGGGTGCCCCATAGAGATAGATAGAGGACTCTGATTTTAGCATAGCCAAACTTTCATTATTTTGAAGTAGTCAACTGGGTGGGAATTGATATTGGTTAAGGAATTGAGGATCCTATAACTCCATCTAGATCATTAGGAGGTAGCCAATGAATTATACTTTTGATGAAACATTCAATAACTACAGATCACAGTAAACCCGGCAACATTGGCTTTATAGCTGTTCAAACAACACACTCTAGGTGGCAGTATGCACCTTTTCAGTTTGTTTTCCAACTCATAGAAATAGTAGAAGAAAATTGACTACTTCAAAATGGAGATGGCCTCAATGGCACTGCCCGTGCTCCTAGAGGAAGAGGAAGAGAGAGGCCCAACTCTGAGAAAAATCTGTCTCCCTCCAGGAGGTGGCGTTTTTTCATTGTTTTGCCCATCAAGCAAGGTATTTTTGTATGGAGGTCAATGACAATGAGTGTCAAATTTATTGACAATGAATGTATTAATTTGATCTAATAGAAGTTTTATAATGCATAAGTTGTTACGGGTGTACTGATATAAGTATGACACCTGACATCACGGCAACTTTGAGAAAAAAACACTTTATATAGGAGTTGTCTCGAGATGGCTATGCATATTCATGGCATGAGGCTAGTATCTCTCTCTATTGAATACAGGCAGCTGACGTCAACAACCCTCATTGAATATTTAGAAAATGATTACAATAATTAAATGTATTTACCAATCAAAAGAAAGGGATGCCATTGTTAGGGCGGAGAGACATACATTGTCAGTATACCGATAATATTTTCAGTGCTCTCACAGATGCCATAATGGGACAGATACTGTACAATGATGCGATGTCTATATAAGTCTATGGTTGCCACTGGTTGATGATGTAAATTGTAGGCGCCAGTCAATGCGCATCGACCGGGATGGCGACGAATCAACCAAAGCAAGGAAGTGAGAACGATGATTGCTCTTTTCTCCCTTTGGTTCATGACGTTATAAAATGGTAAGTCTTTAATTTGACATGTATTTCTATAGTGTGTTTATTACCGGGGAGAGTTTATGCATATATTTGTCCTGGTTTGGTAGAACGTGTTATGACGCTAACGTTAGCCAGCTTGCTAGTTGCAGTTCAATAGTCTAATCTTGAGAAGCAGCAACAATTTGGTTAAATTATGTTTGTGTTTTGTAAAAAATAATATGCTTTAACCAACGTGTACTTCTTTGTCCATCTATGTCGAAAGCATGGACAAAGATAGTCAAGATGTCCATCAAGAACTGGTCAAGTTTAAGACAAGGATTCAGGAAGCGCGCGAGCAAATCGGAGCCATGCCCGGAATTGACATGAGCCTGTCGGAGCAGCAGCATGAACTAGAGACGCTGCGGGAGCAAGTCCGCACCAAGAATCAGCTACTGCAGAAATACAAGAGTTTGTGTATGTTTGAGGTTCCCAAAGCGTCGTGAGGGATATTTGACAGTACTAAAGAAACTAACTGAATTCAGGAGACACTTGGAGAGGAACACACATGTACTGAAAATTATATATTTTTATATTTAGAGGACTGAGAAAATGACCATACATTTGAAATCGTGAGAAATGATCTTGTTTATATAGATTATTTTGGGGGATTCCATCTCTTGGCTCCGTGTTCTCATTTGCCTTTCAAATCTAACAACTCATGCAGTATAACTTGAACTCATCCCGTTTGTCAAAACCACCAGAAAACATGTTATTTCACTATAACACTACCTTCAGGCATTATCTTGTTGTATTGTAAACTGTCCCATTTTTACTTTGTAAAAAATGTATTATCCATACTGATTTATAATGCCCTCTCAAGTTTGTATATGCAGTGGATGATTATTTGATGTCATGGTTTTGTTGGTGTGCTATTCAGATTGCGTGCTGCAGATTGTCAATGCAGTAGGCCTAAAATTAAACCTTTGTTTTAATTCCTTGTGACTTGTCTTTACTCAGTTTCTTAGTAAGATTGTAGCATTGGCCACATTAAGTGCGCTGTTATTTTTCATGAATTACATGTTAATAGCTTGTTGGCCTAAATGGAAAAATCAATCTGCTAGCTACCATATGCCTAACTCTTCTCAGAAAGTATGTATTTCATAAATTAGGTACAGGCTACTTGTTTAGCTAATGGTATAAGTGTCACTGAAAGGGCATGGAATATGCTTTACCAATGTTCAAAAAGATGACAGACATAGGGATGGATATGTTTCAAATGGATCATTTTATTTTCTCCATGTTTATTTTTTGTAAAAAGTCAACGATGACATAAGAATAAGCATTCATATGTGTTAAGTATGCAATTAACATTCAAGTTCAGTTCCGTGTGAAAAAATAAAATGTAAACAAATGCCACCCCACAAGTGTAGGCTTCATTCTCCATTCAGTAATGTCATTTTACAGCATGTAGCTATAGTAACAAGACCACTAGAGGTTCTCTGAAGCCATATCACATTTGATCACCCTGACTCCACAGATAAATATCTGACAATGACCATGCCTTCTCGCGTGGTTTGGGACATACACCCCTGGCTGTCACTGCGTCTTGGCGTGCTTCCTTATCCTGGACTCAGCACACTGGCATGAAGCCTGGCGGGTATCATCTCCATCGCTGTATAGAACATCTCGTAACATGTCTCCATGTGCATTGTCAAGTGAGTCCTTAGCAGATGGTGCATCTGTCTTTCTCTTTTCCCTGGCTGCAGCCAGTAGCTTTCTCTTTGATATACATTAAGTCACTTTGCACGCTTGGTCGGCGCGCAAACGGTGCCACAATCCCGTATGCCTCGCCGTCTTTGAATTTCTTATTTCTGAAAGATTTTCTTCTGCTGTTTTGCAGTACTTCGCAAAACTGTAAGGAAACTTTGCGGTGAGAGTCCGGGCTCATCTCGTTGGGCAGTTTAGCCATGGTAAAAAGAGTCTGAAACATCTGTTCGACATTAGTGTTCCGTTTTGCAGAGATCTCATAGTAGGCACACTGTTCATCACCAGCCACCAGCTTCTCAATCTCCTCATTCTGAACCTCCCGGTTAAACTCCCGGTCACACTTGTTCCCGCAGATAACTATCGGGACATCTACGTTCTCCTTGGTTTTGTTTTTCAGGCAGGACTTGGTTTCGTAAATTTGACGCTTCAGGCGCTGGACCTCTTGGAATGAGTCTCTGTTATCCAGACTAAACACCAAGATAAAAACATCACCTACGGAGAGAGAAATGGAAGGAACATTAATATCACAGCTCAAAAGTCAATGTACTTTCCATAATGCACAGCACAAGTTTTGCGTTACGCATAAGCATGCATTTTAGTGAAGCTAAATTTACATATTATTCTCATAGAAAGTGATTTGCAGAATGAAGCTTAATATTAGGATTCAGTTTTGCATAAAGGCATTTGTCTGTTTCATTCGTTCACAGTTAAGCTTACCAGTAAGGATAGAGAGCCTCCTCATAGCGGGGAAAGGATGGTTTCCAGAGGTGTCCAGAATGTCCAACTGGTACGCATCTCCCCGAATGCTGTATAATTTCCTATGAAAGTCCTCGATTGTTGGCGTGTACTGGTCGTCGACTTTTTTATTCAGAAACCGAGAGATGATTGCCGTCTTGCCAACTTTTGTGGATCCTAGAATCACCATCCTGTGGCAGTTTTTGGCCGGGATGTTAAACTCGTTCTCGGAAGGAGATATATTTTTAATCATAATTGCGAGCTTTGCGCACCGACAAATGTCTTTGGTAGGAGAGCGAGATGCTGAATGAGGGGGATCCTGCCTCTGTAAGCGCTGCTACTTTGCTGAGTTTGAAGCGAGCGGGACTGGGTATATATAGGCGATGCCGACCACACTCCTCCCCGGTGCGTCATGCAATTACGCATCGGTCTGAGGGGAGAATGCATAGATCATATGAGAGAGAGGCTGTAGTTATGACTTTGCGCCTGTTTATACGTGAGTCTGTATCTGAGCGGACAGAGTAAAGTATATAAATCATTTTGAGAAATAAATGGGTTTAAAAACCCTGTGTAAAGTATGCGTAAAATGCAACCGTGTACTCTTTCACGTAACACCAATTTCGCAGAAACTGTTAATGAGTTAAACTTCGGCAGATATATTTTTACTGACAATTCATCATAGTGCAGTGTTTTATTTAAAAAAAACTGAAAATATATACATGCATAAAGTGTAGGTAACCTCTTTTGGTGACGGCGTAACACATAACCATGTTTACATCCACCATGCATTACAAGGATTTGCATTCAAGTAAAACACAATAAACAGGACACATACTCAAGAACATAGTGTTATTAATTTGGTGATTATGGTAATATTGATCACTCTGTGTGCAAATAATAATATAAATAAATATTACGCAACATTTGTAATTAATTTTCATGTTTCATGTCAACATGTTTCACTGCCAATAAGAAATTAACATAGACCGTCCTTTGCCCATTTTCTGTTTCACGAGACGTTCAGTTTCTTGTACCCTGTCCTGAAAACCGTCAGCTGAGCTCGCGCAGCCCAGTGAGCCTCGTATTTCGGGCACATACTTTCCGTGTGGACCGGACGAGGGCGCTACAGTATGGACATTATAGAAGTATAGACATTTTTATGGAAATGATAGAAGAAAAATACATTTGGCTAACTATTAAAACGTTGTTGTCCCTGCAGTTGAAGACATCTCAGGCCTACCAAGGTAATAAGCAAATTATGGTAGGCACAGTTGAACTGACCCAGCTACCAATAATGCATTTATTTATTTTACTTTATTTTAACAGGGAGTCCCATTGAAGACAAAATATTTCACATGTGTTTGATAGACTTGAATGCAGAGAAGCTACATATGAATTGTAAGTAGGCCTACTCAAATGAGATTACAATCAATCAAGTTATAGCTTGCCATAATGAGCCTACTGAACATAAAACTAGTTATTGGTGAAATTCCCTATCTTTCTTCACACCTTAGAGTAAATCAAGGTAATTATTGTTGTCTACATTCTCAAAACAAAAGTGAAAGCGCTCTTGTTCTCTCAATCATCCCCCTCTCTCTGTGTATATTCTCTCTTTCTCTCTCATCCATTCTCTCAACCTGTAGGCTGTGTTTACTAATGGATGTAAAAATGTGTGGATTTATGCTCCAATCATACATTTATTTATACATATAAATGTATAGGAAGACCACTTATTTTAGAAAACATTTATACAAACCTAATTTAACTAAATCATATCATCTAAGTGTTCTCCTTTGTAGAGAAGTACTTGTTCAGAGAAACATAATTCAACTTGAATACTTGACAATGAGTACCATTAGTTTATAAAGTTTTCAAGGCTCAGTGAGAAGTTTATTCAGTTCACAGACTATAACAGTCTTATCCACGAAATTAGTCAATTGTGGGTAGTGATTTCACCAAATGTTAAAAATTCTGTCAAGAAGAGCTGCCACACATGTTCAATGTAATAAAAACATGTTTTCCCATATCAAATCAAAAAAGGACTATAGTAAGTGCATATTTAGTGCCAAATAAAGTAAGGTTTGACCATAACAGGGTTGTTAATTTCCTCTTAAATCAGTCACAAATTCCCTTGTGACGGGGAATGGAAGCTTGTTGTGTGCAAGAGGCAATTGAGTCTTCACTAAGCCCCACCCCAGAATTTTGAGCAACCAGTCGCAGCGCTCGTATGGAGAGCGACAGTCCTCGAGTCCGACACCTAGGACAAGCTCACCTTTAAATCGCATGAAAGCAAGAGAGGGCTATAGCAAAAACGTAGTGTTTTCCTTAAAAAATGTCTTTTTAAATGGCTAAATATTTTAACCATGGACCAGGATGAATTGCTACTGTGATTCCTGAAATGCATGCTTTGACTGCATGCCGACTGTGAATTTAGAGCCATTCAGCGGCTAGCTACACTACAAACATAATTACCAGATTCCCGTGAAGTAATTTTAACTACAGTCCTCCACAACATACTCAAGAGGTTCCTGATTAGCAAGGGGTAGTCTGTGTTTAATTTCATTGTGTATTAAAGTTTGAAATCACTGTGAGGGGATTTCGCCAGTGGTTGAATGTCAATTGAATGCAAGCTTATTTTATGTATTTATTGTTTAAACATGTCTAGCCTGTCTATCTATGGGTAGATTGAAGATTATTATTCCAATGAGAAATGTAAAGGGTAATTTCAGAATCTTGTGCCTGCACAATTTTATGCCACTTGATGGGAATTGGAAAGACACATGTTGTACGCTCTTCATGTCATGCACTCGCAGAGGAGTAAGATAAGGAGAAAGAGGTAGAATGGGTGACAATGAGACCAGAATGAAATAGATGTGTCCATGTTAAGTTGTTATATATGCCTCAGTCTAACAAACTTGTTCATTTGGATCCCCTTCAGCTGGAGCAGCAACTACTCTTCCTGGGGTTCACACATAATACTATACAAATGATCAATGCACACATAGACAGCAACAACATTATAGAGACAGCAACAACATTATAGAGACAGCAACAACATTGTAGAGACAGAAACAACATTATAGAGACAGCAACAACATTATAGAGACAGCAACAACATTATAGAGACAGCAACAACATTATACAGACAGCAACAACATTGTAATCTATTCTGGTAGGAATTGATGGTATTTACAGTCTTACATCATCGTATCAGTCATGTCTTTTGTAAATGAACAAATCTTTTCTTCATCCTTGAAAATGCAAGATGTTGTTTTTGCATCAAAATAGTTTGACAGCTACCAGACTGAAATAGTTTGTGTTGCTAATTAGCTGTCGCTGAGGAGGAAGGTACATTGCTTGATTTGACATGTGTCTTCGAGTGCAACTCAGTATCATCCACTGGGGTACAGTTGGATGCCAATTTTCCATTAATTATGCAAATCAATTCTCCCTGGAGTACTTTACTTGCTACTGGTATGCTCTTATTTTTTCTTATTTGCTTTACTGGGCTGGAATCTACAATATTGAGGGTAATATTGAGGGTTAATTGAGGGTTTGGAGTTGGATTCCTGATGCGTGTCTGGTGGAGCTGGTCATCCACAGTGGGGAGCATTGTTCCACACACAGTCAGGCATTAAATGTTCTTCCACATGTCTTGTTAGTGGAGATACCCCAGCCTACGAAAAAGTCTGTCTCTCTGTCTCTCTGTCTCTCTGTCTCGGTCTGTCTGTCTGTCTGTCTGTCTGTCAGAATTTTTTACATAAGTATTCAGACCCTTTACTCAGTACTTTGTTGAAGCACCTTTGGTAGCGATTACAGCCTGAAGTCTTCATGGGTATGAGGCTACAATCTTGGCACACCTGTATTTGGGGAGTTTCTCCCATTCTTCTCTGCATATCTTCTCAATCTTCTCTGTAGATCATCCGTCCAGAGAATCTTGTTTCTCAAGGTCTGAGTGTCCTTTAGGTGCCTTTTGGCAAACTCCAAGTGGACTGTCATGTGCCTTTTACTGAGGAGTTGCTTCCGTCTGGCCATTCTACCATAAAGGCCTGATTGTTGGAGTGCTGCATAGGTGGTTGTCCTTCTGGAATGTTCTCCCATCTCCACAGAGAAACTCTGGAGCTCTGTCAGAGTGACCATCGGGTTCTTGGTCTCCTCCCTGACCAAGGCCCTTCTCCCCCGATTGCTCAGTGTGGCTGGGTGGCCTGCTCTAGAAAGTGTCTTGGTGGTTCCAAACTTCTTCCAAGAATGATGGAGGCCACTGTGTTCTTGGGGACCTTCAATGCTGCAGACATTTTTTAGTACCCATCCCCAGATCTGTGCCTCAACACAATCTTATCTCGGAACGCTACGGACAATTCCTTTGACCTCATGGCTTGGTTTTTGCTCTGACATGCAATGTCAACTGTGGGACCCTATATAGACAGGTGTATTCCTTTCCAAATCATGTCCGATTAATTGTATTTAGCACAGGTGGACTCCAATTAAGTTGTAGAAACATCTCAAGGATGATCAATGGAAACAGGATGCACCTGAGCTCAATTTCGAGTCTCATAGCAATGGGTCTGAATACTTACGTAAATAAGGTATCTGTTTTTTTATTTTTATACATTTGCAAAAATATCTAAAAACCTGTTTTCGCTTTGTCGTGATGCGGTATTGTGTGTAGATTGATAAGGAAATATTTGAATTTAATAATTTTAGAATAAGGCTATAACGTAAGAAAATGTGGAAAAGTGAAGGGTTTTAAATACACTCCGATTGCACTGTACAAAAGTATGTGGACAACCCTTAAAATTAGTGGATTCTGATATTTCAGCCACACCCGTTGCTGACAGATATGCACACAGCCATGCAATCTTCATAGACAAACATGGCAGTGGAATGGCCTTACTGAAGAGCTCAGTGACTTTCAACGTGGCACTGTCGTAGGTCAGTTCATCAAATTTATGCCCCGCTAGAGCTTCCCCGGTCAACTGTAAGTGCTGTTATTGTGAAGTTGAAATGTCTAGGAGTAACAACGTCTCAACCAGGAAGTGGTAGACCACACAAGCTCACAGAACGGGACCGCTGAGTGCTGAGGCGCATAGCAGGTCTGTCATTGGTTGCAATACTCACTACCAAGTTACAAACTGCCTCTGGAAGCAACGTCAGCATATGAACTGTTCCTCGGTAGTTCAATGAAATGGGTTTCCATGGCTGAGCAGCCGCACACAAGCCTAAGATCACCATGCACAATGCCAAGCGTCGGCTGGAGACTCTGGAGTAGTGGAAATGCGTTCTCTGGAGTGATGAATCACGCTACAGCATGCAATGACATTCTAGACGCTTCTGTGCTTCCAGCATGACAATGCTCCCATGCACAAAGCGAGGTCCATAAAAAAATGGTTTGTCGATATCAGTGTGGAAGAACTTGACTGGCCTGCATGGAGCTCTGGCATCAACCCCATCGAACACCTTTGGTATGAATTGGAATGCGGACTGTGAGCCAGCCCTAATCGCCCAACATCAGTGACCGACCTCACTAATGCTCTTGTGGCTGAATGGAAGCAAGTCCCCCCTGCAGCAATATTCCAACATCTAGTGGAAAGCCTTCTCAGAAGAGTTGAGGCAGTTATAGCAGCAAAAAGGGGACCAACTTCATATTAATGTGATTTTGAAATGAGATGTTCGACGAGCAGGTGTCCACATACTTTTAGTCATGTAGTGGAATTGTGCAAGTTTAAAACAAGGTGTTGATACAAAATGCTTGGTTCACTCTAGTAAAACATTGCATTGCTTTGGGTAGAGTAAGGTCACATTGCACACAATGACATTACAGATCCCAATTACTGATTTGTGCCACACAAACATGCCTTGCAGGTGATATGTCTAGCAGCATTTCCCCACATTTCTGTTTAACAGGACCTACATGTCGACTGAGAAGACAGCTGAACTTTCCACACTCTTCTAGGGAGGAGCAGCTCAGCTTCTATCTGCCGACTTTGGCAAGTATCTTGCTGTTTTACTAATAACAGAGCATGTATGCCACAAATAGATACAATTGATTTGTACCCGGAACTCTCAAAACATCGTAGAAGTGAAATAACCATGCATATCTTTCGTAATGAACATTTATATTGCACATGAATCCATAAGAAACACACAGTTGTGCAGGACATGAAAAGCAGTGTAGTGAGACCACCAGACCACCACCATTGTCTGCTCATCTTGGGAGTCATGACTGCATCTTTTCTTCTCTGCATCCTTCTCATCTTCCTGGGGACTGAGGTGACTGGTGACTGACAGGCCATGCTGGAGGTCACTCCCATTTACTTTCCAGACAAATAGGAATGCTTTCTTATAATTTACTTTGTTTCAATCTGATATCATGGTAATTATGCATGAAATATCTGTCTTCTACTCAGGATTGTCGCAAGGGCCGGCTCAGAAGCGGTGTGCAAATGGGTTTTCTCGAGCCAAGGAGTTTGAGAAGTTTTGCTACCGTTTCGACTCTACTTTGAAGACAAGGAAGGAAGCACAGGCAAATCCACTTTTATTTGTGAAGGTGTGAACAGCCCTATTTGTTTTCTATGGTCACACTTCTGTTCTGTCTTGCCCCGAATCACAAGGACATTCTCCTCTACAGGTGGAACAGGCTACGATGACATCAGCTGTTCTGACCAGGGTACCACCTTTTCTCTCTGCCAGATCGTTACTGGACACAGAGGGTACTACTATCGCAGTTTTGAGTTGATCTTGAAAGGTGATGTAATGGTTACAGATACATAAAAATGGCCTTTTAATGAATTTAATCGGAATTGTCGCTATAGTATTATGGAAACAAGCTTTAAGCTACAGTACCAAACATTTAGATACATACAAAACAATGATACTCAATACATAAAGGACAAATTGTTATATCTGAAATATCTATGTGGAATTGTTGTGTTCTGTAACATCCCTCAGTGCCTCCTTGCCAATGTCTTCTTTTAATAAAAACCTGCTGCAACATCCTGTCTCAGCATGATGTCATGTTCTGATCTTAGTTCCTTTATTATGTCTTTGTGTTAGTTTGGTCAGGGCGTGAGTTGGGGTGGGTAGTCTATGTTATTTTTTCTTTGTTGTATTTCTGTGTTTGGCCTGGTATGGTTCTCAATCAGAGGCAGCTGTCGATCGTTGTCTCTGATTGAGAATCATACTTAGGTAGCCTGTTTTCCCCATGTTGGTTGTGGGTGATTATTTTCCCTGTCTGTGTTTGGCCTGGTATGGTTCTCAATCAGAGGCAGCTGTCGATCGTTGTCTCTGATTGAGAATCATACTTAGGTAGCCTGTTTTCCCCATGTTGGTTGTGGGTGATTATTTTCCCTGTCTGTGTTTGGCCTGGTATGGTTCTCAATCAGAGGCAGCTGTCGATCGTTGTCTCTGATTGAGAATCATACTTAGGTAGCCTGTTTTCCCCATGTTGGTTGTGGGTGATTATTTTCCCTGTCTGTGTTTGGCCTGGTATGGTTCTCAATCAGAGGCAGCTGTCGATCGTTGTCTCTGATTGAGAATCATACTTAGGTAGCCTGTTTTCCCCATGTTGGTTGTGGGTGATTATTTTCCCTGTCTGTGTTTGGCCTGGTATGGTTCTCAATCAGAGGCAGCTGTCGATCGTTGTCTCTGATTGAGAATCATACTTAGGTAGCCTGTTTTCCCCATGTTGGTTGTGGGTGATTATTTTCCCTGTCTGTGTTTGGCCTGGTATGGTTCTCAATCAGAGGCAGCTGTCGATCGTTGTCTCTGATTGAGAATCATACTTAGGTAGCCTGTTTTCCCCATGTTGGTTGTGGGTGATTATTTTCCCTGTCTGTGTTCGGCCTGGTATGGTTCTCAATCAGAGGCAGCTGTCGATCGTTGTCTCTGATTGAGAATCATACTTAGGTAGCCTGTTTTCCCCATGTTGGTTGTGGGTGATTATTTTCCCTGTCTGTGTTCGGCCTGGTATGGTTCTCAATCAGAGGCAGCTGTCGATCGTTGTCTCTGATTGAGAATCATACTTAGGTAGCCTGTTTTCCCCATGTTGGTTGTGGGTGATTATTTTCCCTGTCTGTGTTTGGCCTGGTATGGTTCTCAATCAGAGGCAGCTGTCGATCGTTGTCTCTGATTGAGAATCATACTTAGGTAGCCTGTTTTCCCCATGTTGGTTGTGGGTGATTATTTTCCCTGTCTGTGTTTGGCCTGGTATGGTTCTCAATCAGAGGCAGCTGTCGATCGTTGTCTCTGATTGAGAATCATACTTAGGTAGCCTGTTTTCCCCATGTTGGTTGTGGGTGATTATTTTCCCTGTCTGTGTTTGGCCTGGTATGGTTCTCAATCAGAGGCAGCTGTCGATCGTTGTCTCTGATTGAGAATCATACTTAGGTAGCCTGTTTTCCCCATGTTGGTTGTGGGTGATTATTTTCCCTGTCTGTGTTTGGCCTGGTATGGTTCTCAATCAGAGGCAGCTGTCGATCGTTGTCTCTGATTGAGAATCATACTTAGGTAGCCTGTTTTCCCCATGTTGGTTGTGGGTGATTATTTTCCCTGTCTGTGTTTGGCCTGGTATGGTTCTCAATCAGAGGCAGCTGTCGATCGTTGTCTCTGATTGAGAATCATACTTAGGTAGCCTGTTTTCCCCATGTTGGTTGTGGGTGATTATTTTCCCTGTCTGTGTTTGGCCTGGTATGGTTCTCAATCAGAGGCAGCTGTCGATCGTTGTCTCTGATTGAGAATCATACTTAGGTAGCCTGTTTTCCCCATGTTGGTTGTGGGTGATTATTTTCCCTGTCTGTGTTTGGCCTGGTATGGTTCTCAATCAGAGGCAGCTGTCGATCGTTGTCTCTGATTGAGAATCATACTTAGGTAGCCTGTTTTCCCCATGTTGGTTGTGGGTGATTATTTTCCCTGTCTGTGTTTGGCCTGGTATGGTTCTCAATCAGAGGCAGCTGTCGATCGTTGTCTCTGATTGAGAATCATACTTAGGTAGCCTGTTTTCCCCATGTTGGTTGTGGGTGATTATTTTCCCTGTCTGTGTTTGGCCTGGTATGGTTCTCAATCAGAGGCAGCTGTCGATCGTTGTCTCTGATTGAGAATCATACTTAGGTAGCCTGTTTTCCCCATGTTGGTTGTGGGTGATTATTTTCCCTGTCTGTGTTTGGCCTGGTATGGTTCTCAATCAGAGGCAGCTGTCGATCGTTGTCTCTGATTGAGAATCATACTTAGGTAGCCTGTTTTCCCCATGTTGGTTGTGGGTGATTATTTTCCCTGTCTGTGTTTGGCCTGGTATGGTTCTCAATCAGAGGCAGCTGTCGATCGTTGTCTCTGATTGAGAATCATACTTAGGTAGCCTGTTTTCCCCATGTTGGTTGTGGGTGATTATTTTCCCTGTCTGTGTTTGGCCTGGTATGGTTCTCAATCAGAGGCAGCTGTCGATCGTTGTCTCTGATTGAGAATCATACTTAGGTAGCCTGTTTTCCCCATTTTGGTTGTGGGTATGTATTTTCTGTTTAGTGGTTTTCGTCACCTCACAAGACTGTTCGTTTGTTGTTTTGTTCAGTGTTCAATTGTTTTATTAAGATAATGGACACTACCACGCTGCACATTGGTCCTCCTCTCTTTCTCCAGACGACAACCGTTACACATGATCACTTTATACCACTATAAAATGAATAGGGTCTGGATATCATTCACTTCAAGCAGAAGCACTTATTCATTATACTTTTCTGCGTCTGACCTCAGATGATAAAAATCCTTTCCATTTCTCACTTAGACAGTGAGCCGAGGACACTTTGTTAATTGAGTGTCTTAGACAGTGATCCGAGGACACTTTTATTTTCAAACCCTATTTTGAGTGTTTGTGAAAGTGATTCAGTAGTTCATATGGTCTTTGGATGAAAACTGTGTCAGAGCTGACTGGCTTGGTTTGGGAAGATATGATATCACATTATTGATGTAACCCATATTAATGTAATGATCTTGGTTGTTTATGGTGTGCACCTAGAAAGCCAGTTGAATCCAGTTCTTGGAGTAAAGATCTATTGCTACCCTGTTTTATGTTTCAGACAACACTCTTCACTGACCCATCAAACTGATAGAGAGTGACGTGAGTTAAGGGTAGGGTCATATGTTGAGGACCGAAGAGTCATATCGTTTATCACTGGAATCCAAGAATTGTATCATGTTTGTTTTTTTTAGATTAGTTCTCTTTTTTACAGATATGGGTAAAGGGTACATTGTTTTATTTGTCTTTTTTACAGATCTGGGTAAAGGGTACATTGTTTTATTTGTATTTATTTTACCAGTATTTAAATTGGCATGCTCATGTTTTATTGCTATTCACATTTCATATTTGTGTGGATAGGCCAATGGAATTTAAACTGCATTTTTATACATATTTTTCCTTTTCAACATTTGTATCAATGTATCCTTGTGTGCCCATTTGTTTTCTTACAGGTTCTACTATAAAAACAACCAAAATGCCCAGGTCCTGAAGGGCACCTGGCAATTTTTAGCTCTATAATTCAACTGACTCTGTAATCAGAATAAAATGAGAGCAAATAGACTGGGACGCAGGACTGACTCATTGGCTGAGTCTTAGAGGACTAACAATAACTGAGTGTGTTATGGGGAAAGAGAGAGAATGCCAGAGAGAAATGTTCAGAGTGACTCATAAGCCAATCATGCCTACGGTAAATGTGACATGTGCGGAATGCCCACCCCTGCCAGCACCCATCAAAGCAGAGACAAATTCAGTTCTGAACGTGCCAAATGCAAAGCAGCTGATATCAGACTCTTTCTCTTTTCACCTGTGGGTTGCTGCCAGTCTCTGTGTGTGAAACACTCGTGTGTGTGTGGGCTGAGAGAGACAGAGAAAGTTCAGTGGAGTCTCCCTAGGCCCAGATGTTCTTCCTAACAAACATTTTCATAAATGTACACTAAGTGTACAAAACATTAGGAACACCTGCTCTTTCCATGTCATAGACTGACCAGGTGAAAGCTGTGATCGCTTATTGATTTCACCTATTGAATCCACTTCAATCAGTGTAGATGAAGGCGAGGAGACAGGTTAAAGAAGGATTTTTAAGCCTTGAGTCAATTGAGACATGGATTCTGTATGTGTGCCATTCAGAGGGTGAATGGGCAAGACACAACATTTAAATAACTTTGAATGGGATATGGTAGTAAATGCCAGGCGCACCGGTTTGAGTGTGTCAAGAACTGCAATGCTGCTGTTTTTTTTACGCTCAACAGTTTCCCATCTGTGTTGAGAATGGTTCACCACCCAAACAACATCCAGCCAACTTGACACAACTGTGGGAAGCATTGGAGTCACCATTGGCCAGGATCCTAAAATTGAGTTGCACTCCCTTTAACCCTGAGAACAGCTTCAATTCTTCGGGGCCTGGAGTCTGCCAGGTGTCAACAGCCTTCCACAGGGATGCTGGCCCATGTTGACTCCAATGCTTACCACAGTCGTGTCAAGTTGGTTGGATGTCCTTTGGGTGATGGACCATTCTTGATACTCAAGTTCTCAGCGTCACCATCCTGCCTCTATCCTCTATCTTGTTACCTGTGTTCAGTTGTGTGGGCCCCGCCCATTAAATGATCTTAATGAGTTCTTGTTTCCTTTGAAATGAGGGCTGGCTGTTTGTTTGACTAGACAAAAATGTACTGCTTTGTATGAGTAAAAAAAGAAACATAGCATGCTACAGTAGCTCCATCCTGGTGGCACAGTGGACCAATTCCATGGATAAAGAACAGAAGATCACAGGTTGGAATCTCACTGACGTCTTGCCACAAAAAAAGTGTTTGGATGGTTAATGCCTAAGCAGATGAATTGGTGCTTTGAGTTGAAAACAGATAACCCAAACTAAATGATCAGTGTTATTAATAGTGGTATTGAAACATTCAGTGAAAGTTTTAGAATTTCCTTTCTCAGATCGTTAATAAAACTTCCCAGGAACATTTTCAGGGAACCATAGCTAAACGTTCTCAGAACCTTCCTGCAGCCTAAAAATGTACTTTCCCAGAACAGGTCCATTTTTCACTTCCGTCCTGAAATAGCTTTTAGTTTTACCCGTCAGGAAACTTATGGCTTCGTTCCCAGAACCAACGTGAAACAAAACATCTACATTCCCACAACTTCCAAGGAACCAAATGTGCTAGCTGGGCTGTTCCTTTGCAAGTGTGGAGTCACTCCTCTGATAGAGAAATGACCTGTTAGCAGTTAGCTCCCACCACTACGTCTTACTGGCCATTATACTGAGCCCAGTAGCTGTGTCTGTCTGACCAACCTGCTACACTAGAACACCCAAGACAATGACAGTGTTCAGAAAGTAGGGTTTTAGCCCTGTTCCTCTGGCTTGGTTATTATTAAGAACATTAGCTATTAAATGGAGACCTTACTGCGACAGTGGGACATGATTCATGGCATTATAACCATGCTAAAGGGCTTTACTTAAACAGGTGGACATGTACTGTACACAGTGGCAGCCATTGATGAGCTGGACAAGCTTTGATGTCATATCCTGTGAGTTATTTGGAGACCCTTTAAGGCTTGTAGCGTCACCCAAGAAGACTCGAGGCTGTAACTGCTTCAACAAAGTACTGAGTAAAGGGTCTGAATATTTATGTAAATGTGATATTGCAGTTTTTTTATTTTAATAAATTAGAAAACATTTCTGCAAATCTGTTTTTGTTTTGTCATTATGGGGTATTGTGTGTAGATTGATGAGAAAATAAAACAATTGAATAACTTTTAGAATGAGGCTGTAATGTAATAAAATATGGGAAAAAGTCAAGGGGTCTGAATACTTTCCAAATGTATTTGATCCAAAAACCCAACCCATAAGCCATAGTAATATGACTTGCTCATGAAGAGAGGAGACGAGAACTAAGCCAATGCTTAGCAACGGCACATGGCAGCCACCGTCCAACTCACTGTCACCATGGAGACAGCCACAGGGTGCACTACCTTACTTTGAGTCCTCTGTGGAAACAAATTCATATACGAATTCATGAACGCCACCAGGACTTCACCATGACTGATTGTCTAACTCCATCCACACAGGTTGATGACTGGCTCAGCATGAGGTTCTCCTCCTGAATCTGGGGCAGTGGGGTGATGAATCCTCTGCTCTGTTGCCCTGGAACACTGACTAGACTGACTGGGGGGCATCATAACACTTCTCTCCCCCATCCATTCACTCTGACCCAGTTATACTTCTAACCTGCTGTTCTGAAGTCAACAGGACATTCACCTGGATACAGTCATGTTTTATTCAGCACAGAGGACATTACTTTGTCAATGCATTATTCATTGGTTATATAACTTGGACTTTGTAAAAGGTAAAACCTTTTGAAAGGTGCATAATAAACACAAAATGAACAAGAATTTCACAACTCGGTACATCTCAAGCCTTAACATCAGTCTGTGATACAGTTGATGCCCATCTGCCAACACCTGCTTCAGCTGGCAATGCCAATTTTCATCAGGAAGCCCTTTTCCCACTAGCCTGCATTTTCCTCATGGTCACTGAACAGTATGTCATCACAACATGCTACAGAACCAATCATGGTCCAGGTCCTTTTGTCCAAACAAGCTATATAGGTCAATATATTGTTGTCTAATGCCATCGAAGGGTAAGGTTGGGTTGAACAATACAGTAACTACCACTCTATACAATACGTTTACCGTTAAGCACAGTGCTGAAACACTGGACCCCTCTACTAAGCCTATCCTTTTCATACTGACAGCATCATCACAACAAATCTACTAACACCAGGGAGCACACAAAGTTAATTACATAATATCAAGTGGGGAAATAGGTCCAGAACAATCAAGAACTGGTTCACCCAGCAAGGCTCCATTGTGCCGGAATGGTTCAGTAAATTGCGAGCCAAGGGGAGGCTGGTGGTAAGAGGATGGTGACGCTCAGCCACACTGGCCAGTGAACATGCTGACATTTGGGTGTGGGAACTCCTGGGACTGGTGGTGATATGGTAGGATGGTAGCACATAGCAATCGGAGCTCAGAGGGTTGACTGGGTAGACACAGGCAGCCAGAACTTTCCTAATCCCATGATCTAAGAGTGCAGAAGGCCCACTAAACTAAAGTATGCACCTTGTTCATGGCTGATAGATTGTTGAGGGAAGGTTATTGAAGGAACCCAGTCTTCAGTGACTTAGACTAGACAGACACATGTCAAGAGACTCCAGGTGGCAGGAACAGCGGCTGATGTATCACTTGTCAGCATCCTTCAGTGACAGACATTGTCAGATTGCTCAGTTGATTGGCCTTTGAGGTTAAACATATCTTTCAGTTTTATTTATCCACTTCTTCCCTGCCACTTCCTCCCTGTATATATATGAGCTCTGCAGGTAATGACATTATGTGATGCCGTATTCAGCTACACATTGTGTGACCCAGTTTTGATATAGATGACAGGTCATTGAATAACTAATAACCCTTTATGGTGCCCACTGCTACCACATCATTCATTAATGTGTGTGTGTGTGTGTGTGTGTGTGTGTGTGTGTGTGTGTGTGTGTGTGTGTGTGTGTGTGTGTGTGTGTGTGTGTGTGTGTGTGTGTGTGTGTGTGTGTGTGTGTGTGTGTGCGTGTGTGTGCGTGTGTGTGCGTGTGTGTGTGTGTGTGTGTGCACGTCAGTGTGTGTGTGTGTGCGTCAGTGTGTGTATGAGTATGCACAAGTAAGTGTAGAAGCACAACTGTACGGTCACAACCCATCATTTGTCCTTGGCTTCTGCGGTGCAGTCAGAGATGATGATGGACACATGGCTAGTTGCCTACAGTAGATTATCCATGCCTTACAAGCTTTGGCACACATGTATTCTTCTCTGCAGATCCTATCAAGCTCTGTCAGGTTGGATGAGGAGTGTCTCTGTACAGCTATTCTCAGGTCGCTCCAGAGATGTTCGATCGGGTTCAAGTCTGGGCTCTGGCTGGGCCACTCAAGGACATTCAGAGACTTGTCCCGAAGCCACCCCTGCGTTATCTTGGCTGTGTGCTTAGGGTTGTTGTCATGTTGGAAGGTGAACATTCACCCCAGTCTGAGGTCCTGAGCACTCTGAAGCAGGTTTTCATCAAGGATCTCTCCGTACTTTGCTCCATTCATCTTTCCCTCCATCCTGACTAGTCACCCAGTCCCTGCAGCTGCAAAACATCCCCACAACATGATGCGGCCACCACCATGCTTCACCGTATGGTGAAAAAACACCTAAATGTATAGGCTATTGTAAAACGAATATTGCTGTTAGATTGGTTCAGTCATTATGGAGACAGACAGAGATGCTTTACTATGGGTGCCGAGACTGAGTATCCATGATATCAAAATTATAGTTTTAACCATGTTTTGAGGATATACATTATTTGTTATAATTTACTTTGTTTACAGACATTGCAGTAAAAAAAACTAACTTTGGGTTCTGATGGCGTACGACAGTTGAACTGAGCTCATGAGGCATTTATTTATAAGTTATATCCTTGAAGAATCAATGGGTACGTGTTATTAATATATACCACCAAAAACCAATGTACTGTTACTACTGCAGATTGCCCCTTTAAACCAAAATATTACACCACTTATTTCAACCATTGCAAGATTGTGAAACTGGCTAATGTGTATGTAAAACATTATCAAAATTGGAGAAAAATACCTGCTCCTAACCTACCTTAAAATAGCTATCATCACCTGCTCCTAAGATAACGTAAATTTAAAAAGCTATCATCACCTGCTCCTAAGATAACGTACCTTTAAATAGCTATCATCACCTGCTCCTAAGATAACCTACCTTTAAATAGCTATCACCTGCTCCTAACATAACCTACCTTTAAATAGATATCATCACCTGCTCCTAACATAACCTACCTTTAAATAGCTATCATCACCTGCTCCTAACATAACCTACCTTTAAATAGCTATCATCACCTGCTTCTAACTTAACCTATCTTTAAATAGCTATCATCACCTGCTCCTAAGATAACCTACCTTTAAATAGATATCATCACCTGCTCCTAAGATAACCTACCTTTAAATAGCTATCATCACCTGCTCCTAACTTAACCTATCTTTAAATAGCTATCATCACCTGCACCTAACTTAACCTACCTTTAAATAGCTATCATCACCTGCTCCTAACTTAACCTACCTTTAAATAGATATCATCACCTGCTCCTAAGATAACCTACCTTTAAATAGATATCATCACCTGCTCCTAAGATAACCTACCTTTAAATAGCTATCATCACCTGCTCCTAACTTAACCTACCTTTAAATAGCTATCATCACCTGCTCCTAACTTAACCTACCTTTATATAGCTATCATCACCTGCTCCTAAGATAACCTACCTTTAAATAGCCATCATCACCTGCTCCTAACATAACCTACCTTTAAATAGCTATCATCACCTGCTCCTAACTTAACCTATCTTTAAATAGCTATCATCACCTGCTCCTAAGAAAACCTACCTTTAAATAGATATCATCACCTGCTCTTAAGATAACCTACCTTTAAATAGCTATCATCACCTGCTCCTAACTTAACCTATCTTTAAATAGCTATCATCACCTGCTCCTAAGATAACCTACCTTTAAATAGCTATCATCACCTGCTCCTAACTTAACCTATCTTTAAATAGCTATCATCACCTGCTCCTAAGAAAACCTACCTTTAAATAGATATCATCACCTGCTCTTAAGATAACCTACCTTTAAATAGCTATCATCACCTGCTCCTAACTTAACCTATCTTTAAATAGCTATCATCACCTGCTCCTAACATAACCTACCTTTAAATAGCTATCATCACCTGCTCCTAACTTAACCTATCTTTAAATAGCTATCATCACCTGCTCCTAACTTAACCTACCTTTAAATAGCTATCATCACCTGCTCCTAACATAACCTACCTTTAAATAGCTATCATCACCTGCTCCTAACTTAACCTATCTTTAAATAGCTATCATCACCTGCACCTAACTTAACCTACCTTTAAATAGCTATCATCACCTGCTCCTAACTTAACCTACCTTTAAATAGATATCATCACCTGCTCCTAAGATAACCTACCTTTAAATAGATATCATCACCTGCTCCTAAGATAACCTACCTTTAAATAGCTATCATCACCTGCTCCTAACTTAACCTACCTTTAAATAGCTATCATCACCTGCTCCTAACTTAACCTACCTTTATATAGCTATCATCACCTGCTCCTAAGATAACCTACCTTTAAATAGCCATCATCACCTGCTCCTAACATAACCTACCTTTAAATAGCTATCATCACCTGCTCCTAACTTAACCTATCTTTAAATAGCTATCATCACCTGCTCCTAAGAAAACCTACCTTTAAATAGATATCATCACCTGCTCTTAAGATAACCTACCTTAAAATAGCTATCATCACCTGCTCCTAAGATAACGTAAATTTAAAAAGCTATCATCACCTGCTCCTAAGATAACGTACCTTTAAATAGCTATCATCACCTGCTCCTAAGATAACCTACCTTTAAATAGCTATCACCTGCTCCTAACATAACCTACCTTTAAATAGATATCATCACCTGCTCCTAACATAACCTACCTTTAAATAGCTATCATCACCTGCTCCTAACATAACCTACCTTTAAATAGCTATCATCACCTGCTTCTAACTTAACCTATCTTTAAATAGCTATCATCACCTGCTCCTAAGATAACCTACCTTTAAATAGATATCATCACCTGCTCCTAAGATAACCTACCTTTAAATAGCTATCATCACCTGCTCCTAACTTAACCTATCTTTAAATAGCTATCATCACCTGCACCTAACTTAACCTACCTTTAAATAGCTATCATCACCTGCTCCTAACTTAACCTACCTTTAAATAGATATCATCACCTGCTCCTAAGATAACCTACCTTTAAATAGATATCATCACCTGCTCCTAAGATAACCTACCTTTAAATAGCTATCATCACCTGCTCCTAACTTAACCTACCTTTAAATAGCTATCATCACCTGCTCCTAACTTAACCTACCTTTATATAGCTATCATCACCTGCTCCTAAGATAACCTACCTTTAAATAGCCATCATCACCTGCTCCTAACATAACCTACCTTTAAATAGCTATCATCACCTGCTCCTAACTTAACCTATCTTTAAATAGCTATCATCACCTGCTCCTAAGAAAACCTACCTTTAAATAGATATCATCACCTGCTCTTAAGATAACCTACCTTTAAATAGCTATCATCACCTGCTCCTAACTTAACCTATCTTTAAATAGCTATCATCACCTGCTCCTAAGATAACCTACCTTTAAATAGCTATCATCACCTGCTCCTAACTTAACCTATCTTTAAATAGCTATCATCACCTGCTCCTAAGAAAACCTACCTTTAAATAGATATCATCACCTGCTCTTAAGATAACCTACCTTTAAATAGCTATCATCACCTGCTCCTAACTTAACCTATCTTTAAATAGCTATCATCACCTGCTCCTAAGATAACCTACCTTTAAATAGCTATCATCACCTGCTCCTAACTTAACCTATCTTTAAATAGCTATCATCACCTGCTCCTAACTTAACCTACCTTTAAATAGCTATCATCACCTGCTCCTAACATAACCTACCTTTAAATAGCTATCATCACCTGCTCCTAACTTAACCTATCTTTAAATAGCTATCATCACCTGCACCTAACTTAACCTACCTTTAAATAGCTATCATCACCTGCTCCTAACTTAACCTACCTTTAAATAGATATCATCACCTGCTCCTAAGATAACCTACCTTTAAATAGATATCATCACCTGCTCCTAAGATAACCTACCTTTAAATAGCTATCATCACCTGCTCCTAACTTAACCTACCTTTAAATAGCTATCATCACCTGCTCCTAACTTAACCTACCTTTATATAGCTATCATCACCTGCTCCTAAGATAACCTACCTTTAAATAGCCATCATCACCTGCTCCTAACATAACCTACCTTTAAATAGCTATCATCACCTGCTCCTAACTTAACCTATCTTTAAATAGCTATCATCACCTGCTCCTAAGAAAACCTACCTTTAAATAGATATCATCACCTGCTCTTAAGATAACCTACCTTTAAATAGCTATCATCACCTGCTCCTAACTTAACCTATCTTTAAATAGCTATCATCACCTGCTCCTAAGATAACCTACCTTTAAATAGCTATCATCACCTGCTCCTAACTTAACCTATCTTTAAATAGCTATCATCACCTGCTCCTAACTTAACCTACCTTTAAATAGCTATCATCACCTGCTCCTAACATAACCTACCTTTAAATAGCTATCATCACCTGCTCCTAAGATAACCTACCTTTAAATAGCTGTCATCACCTGCTCCTAACATAACCTAACTTTAAATAGCTATCATCACCTGCTCCTAACTTAACCTAACTTTAAATAGCTATCATCACCTGCTCCTAACTTAACCTACCTTTAAATAGCTATCATCACCTGCTCCTAACTTAACCTATCTTTAAATAGCTATCATCACCTGCTCCTAACAGAACCTATCTTTAAATAGCTATCATCAACTGCTCCTAACATAACCTACCTTTAAATAGATATCATCACCTGCTCCTAACTTAACCTACCTTTAAATAGCTATCATCACCTGCTCCTAATTTAACCTACCTTTAAATAGCTATCATCACCTGCTCCTAACTTAACCTATCTTTAAATAGCTATCATCACCTGCTCCTAACTTAACCTACCTTTAAATAGCTATCATCACCTGCTCATAACATAACCTACCTTTAAATAGCTATCATCACCTGCTACTAACATAACCTACCTTTAAATAGCTATCATCACCTGCTCCTAACATAACCTACCTTTAAATAGCTATCATCACCTGCTCCTAACTTAACCTATCTTTAAATAGCTATCATCACCTGCTCCTAAGAAAACCTACCTTTAAATAGATATCATCACCTGCTCTTAAGATAACCTACCTTTAAATAGCTATCATCACCTGCTCCTAACTTAACCTATCTTTAAATAGCTATCATCACCTGCTCCTAAGATAACCTACCTTTAAATAGCTATCATCACCTGCTCCTAACTTAACCTATCTTTAAATAGCTATCATCACCTGCTCCTAACTTAACCTACCTTTAAATAGCTATCATCACCTGCTCCTAACATAACCTACCTTTAAATAGCTATCATCACCTGCTCCTAAGATAACCTACCTTTAAATAGCTATCATCACCTGCTCCTAACATAACCTACCTTTAAATAGCTATCATCACCTGCTCCTAAGATAACCTACCTTTAAATAGCTATCATCACCTGCTCCTAACTTAACCTATCTTTAAATAGCTATCATCACCTGCTCCTAAGATAACCTACCTTTAAATAGCTATCATCACCTGCTCCTAACTTAACCTATCTTTAAATAGCTATCATCACCTGCTCCTAACTTAACCTACCTTTAAATAGCTATCATCACCTGCTCCTAAGATAACCTACCTTTAAATAGCTATCATCACCTGCTCCTAACTTAACCTACCTTTAAATAGCTGTCATCACCTGCTCCTAACATAACCTACCTTTAAATAGCTATCATCACCTGCTCCTAACTTAACCTAACTTTAAATAGCTATCATCACCTGCTCCTAACTTAACCTACCTTTAAATAGCTATCATCACCTGCTCCTAACTTAACCTATCTTTAAATAGCTATCATCACCTGCTCCTAACAGAACCTATCTTTAAATAGCTATCATCAACTGCTCCTAACATAACCTACCTTTAAATAGATATCATCACCTGCTCCTAACTTAACCTACCTTTAAATAGCTATCATCACCTGCTCCTAACTTAACCTACCTTTAAATAGCTATCATCACCTGCTCCTAACTTAACCTATCTTTAAATAGCTATCATCACCTGCTCCTAACTTAACCTACCTTTAAATAGCTATCATCACCTGCTCATAACATAACCTACCTTTAAATAGCTATCATCAACTGCTCCTAACATAACCTACCTTTAAATAGATATCATCACCTGCTCCTAACTTAACCTACCTTTAAATAGCTATCATCACCTGCTCCTAACTTAACCTACCTTTAAATAGCTATCATCACCTGCTCCTAACTTAACCTATCTTTAAATAGCTATCATCACCTGCTCCTAACTTAACCTACCTTTAAATAGCTATCATCACCTGCTCATAACATAACCTACCTTTAAATAGCTATCATCACCTGCTACTAACATAACCTACCTTTAAATAGCTATCATCACCTGCTCCTAACTTAACCTACCTTTAAATAGCTATCATCACCTGCTCCTAACTTAACCTATCTTTAAATAGCTATCATCACCTGCTCCTAACAGAACCTATCTTTAAATAGCTATCCTCACCTGCTACTAACATAACCTACCTTTAAATATATATCATATCATCACCTGCTCCTAACTTAACCTACCTTTAAATAGCTATCATCACCTGCTCCTAACTTAACCTACCTTTAAATAGATATCATCACCTGCTCCTAACTTAACCTACCTTTAAATAGCTATCATCACCTGCTCCTAACTTAACCTACCTTTAAATAGCTATCATCACCTGCTCCTAACTTAACCTATCTTTAAATAGCTATCCTCACCTGCTACTAACATAACCTACCTTTAAATAGATATCATCACCTGCTCCTAACAGAACCTATCTTTAAATAGCTATCATCAACTGCTCCTAACATAACCTACCTTTAAATAGATATCATCACCTGCTCCTAACTTAACCTACCTTTAAATAGCTATCATCACCTGCTCCTAACTTAACCTACCTTTAAATAGCTATCATCACCTGCTCCTAACTTAACCTATCTTTAAATAGCTATCATCACCTGCTCCTAACTTAACCTACCTTTAAATAGCTATCATCACCTGCTCATAACATAACCTACCTTTAAATAGCTATCATCACCTGCTACTAACATAACCTACCTTTAAATAGCTATCATCACCTGCTCCTAACTTAACCTACCTTTAAATAGCTATCATCACCTGCTCCTAACTTAACCTATCTTTAAATAGCTATCATCACCTGCTCCTAACAGAACCTATCTTTAAATAGCTATCCTCACCTGCTACTAACATAACCTACCTTTAAATATATATCATATCATCACCTGCTCCTAACTTAACCTACCTTTAAATAGCTATCATCACCTGCTCCTAACTTAACCTACCTTTAAATAGCTATCATCACCTGCTCCTAACTTAACCTACCTTTAAATAGCTATCATCACCTGCTCCTAACTTAACCTACCTTTAAATAGCTATCATCACCTGCTCCTAACTTAACCTCTTTGATCTCTAGGGGCGCTATTTCATTTTTGGATAAAAAACGTTCCCGTTTTAAGCGCAATATTTTGTCACGAAAAGATGCTCGACTATGCATATTCTTGACAGTTTTTGAAAGAAAACACTCTGAAGTTTCAGAATCTGCAAAGATATTGTCTGTAAGTGCCCCAGAACTCATTCTACAGGCGAAACCAAGATGATGCATCAACCAGGAAATGATCAGAATTTCTGAAGCTCTGTTTTCCATTGTCTCCTTATATGGCTGTGATTGCGCAAGGAATGAGCCTACACTTTCTGTCGTTCCCCCAAAGTGTTAGCAGCATTGTGACGTATTTGTAGGCATATCATTGGAAGATTGACCATAAGAGACTACATTTTCCAAGTGTCCGCCTGGTGTCCCTGCGTCGAAATTGGAGCGTAAAGCCAGGTGCAATTATTTTTCCATTTGAGAGCAAGGAGAAACCAGGCTTCCACGAAGGATATATCATTGAAGAGATATGTGGAAAAACACCTTGAGGATTGATTCTAAACCACGTTTGCCATGTTTCAGTCGATATTATGGAGTTAATTTGGAAAAAAGTTCGCGTTTTGAGGGCTGAATTTTCGTTTTTTTTTTTTTTTTTTTTTTTTTTTTGGTAGCCAAATGTGATGTACAAAACGGAGCTATTTCTAATACACAAAGAATCTTTTTGGAAAAACGGAGCATCTGCTATCTAACTGAGAGTCTCCTCATTGAAAACATCAGAAGTTCTTCAAAGGTAAGTTATTTTATTTGAAGGCTTTACTTGTTTTTGTGATAGTTGCCTGCTAAATGCTAACGCTAATGCTAACGCTAAATGCTACGCTAGCTAGCTACTGTTACACAAATGATTGTTTTCCTATGGTTGAAAAGCATATTTTGAAAATCTGAGATGACAGTGTTGTTAACAAAAGGCTAAGCTTGAGAGCTAGCATATTTATTTCATTTCATTTGCGATTTTCATGAATAGTTAACGTTGCGTTATGGTAATGAGCTTAGGTCTATAAATAGAATCCCGGATCCGGGTTTGGTCGTCGCAACAGGTTAACCTATCTTTAAATAGCTATCATCACCTGCTCCTAACTTAACCTACCTTTAAATAGCTATCATCACCTGCTCATAACATAATCTATCTTTAAATAGCTATCATCACCTGCTACTAACATAACCTACCTTTAAATAGATATCATCACCTGCTCCTAACTTAACCTACCTTTAAATAGCTATCATCACCTGCTCCTAACTTAACCTACCTTTAAATAGCTATCATCACCTGCTCCTAACTTAACCTACCTTTAAATAGCTATCATCACCTGCTCCTAACTTAACCTACCTTTAAATAGCTATCATCACCTGCTCCTAACTTAACCTACCTTTAAATAGCTATCATCACCTGCTCCTAACTTAACCTACCTTTAAATAGCTATCATCACCTGCTCCTAACTTAACCTACCTTTAAATAGCTATCATCACCTGCTCCTAACTTAACCTACCTTTAAATAGCTATCATCACCTGCTCCTAAATTAACCTATCTTTAAATAGCTATCATCACCTGCTCCTAACTTAACCTATCTTTAAATAGCTATCATCACCTGCTCCTAACTTAACCTACCTTTAAATAGCTATCATCACCTGCTCCTAACAGAACCTACCTTTAAATAGCTATCATCACCTGCTCCTAACTTAACCTACCTTTAAATAGCTATCATCACCTGCTCCTAAGATAACCTACCTTTAAATAGCTATCATCACCTGCTACTAACATAACCTACCTTTAAATAGCTATCATCACCTGCTCCTAAGATAACCTACCTTTAAATAGCTATCATCACCTGCTCCTAACTTAACCTACCTTTAAATAGCTATCATCACCTGCTCCTAAGATAACCTACCTTTAAATAGCTATCATCACCTGCTACTAACATAACCTACCTTTAAATAGCTATCATCACCTGCTCCTAAGATAACCTACCTTTAAATAGCTATCATCACCTGCGTCTGTATTGTTTTAAACAGGTCACTATATAGTATCCATTATCATGTCTGACCAGGCCTCATGCTGGCCAGCCCACTAAACTAAATGTCACTGTCAGCAGGGAAACTTGCTTGTATTGCATTGTAACTGACCCTTGAATCTATTATCGAATCCACAAAGCACCGATCCCCTCCATCTTGGGCCGCCTCCATCCTATATCAACTTAGCCCAATTTCTCGCTCCAAATATAAACACAGGCTACTAACTATGATGTCAGAGTCATCAGAAAGTGAAACAGAAAATCAAACTCCGATAGAGGAATGGATGGAGGGATGGACAGAGGCTAACTGGCAGGCCAGCGTTGAAGTGAAACGAGTGTGTGCGTGTGTGTGTGTGCATGTGCGTGTGTGTGTGTGTGTATTTGTGTGTGCATGCGAGAGAGAGGCCGAGAGAAAGAGGCCATTGGAGCCTCAACTCCCTTTTGGGTGTCGTTTTAGCCAATAACATTGTGTTTTAGATGACATCTCGGTCTCGTGATGAAAAAGAAAGACCTGTTATGGTAAAACAATTAATAATAACCTAAGTCTTCCAAATATACACACTACCACGCATGATCTGATGAACGCAACTTGCATTCACATTTCACATCACAGGTCTAAACTGATACAGTACGTGTCATATAGTGAACATGTAGAAAATGGCTCAAGGTCTTGGGATGAATATTCTTTTTGACTGAGATAACAAAAAGCACACTGTGCAACAGACGAAGTGAGTGGTTGGTGGAGAGGTCAAGATGACGGTCAAGATGAGAAGACAAGGAGGTGAAGGATCTCTTGTTCTCATTCTCACTTCAACCTGACCAAAGAAGCAGCTTCCATAAAGAGGACTACATTTTTTTTTACACACTGAGCTAAAGGCAATAGCTGCCGCTTTGAAGGATTGGAACACTAATCTGGAGGTTATAAGAAATCCTGTTACGCCCTTCGACGAACCATCAGGCACACAAAGCATCAATACATGACTAAGATCGAATCCTACTACACCATCTCTGATGCTTGTCGGATGTGGCAGGGCTTGCAAACTATCACGGATTACAAAGGGAAAACCAGCCGCGAGCTGCCCAGTGATACGAGCCTACCAGACAAGCTACATGCCTTCTATGATGGCTTCAATGCAAGCAACACTGAACCATGTATGGGGGAATCAGCTGTTTGGGACGACACGCACTCTGAGTTTACGAGGACAAGCTGGCAAGTCCAACCTCTCCCTGACCCAGTCTGTAATACCTACATGTTTCATGCAAACAACCATAGACCCTGTGCCCAAGAACACAAAGGTAATGTATCTAAATAACTACTGCCCTGCTTAACTCACATATGTAACCATTAAATGATTTGAAAGGTTGGTCATGGCTCACATCAACACCATCAACCCATACACCCTGGACCCACTATAATTCGCATACCGGCCCAACAGATCCACAGATGACACAATCTCTATTGCACTTCACACTGCCCTTTACCACCTGGACAAAAGTAACACTTATGTGAGAATGGATTTCCTGGTGGCCTGCCCCCAGGAGGTGAGGGTAGGCAACAACACATCTGCCACGCTCACCATAAACACGGGGGCCACTCAGGGGTGCGTGCTTAGACCTCTTGTGTACTCCCTGTTCACCCACAACTGTGTGGCCATGCACAACTCTAACACCATCATTACATTTGCAGACAAAACGACAGCTGTGGGCCTGATCACAGACGACAATGAGACAGCCTATAGGAAGATCAGAGAAGTGTCAGTGTGGTGCCAGGACATCAACCTTTCCCTTCCCTTCCCTCAACAAGGCACTAGAGAGGGTAATGCGTAAGGCCCAGTACATCACCTGAGCCTAGCTCCCTGCCATTCAGGACTTCTATACCAGGTGGTGTCAGAGGAAGGCACAACAAATGGTCAAATACTGCAGTGACCCAAATCATAGACTGTTATCTCTGCTACCGCACGGCAAGTGGTATCGATGCACCAAGTCTGGAACTAACAGGACCCTGAACAGCTTCTACCCCCAAGCCATGTGACTGCAAAATAGTTAGTTCAATATTTAACCAAATAGCTACCCTTTCTGCGACTATCTGCATTGACTGTTTTTGCACTAAATCACATATGCTGCTGCTATTGTTTATTATCTTCCACTTTGTTCCTAGTTACATTATAATTACTCATTGTGTATTTATTATTACTTTTGCTATTTTGCTATTTTACTTTTTTCTTTCTCTCTGCATTGTTGGGAAAAGCCCATAAGTAAGCATTTCACTGTTAGTCTACACCTATTGTTTACAAAGTATGTGACAAATGAAATTGTACTTGATTGATAGGATTTGATGTAGAACCCTTTCCCAGAGGGTTCTACACTGAACCCAAAAGTGTTCTACCTGGAACCAAAAAGGGTTCCCCTTTTTCTGAAAGAGTGTATCTCATGTACCAACCAACTGGAAGGAAATACATAATAACCCTACTGAAGTCAGCTAAGACCAACTGGAAGGAAATACATAATAACCCTACTGAAGTCAGCTAAGACCAACTGGAAGGAAATACATAATAACCCTACTGAAGTCAGCTAAGACCAACTGGAAGGAAATACATAATAACCCTACTGAAGTCAGCTAAGACCAACTGGAAGGAAATACATAATAACCCTACTGAAGTCAGCTAAGACCAACTGGAAGGAAATACATAATAACCCTACTAAGTCAGCTAAGACCAACTGGAAGGAAATACATAATAACCCTACTGAAGTCAGCTAAGACCAACTGGAAGGAAATAGATAATAACCCTACTGAAGTCAGCTAAGACCAACTGGAAGGAAATACATAATAACCCTACTGAAGTCAGCTAAGACCAACTGGAAGGAAATACATAATAACTCCACTGAAGTCAGCTAAGACCAACTGGAAGGAAATACATAATAACCCTACTGAAGTCAGCTAAGACCAACGGGAAGGAAATACATAATAACCCTACTGAAGTCAGCTAAGACCAACTGGAAGGAAATACATAATAACCCTACTGAAGTCAGCTAAGACCAACTGGAAGGAAATACATAACAACCCTACTGAAGTCAGCTAAGACCAACGGGAAGGAAATACATAATAACCCCACTGAAGTCAGCTAAGACCAACTGGAAGGAAATACATAATAACCCTACTGAAGTCAGCTAAGACCAACTGGAAGGAAATACATAATAACCCTACTGAAGTCAGCTAAGACCAACGGGAAGGAAATACATAATAACCCTACTGAAGTCAGCTAAGACCAACGGGAAGGAAATACATAATAACCCACTGAAGTCAGCTAAGACCAACTGGAAGGAAATAGATAATAACCCTACTGAAGTCAGCTAAGACCAACTGGAAGGAAATACATAATAACCCTACTGAAGTCAGCTAAGACCAACTGGAAGGAAATACATAATAACTCCACTGAAGTCAGCTAAGACCAACTGGAAGGAAATACATAATAACCCTACTGAAGTCAGCTAAGACCAACGGGAAGGAAATACATAATAACCCTACTGAAGTCAGCTAAGACCAACTGGAAGGAAATACATAATAACCCTACTGAAGTCAGCTAAGACCAACTGGAAGGAAATACATAATAACCCTACTGAAGTCAGCTAAGACCAACTGGAAGGAAATACATAATAACCCTACTGAAGTCAGCTAAGACCAACTGGAAGGAAATACATAATAACCCTACTGAAGTCAGCTAAGACCAACTGGAAGGAAATACATAATAACCCTACTGAAGTCAGCTAAGACCAACTGGAAGGAAATACATAATAACCCTACTGAAGTCAGCTAAGACCAACGTTTCATAACACCACAGACACCATTTTCTTTTGTTGTTCGCTGTGTCAAAGTGATGTAACTGCAGGCATGGTCGTTTCCGAATCCCAGGAATAGCTGCTAATTAAGTGGTCCTGTCCCGCTCCACCAATAATCTGGAGTAGGATGCTCCCTGACCTGATCTGACAGGTTGCTTCTTTAACAGGCACAGAGCTTTTGAAAACATTTTTTGCTATAGAAAAATAAATGAGCATTTCTTCTTAAACAAGTACAGATGGGTCCCACCCGGTTTGAGTTTATTTTCTTCCCTTCCCTGATGCTTATTGAACAGGACCCTGATGTACTTCTCAATGTCAGCTGTGTCACCAACATAAAGACTGTGACGACAATCGGCCTCCCTGCAGGTGCATAACTTGCGGGGGGGTGGGGGTATCATGACCCCCTCAAAAGTAGAAACAGGTCAGTTTGACCCCTCAATAATATACCATGATGAGTTTTATTGATTGGGAAAAAAATCCACAAAGCGCAACCAAAAGCGCCAAATACACTTTTGGTTGCCCACGGTCCCCAGAGGGGCTGTCTGTGTTAAAGGGTGTTGAGCATGGTTTGACAGGAAAACAGAGAAATGGGACATTTCTCAATTTCTCTTTCCCTTTTCATCGGTCTGGGATCTATTGCTTTGGTCTGCAGTTACAGTTCAGCAGCACACACTACCAGGTCTCTTTCTCTTTGTGGATGTTTACTGAACTATATTCACGAGCACTCCAATGTTTACATGTTTTGAAAGTTTAAAAAGAGTAAAAGTTCATGAACATTTAATAAATGTATTATTATGTTGTTGTGTAACTATCAAACGATTGGCGATAAGATGATATTGTGTAAAAAGAGTTCTATACCGAGTGATACCGATGCATGCAATGTTAGGCTGGCTACTTTAGCTAGGCTAATGTTTGCTAGCTAGACGAACGGAGCTAGCATCAAAGCTAGCACAGCATCTGGGTCTTCCCCTTTTTCATTTTCAACTGCAGTTTCAGATGAGCAGCACTCAATAGGTCAGTTAGTGACCTTAGCCCAGCCATTTTTATTGTATTATAATGGTATTTGGTAATATGTTCATGGCAGGGGTCAAAGACAGGCAGTAGAGAGAGGGAGAGAGAACACTGCCATTGGTGAGAATATGGAACTTGAGTTATAAGGCAGTTTGGTAAAGTACATCGTACACAGATTCAAACTATCGGTTTCAACTCCTCGTCTTTGCTGACTGCTGACTGTGTTATGACAAATGTTGTTGCCTGCATTCTGATTGCATTTGGTTGTCATGGCAGGGGTCAAAGACAGTAAGTAGAGAGAGAGAGAGAGAGAGAGAGAGAGAGAGAGAGAGAGAGAGAGAGAGAGAGCATTGCCTCAAAATTCACTATTAAAAAAAAACAGAGGGTTGTTGACACCGAAACCCATTGACCCTGAACCCCCAAATATGCAACACAAAGGTACACCCTTGTCTTCATGTTCTGTACCCTCCACCCACAGTTTTGTGACATACCTGGGGTGGATGTTGCTATAGTAACGTCTCCCAAACATATCCTCTTCAGATGAATTGAGGGAGAAAACCACTGAGTGTGACTGGTACTGTGACTGACAGTGTTAATGTTTCAAGCATTCATTCCATGCTACAGGGATCACATGTACTTGAACATCATCTGCATAGTATCTCTGTGATTGCAGCGTGGCATGTACCACGTGTCAAAGTCAAAGCCTGCAGGCCGGATCCGATTCAATGCTGCCCATTTTGTTTTTTGTTTAAGATTGATTTGACAAAAACCACATCGAAACGGTATAGAAATTATATTGGACCTACATTTATACAGTCTCTTCACTATTTCCAGGGTGCAAAGAATCACAAAAAAATGAAAGTTGGATAATCAGGGAAATATAACACATTTTCAGTGCTGCCCTCCGGACCTAGGTGAAGACGGCCCAAATGCAGCCTGTGGGGAAATGTTGTTTGATACCTCTGGAGTATACTGTTCAATAGCACAGTGATGTCTACAGTAGATACAGTATGTTGCTATAATGTAATGTGCTTGTGGAACACATTTGTATTTACAGTGTCAATCATTCATTCCATGTGAACAGGACAGAAAGGACTAGAGTAATAACAGCAATGAGGCTGTTGGTCTGGCTGTTAAGTGTCAGTATTTAACAATTCCGTATACATTATTCAAATAGTGTGTCAATCTAAGTAACATAATAAAAAAATACCCATCAAAATATGTCAGTTTAGGCTAGAGATATTTCAATCCACCACATCTGCCTATGTAGGCCTATCGCATCTGCGGTGGGAGGTGGCCAAGCTACAGCTGTGTTTGTCAGACCATGAGACGTACCGAAAATCTGTATTCTCACGAAACGGTTTGGTCTGCCAACTAAGATGACCACCGTGGAAAGATGACTCGTCTGAAGGTAACCCATACAAAGTAATGCACGTATGGAGGTCATTTTGTGCCAACAGAAATACGAGGTTAAATATGTGTCCAAAAAAACCAAAAATATTTTGTGAATTCTCATATTATCTACTAGATATAGGACAGACACTTCAAAACCTGATTTGTTTTAATATGTTATTTGCCATTTATGAATGTGTTATTCAGTGTGTTTCTGTGGGCTATAGTAGTAAAGGCCAAACTCAATAATTTCTCAAATATTATTTTGTACTGCAAAGGGTCCTAAAATTCAAGCATCCAGCATGGTAGTAAAACATGTTGTTGTACATACTCTGCTGTTCTATCACATGTACAATAATGTGGAATGATGTCAGAGGGAAAGAAAACTGTGTTCCTTGTTTGAAATAATGTCTTTGTTGTTGTAATATCACAAACGGACATGGCAGTTTCAACCACTCTTGATGCCAGCTTTAAGAGGTAGATTTGATTGTGTGGACAGTTTCAATGTGTCAAGCCTTCATTTCATGCAAAGAGGATGAACATGTCTTTTATGCAATTTAACACACCACAGTACAGCAGCAGCAGGGATAGCATGGGGGGAGACTAAGTGGAGAATGATTATAGCGGAGCATTACATCATGACACATGATACGCCTGCTACCAGAGATAGCCGCTACATTTCTTCCCAGAATCCATTTCCATGGGAAACTATCAGAAACACTTACAGTTGAAGTCGGAAGTTTACATTAACTTAGGTTGAAGTCATTAACTCGTTTTTCAACCACTCCACCAATTTCTTGTTAACAAACTAAAGACCTAGTTTTGTCCCATGGAATAAATGTTGGGATCTTAATGTTTTTCCTCATAATCCTGGACTATCGGACCACCATTTTATTACATTTGCAATTGCAACAAATAATCTGCTGAGACCCCAACCAAGGAGCATCAAAAGTTGTGCCTTAAATTCCCAGACAACACAAAGATTCCTTGATGCCCTTCCAGACTCTGCCTACCCAATGATGTCAGAGGACAAAAATCAGTTAACTACCTAACTGAGGAACTCAATTTAACCTTGCGCAATACCCTAGATGCAGTTGCACCCCTAAAAACTAAAAACATTTGTCATAAGAAAATAGCTCCCTGGTATACAGAAAATACCCGAGCTCTGAAGCAAGCTTCCAGAAAATTGGAACGGAAATGGCGCCACACCAAACTAGAAGTCTTCCGACTAGCTTGGAAAGACAGTACCATGCAGTATTGAAGAGCCCTCACTGCTGCTCGATCATCCTATTTTTTCAACTTAATTGAGGAAAATAAGAACCATCCGAAATGTATTTTTGATACTGTCGCAAAGCTAACTAAAAAGCAGCATTCCCCAAGTGAGGATGGCTTTCCCTTCAGCAGTAATACATTTATGAACTTCTTTGAGGAAAAGATCATGATCATTAGAAAGCAAATTACGGACTCCTCTTTAAATCTGCGTATTCCTTCAAAGCTCAGTTGTCCCGAGTCTGCACAACTCTGCCAGGACCTATGATCAAGAGAGACACTCAAGTGTTTTAGTATCTCTTGAACCAATGATAAAAATAATCATGGCCTCTAAATCTTCAAGCTGCATACTTTCCCTATTCCAACTAAACTACTGAAAGAGCTGCTTCCTGTGCTTGGCCCTCCTATGTTGAACATAATAAACGTCTCTCTATCCACCGGATGTGTATGAAACTCACTAAAAGTGGCAGTAATAAAGCATCTCTTGAAAAAGCCAAACCTTGACCCAGAAAATATAAAAAACTATCGGCCTATATCGAATCTTCCATTCCTCTCTAAATGTTTTTTGAAAAAGCTGTTGTGCAGCAACTCACTGCCCTCCTGAAGACAAACAATGTATACGAAATGCTTCATTCTGGTTTTAGACCCCATCAGAGCACTGAGACTGCACTTGTGAAGGTGGTAAATGACCTTTTAATGGCATCAGACCGAGGCTCTGCATCTGTCCTCATGCTCCTAGACCTTAGTGCTGCTTTTGATACCATTGATCACCACATTCTTTTGGAGAGATTGGAAACCCAAATTGGTCTACACGGACAAGTTCTGGCCTCGTTTATATCTTATCTGTCGGAAATATATCAGTTTGTCTCTGTGAATCGTTTGTCCTCTGACAAATCAGCTGTAAATGTCGGTGTTCCTCAAGGTTCCGTTTTAGGACCACTATTGTTTTCACTATATACAGTGCCTTGCGAAAGTATTCGGCCCCCTTGAACTTTGCGACCTTTTGCCACATTTCAGGCTTCAATCATAAAAATATAAAACTGTATTTTTTTGTGAAGAATCAACAACAAGTGGGACATAATCATGAAGTGGAACGACTTTTATTGGATATTTCAAACTTTTTAACAAATCAAAAACTGAAAAATTGGACGTGCAAAATTATTTAGCCCCCTTAAGTTAATACCTTGTAGCGCCACCTTTTGCTGCGATTACAGCTGTAAGTCGCTTGGGGTATGTCTCTATCAGTTTTGCACATCGAGAGAATGAAATTTTTTCCCATTCCTCCTTGCAAAACAGCTTGAGCTCAGTGAGGTTGGATGGAGAGCATTTGTGAACAGCAGTTTTCAGTTCTTTCCACAGATTCTCGATTGGATTCAGGTCTGGACTTTGACTTGGCCATTCTAACACCTGGATATGTTTATTTTTGAACCATTCCATTGTAGATTTTGTTTTATGTTTTGGATCATTGTCTTGTTGGAAGACAAATCTCCGTCCCAGTCTCAGGTCTTTTGCAGACTCCATCAGGTTTTCTTCCAGAATGGTCCTGTATTTGGCTCCATCCATCTTTCCATCAATTTTAACCATCTTCCCTGTCCCTGCTGAAGAAAAGCAGGCCCAAACCATGATGCTGCCACCACCATGTTTGACAGTGGGGATGGTGTGTTCAACTGTGTTGCTTTTACGCCAAACATAACGTTTTGCATTGTTGCCAAAAAGTTCCATTTTGGTTTCATCTGACCAGAGCACCTTCTTCCACATGTTTGGTGTGTCTCCCAGGTGTCTTGTGGCAAACTTTAAACAACACTTTTTATGGATATCTTTAAGAAATGGCTTTCTTCTTGCCACTCTTCCATAAAGGCCAGATTTGTGCAATATACGACTGATTGTTGTCCTATGGACAGAGTCTCCCACCTCAGCTGTAGATCTCTGCAGTTCATCCAGAGTGATCATGGGCCTCTTGGCTGCATCTCTGATCAGTCTTCTCCTTGTATGAGCTGAAAGTTTAGAGGGACGGCCAGGTCTTGGTAGATTTGCAGTGGTCTGATACTCCTTCCATTTCAATATTATCGCTTGCACAGTGCTCCTTGGGATGTTTAAAGCTTGGGAAATCTTTTTGTATCCAAATCCGGCTTTAAACTTCTTCACAACAGTATCTCGGACCTGCCTGGTGTGTTCCTTGTTCTTCATGATGCTCTCTGCGCTTTTAACGGACCTCTGAGACTATCACAGTGCAGGTGCATTTATACGGAGACTTGATTACACACAGGTGGATTGTATTTATCATCATTAGTCATTTAGGTCAACATTGGATCATTCAGAGATCCTCACTGAACTTCTGGAGAGAGTTTGCTGCACTGAAAGTAAAGGGGCTGAATAATTTTGCAACCTACAAAGCATTACATGGGTTTGCTCCTACCTATCTTTCTGATTTGGTCCTGCCGTACATACCTACACGTACGCTACGGTCACAAGACGCAGGCCTCCTAATTGTCCCTAGAATTTCTTAGCAAACAGCTGGAGGCAGGGCTTTCTCCCACAGAGCTCCATTTTTATGGAATGGTCTGCCTACCCATGTGAGAGACACAGACTCGGTCTCAACCTTTAAGTCTTTACTGAAGACTCATCTCTTCAGTGGGTCATATGATTGAGTGTCGTCTGGCCCAGTAGTGTGAAGGTGAACGGAAAGGCTCTGGAGCAACGAACCACCCTTGCTGTCTCTGCCTGGCCGGTTCCCCTCTCTCCGCTGGGATTCTCTGCCTCTAACCCTATTACAGGGGCTGAGTCACTGGCTTAATGGTGCTCTTTCATGCCGTCCCTAGGAGGGGTGCATCACTTGAGTGGGTTGAGTCACTGATGTGATCTTCCTGTCTGGGTTGGCGCCACCCCTTGGGTTGTGCCGTGGCGGAGACCTTTGTGGGCTATACTCGGCCTTGTCTCAGGATGTTAAGTTGGTGGTTGAAGATATCCCTCTAGTGGTGTGGGGGCTGTGCTTTGGCAAAGTGGGTGGGGTTATATCCTTCCTGTTTGGCCCTGTCCGGAGGTATCATCGGATGGGGCCACAGTGTCTCCTGACCACTCCTGTCTCAGCCTCCAGTATTTATGCTGCAGTAGTTTATGTGTCGGGGGGCAAGGGTCAGTTTGTTATATGTGTTTTACTTCTCCTGTCTTATCCGGTGTCCATTGTGAATTTAAGTATGCTCTCTCTAATTCTCTCTTTTTCTTGGATGAACTGAGCCCTAGGACCATGCCTCAGGACTACCTGGCATGACTGTGCTGCTGCTCCAGTTTCAACTGTTCTGCCTGCGGCTATGGAATCCTGACCTGTTCACCGGACGTGCTACCTGTCCCAGACCTGCTGTTATCAACTCTCTAGAGACAGCAAGAATGGTAGAGATACTCTTAATAATCGGCTATGAAAAGCCAACTGACATTTACTCCTGAGGTGCTGACTTTTTGCACCCTCGACAACTACTGTGATTATTATTATTTGACCATGCTGGTCATTTATGAACATTTGAACATCTTGGCCATGTTCTGTTATAATTTCCACCCGGCACAGCCAGAAGAGGACTGGCCACCCCTCATAGCCTGGTTCCTCTCTAGGTTTCTTCCTAGGTTTTGGCCTTTCTAGGGAGTTTTTCCTAGCCACCGTGCTTCTACACCTGCATTGCTTGCTGTTTGGAGTTTTAGGCTGGGTTTCTGTACAGCAATTTGAGATATCAGCTGATGTACGAAGGGCTATAAATAAAATTGATCAGATTTTATTTGAATATAATGATATTTAACAGTGAAGCTGTAACATATTGAGAGAATATAATGATATTTAACAGTCAAGCTATAAGATAGCGTCGTAGGGCAGTAGTTTACAATCTATTAGCTCTGACGCATGCATCCAATCTCACTCTTATGGAAACATCTCAGAGACAGGACCCCTTTGTTAAACGACTATAAACATACTAAAACATGCTCAAGTTAATTAGTCCCTTTCCAACAGTATGATGTTACAACCCGCATTAATAATATTAGTATTCATTGTTTTGCAGTTTGTATGATATGTAATGAATCCAGTTTGTAGGATATGTTATGAATCCAGTTTGTATGATATGTTATGAATCCAGTTTGTATGATATGTAATGAATCCAGTTTGTAGGATATGTTATGAATCCAGTTTGTAGGATATGTTATGAATCCAGTTTGTATGATATGTAATGAATCCAGTTTGTATGACATGTAATGAATCCAGTTTGTATGATATGTAATGAATCCAGTTTGTATATGTTATGAATCCAGTTTGTGTGATATGTTATGAATCCAGTTTGTAGGATATGTTATGAATCCAGTTTGTATGATATGTAATGAATCCAGTTTGTAGGATATGTTATGAATCCAGTTTGTATGATATGTTATGAATCCAGTTTGTATGATATGTTATGAATCCAGTTTGTATGATATGTAATGAATCCAGTTTGTATGACATGTAATGAATCCAGTTTGTATGATATGTTATGAATCCAGTTTGTGTGATATGTTATGAATCCAGTTTGGATGAATTGTAATGAATCCAGTTTGTATGATATGTTATGAATCCAGTTTGTATGATATTTAATGAATCCAGTTAGTATGATATGTTATGAATCCAGTTTGTATGATATGTTATGAATCCAGTTTGTATGAATTGTAATGAATCCAGTTTGTATGATATGTAATGAATCCAATTAGCACTATATGTTAAGAATTTGTTGTGCTTAAGATCCTGAAGTGCGTCTTTAACCCCACTAGGGTACGCCTCACCTGGCCAACATCCAGTGAAATTCCAGAGCGCCAAATTCAAAAACAGAAATACTCATTATATTCATAAAATTCATAAAACATACAAGTGTTATGCATGGGTTTAAAGATTAACTTCTTGTTAATCCAACCACGGTGTCAGATTTCAAAAAGGCTTTACGGCGAAAGCAAACCATGCAATTATCTGAGAACAGCACCCAGCTGACAAATCATTACAAACAGTAACAGCCAAGTAGAGGAGTTACACAGAAATAGTGATAAAATTAATCACTTATCTTTGATGATATCCTTATGGTTGCACTCACAAGACTCCCATTTACTCAATACATGTTTGTTTTGTTCGATAAAGTCCATGTTTATATCCAAAAACCTCCATTATGTTTGCGTTTTGTTCAGTAATCCACAGGCTCAAACGCAGTCACAACAGGCAGACGTAAAATCCAAATAGTATCCGTAAAGTTCGTAGAAACATGTCAAACAATGTTTATATTCATCCTCGGGTTGTTTTTAGTCATAATAATCAATAATATTTAAACCGGACAATAACGTTGTCAATATAAAAGGTAAAAAAGAAAGGCGCGCTCTTGGAAAAACGCATGAAAAAGCTCTGGGACACTGTAGGGTCCACTCATTCAGACTGCTCTTACTCCCTCATTTTTCAGAATACAAGCCTGAAACAATTTCTAAAGACTGTTGACATCTAGTGGAAGCCATGAGAAGTGCAATTTGAGTCCTAAGTCAATGGATCCTGTAATGGCATTCAATAGAAAACTACAAACATAAAAATAATACCACTTCCTGGATGGATTTTTCTCAGGTTTTTGCCTGCCAAATCAATTCTGTTATACTAACAGACATTATTTGAACCGTTTTAGAAACTGTAGAGTGTTTTCTATTATATGCAAATCCTAGCTTCTGGGCCTGAGCAGCAGGCAGTTTACTATGGGCACGCTTTTCATCTGGAAGTGAAGTTAAGCACTGGCTCTGTCATTACTGTGGTCTATAGCTCTGTCATTACTGTGACATATAGCTCTGTCATTACTGTGACATATAGATATTTTCTTCTCTCAATACTAGTACCATGTCATATCATCAACATCACCTAGTACTTGTGCAACTCTGCAATGGGGACTGTTGTTGTTCATGAGAAACCTTTTCTTTGGTAAAACATCAACCTCAAGGTGCTTCTGTGAATTGAAGCTCTTCTTTTAACATCTCAACCCCTCGTAAACATGCTGATTTTTACATGGAAAACTGGAAACAATGTTGTTTTCAGTGGCTCTTGATATTGTAAACACTTGTCAATGTTTCACAGCTTAAACACATTTTCCCTAACTGTTCATGTATTTACTTTATGGTGGAAGACAATCCAGTGACCTTTAATGTGTCGTCTCCAGAGTAGTAACCCTAACATACACAAACACACGCAAATACTCTCTCTCTCTCTCTCGCATCTCTCTCTCGCATCTCTCTCTCTCGCGTCCCTCTCTCTCTCTCGTGTCTCTCTCTCGCTCTCTATCTCTCTTGTCTCTCTCTCTCTCTCTCTCTCTCTCTCTCTCTCTCTCTCTCTCTCTCTCTCTCTCTCTCTCTCTCTCTCTCTCTCTCTCTCTCTCTCTCTCTCTCTCTCTCTCTCTCTCTCTCTCGCATCCCTCTGTCTCTCGTCCTCTCTCTCTCTCTCTCTCTCTCTCTCTCTCTCTCTCTCTCTCTCTCTCTCTCTCTCTCTCTCGCGTCTCTCTCACATCCCTCTGTCTCTCGTCCTTCTCTCTCGCATCTCTATCCCTCCCTGTCTCTCTCTCTCTCACATCTCTCTCTAGCATCCCTCTCTCTCGCATCCCTCTCTCTCGCGTCCCTCTGTCTCACGTCCTTCTCTCTCTCTCTCTCTCTCTCTCTCTCTCGCGTCTCTCTCGCATCCCTCTGTCTCTCGTCCTTCTCTCTCGCATCTCTATCCCTCCCTGTCTCTCTCTCTCTCACATCTCTCTCTAGCATCCCTCTCTCTCGCATCCCTCTCTCTTGCGTCCCTCTGTCTCACGTCCCTATCTCTCACGTCCTTCTCTCTCGCGTCCCTCACTCTCGCGTCCCTCACTCTCGCGTCCCTCTCTCTCATGTCCCTCTCTCTCTCGTCCTACTCTCTTGCGTCCCTCTCTCTCACGTCCCTCTCTCTCACGTCCCTCTCTCTCACGTCTGTCTCTCTTGCGTCTCTCCCTCTCTCCCTCTCTCCCGCCTTTCTATCCCTCCCTGTCTCTCTTTCCACCAGTTCCACCTTCTCTCCATCTCCCCTTCCCACCCACCTCTCTCTTTCTTTCTTTATTCTCTCCATTGTATTTGTGTTCCTCCACAGGGGAGCGTGAATACCGCTGATTCCATCCTGTCAGGGACTCAGACCCCCTCTTATGCTCCGTCCCGGCTACGCTGCCCTCACGCAGAGAAAACAAAGTGGTCCTGGTCCCAACAGATCTCAGCCAATCACATGCATCAGACTCATCTCCCTCTTTCCCGCAGTCAGTTGTAACCATTACCAATTAGCCAATTAGGGAGAAGAGAACAGAAGAAAGGAAAGACTACAGGAGATGAGAAAAGCATGTTGTCATACTGTGAAAAAAATACTGTCTCATCTTAACGATAAAAACACCAACCATTTCTGCTCTGAAATAATTCTTAATCATAAATAAATAAAAATGTATTGTAAAGGTTGATGACGCAACAGCCATGTTGTGGCAGAGCAGTGGGAGAGATGTGACCTATAAAAACAGTTTTAATGGTGTTACCTTGTCTCTGATTTAATGTAGTTGACATGCCTGGATGATGTACGAAATATGAAAACGGTCTAGACTGATTTATCTCCAACCTTATAAACCTCTCTGGGATATGTGGGACGCCCACCTGGCCAAAAGCAAGTGAAAATGCAGAGCGCCAAATTCAAATAAATTACTATAAAAATCAAACTTTCATGAAATCACACATGTAAGATACCAAATTAAAGCTACACTTGTGAATCCAGCCAACATGTCAGATTTCAAAAAGGCTTTTTGGCGAAAGCAAAAGATGCTATTATCTGAGGATAGCACCATAGTAAACAAAGAGCGAAAAGCATATTTCAACCCTGCAGGTGCGACACAAAACGCAGAAATAAAAATATAATTCATGCCTTACCTTTTTTATTTGACCTTTATTTAACCAGACAAGTCAGTTAAGAACAAATTCTTATTTTCAATGACGGCCTAGGAACAGGGGGTTAACTGCCTGTTCAGGGGCAGCACGACAGATTTGTACCTTGTCAGCTCGGTTACTAGTCCAACACTCTAACCACTAGGCTATCCTAGCCGCCCCACCTTTGACGAGCTTCTTTTGTTGGCACTCCAAAATGTCCCATAAACATCCCAAATGGTCCTTTTGTTTGATTAATTCCGTCGATATATATCCAAAATGTCCATTTATTTGGCGCATTTGATCCAGAAAAACACCGGTTCCAACTTGCGCAACGTGACTACAAAATATCTCAAAAGTTACCTGTAAACTTTGACAAAACATTTCAAACTACTTTTGTAATATAACTTTAGGTATTTTTTAACGTAAATAATCGATAAAATTGAAGATCTGTGTTCAATACAGGAGGAAAACAAACTGTAACTAGCTTTCTGGTCACGCGCCTCTAACTAACAGTACACTCCAAGTTACCCTTGTTCTGAACAGCCGTACTTCTTCATTACACAAAGGAAAAACCTCAACCAATTTCTAAAGACTGCTGACATCCAGTGGAAGCGGTAGGAACTGCAAGACGGTCCCTTCGAAATCTGGATTCCCAATGAAACCCCATTGAAAAGAGAGTGACCTCAAAAAAAAAATCTGAATGGTTTGTCCTCGGGGTTTCACCTGCTAAATAAGTTCTGTTATACTCACAGACATGATTCAAACAGGTTTAGAAACTTCATAGTGTACTAATAATATGCATATCTTATCTTCTGGGGATGAGTAGCAGGCAGTTGAATTTGGGCATGCATTTCATCCAAAGTTCCGAATGCTGCCCCCTATCCCCCTCAACAATTAACTTGGAGAGTAACACATGCAAATGGTCTGACTCATTACAGTTTTCACCCCACATATAATTACACTGATCACATATGCTAGCTTAGCTATGTAAATGTAATTTATAGGCCCACTCAGGGGGTGTGAATAATAATTCACTTGCACAAGGTGTAGGATGTCACTCACATATACTTCATGATTCATGTTGGTCCCAGACAGCCACTGTACGTGCTGTATGTCAAGTGGAGAGATTTGGACCAAAACGTGATGGAGTGTCAGGTACCATAGATTCAGGACCTCAGAACACAGGCTCTATAACAACATATATTACACATTACTTTTCATCAGAGCAGCACAGGGCTCCAACTAGAAGTGTCTTATAGGACTGGCCAACAAGATGGACTGGCCAACAAGATGTTCCTCCAAACCTATTCTACCTGCTAATAATTCTAGTTCTACCTGATTCTAGAAAATAACAGCTTACCGATTGCTTGTAGCTGAATCGTTACAGCTGGGCGGGAGAAAACCCCCTGTACTCTCATTTGCTCTCCAGAAGGAGAGTTGACCTAGTCTGGTCCCAGGTGTGTTGGAGCTGTGTAACCAACCCTGTCATGACCACAGGAGTTGGAAGACAGCACAAACAGATCCAGGACCAGGTTAAGGTTGATCACTCCTGACATAGAGAACAGGGTGTCATTTGAAACCCAGCCTCAGTCAGGCTGGGGGTGTGCATGACGTGAGAGCTGGGACTGTTGCGTATGAGAGGGAACAGGGGGTAGGTGAACTACTGAATGAGTCATTATGCACCTCAGAGCGCTACACAGGTGTCAGGTTTCACAGACAGTCAGAGTGATGCTGAGGCTGGGGTGCTGACTGTTCAGTCAGGCTGCAGCTGGGGGTTTTCACTAAACAATGTTTTGACTAAGTAGCATGGTGTTTTCACTAACCAATGTTTTGACTAACCAGCTGGCTGTTTTGACGAACCAGCTGGGTGTTTTGACTAATCAATACATGTCATCGACTATTACAGTCTGTTAAATCAAGCCACCTGTTGGTCAGCTCCATGATAGGGTTTTGTAAAAATGAACACAAAAGGCAAAAGACAAAACCACCTGTGTATTACAATGGGAGTTGTTACATTTATATTACAGAACATGAGGTACGGACTTCAGGACCGATGGACTATTAGAGTGTTGGTGTCTTCGTGGTGCTTGTTTGTATCATGCTTTCTGCATAGCCAGAAACCTTTGTTTTGAAGACAATCTAAAGTTTACCTAGAAAATCAGTTGGTGTGTCTGTGTGCATTATTTGGCTTGGTGAACAATATTACTGAGTGTCTCTCTCGCTCAATCCCTGTGATTTTAGCTGACTGAAACAAAATGGCCTCATTTGGGAACACTAACAGAACAGAGTGTGTTTAAACCATCCAGCTTGTTTTATTCTGTTTTCTCTGTCGGTTACCAGCAAACATAGGTCATCTTCCGGGCTGGAGTCATTCTGGTTGATACTGTTCTACCCAGCAACTTCCAAACAGGCCTCCTGAGTGGGTTGATTTTGATAGGGGTGTCCTCATATATTCCTGGATGGATGGAGCTGAGTGATCCACCAGACGGAGCAGCTTATTAGGGTAATCATGGGATCCCCTGGACTAACCAGGACTCTGACCCAGAGCCACGCCGAAATCTGCCAAACAGGCCTCCTGAGTGGGTTGATTTTGATAGGGGTGTCCTTATATATTCCTGGATGGATGGAGCTGAGTGATCCACCAGACGGAGCAGCTTATTAGGGTAATCATGGGATCCCCTGGACTAACCAGGACTCTGACTCAGAGCCACGCCGAATTCTGACAAACAGGTAGTAAGACCAATAACATGCCAGCTTGTGACACATGAAGAATTCATTAATGAATTCATTCATGGATACATCAGTTAATAAATTATAAGGAACAAAAATATAAACGCAACATGTAAAGTGTTGGTCCCATGTTTCATGAGCTGAAATAAAAGATCACAGAAATATTCCATACGCACAAAAAGTGTTTTCTCACATTTATTCACATCCCTGGTAGTGAGCATTTCTCAGTTGCCAAAATAATCCATCCACCTGAAAAGTGTGGCATAACTAGAAGCTGATTAAACAGAATGATCATTACACAGGTGCGCCTTGTGCTGGGGACAATAAAAGGCCACTCTAAAATCTGCAATTTTGTCACACAACACAATGCCACAGAAATCTCAGTTTTTTAGGGAGTGTGCAATTGGCAAGCTGACTGCAGGAATGTCCACCTGAGCTGTTGCCAGATAATTTAATATGAATTTCTCTACCATAAGCCGCCTCCAACGTTGTTTTAAAGAATTTGGCAGTACGTCCCAACCGGCCTCATAACCGCAGACCACGTCTATGGCGTCGTGTGGGCAAGCGGTTTGCTTATGTGAACGTTGTGAACAGAGTGCCCCATGGTGGCAGTGGGGTTATGGTATGGGCCGTTATAAGCTAAGGACAATGAACACAATTGCCAATATCCAGCAACATCGCACAGCCATTAAAGAGGAGTAGAAACAACATTCCACAGGCCACAATCAACAGCCTGATCAACTCTATGCCAAGGAGATTTGTCACGCTGCATGAGGCAAATGGTGTTCACACCAGATACGGACAGGTTTTCTGATCCACGCCCCTACCTTTAAGGTACCTGTGACCAACAGTTTCATATCTGTATTCCCAGCCAATTAACTGATTTCCTTATATGAACTTTAACTTTAACTCAGTCAAATCTTTTGAAATTGTTGCATGTTGCATTTATATTGTTCTTTAGTATAGTACATTGATAAATATTCAGAATATTTAATGTTGTCTCATCTCAACAGACCTGTGTTTTATAACAACAGTTATGAGGCATTATGAATCACATGCACACACATGGCCGATCCTGCCAACTTCTCTGTGTTTTTGTTTACGTCTGCTCCTCTCTGTCCGGTTCCCTCTCTTCTCTGTATGAATCCAAAATGTCTGCCGCTGGGCTGATTAGACAACAGCGGCTAATATGGACACTCACACTGTTTGGCTGACAGGGCCTGAATGGATGTCCTAATTAGAGAAACACACAGGGTAGTATGCACAGACACAACCACGTCTGTGGACGCTGTTTTAGAGACTGTGATTCTCTGCTCAACGTGTGCTCTTATGTAATTGTTTGTCTGTGAGATAGTGAGAGAGAGAGATAGGAGGAGAGAGATAGGAAGAAAGAGAGAGAGATAGTAAGAGAGTGAGAGAGAGAGCGAGAGAGAGGATGAGAGAGAGAGAAAGAAAGAAAGAAAGAAAGTGTGTGGTTTGTTATGATTGTCACCAGGTCATGTGTTCTCGTGGTCTCATTGAATTAGACAGAGTCTGAGGGAGGACCGGAAGAGATATATGATATATTCACATGGATTAGTTGCTTGACAGGATCACACACACAATAATAAAAGCCTACACATTGAGCTTGATGGATAATAATCAGTGAGGTACGACATAGCCTACTGTATGTTAATACTGAAAGTGAAAACATTGTTTAACATTTTCTGTTTTTTATGTGTGCATGTTTGTATATTCAGTCTGTACAACTGTTTATGTGTATGTGTGTACCATGTGCAATACAATAATTGAATGTTCTGACCTAATCTTAACCCACCATCCCTATGAGCTACTGTAGAACACTCAGAGGATTCTATGTTCTATTCCTTCCCCCTCTCTGTCCCTGAGCCAGAGGTAGCCTCTTCTCATTGGCTACTAATACTCTTAAGAAACACCTTAGCCCGCACTCAAAGAGTGAAGGAAAAACAGTACGAATATATGCAAGTAAGTAATGTATATGCAAGTAAATAACTCTCTTAAAACATTAGAGAATCATTGATGTTGCCAGTGAACTTTACTATACAGCAATTACAGTATTTATTGTCATTTCTGAGAATCATGGAATTGGATGCATGTCCCATCCCCCAGGAACTCATATTCACAGATGAGACTGGATTCTATTTAGCAAAGAGGAGGAGGAGAGGAAGGAACGTCATTGGTCAACACACCATCATTGAGGTACCTAGTCAGCGCGGGGGGAAATGTCACCATATGCGCAGCTATGAGCCACAATAGGGTCCTCCACCGCCATGCCACCCTTGGACCATACAACACTACCCATCTCCTTAATTTCCTAAATACCTTACATGACAATCTTTTTCAGCCAGAGCAGAAAGGGCCAGGTGATCCTCAGCATCAAATGTTCTAATTTGGGACAACGTGACTTTTCATCGGGGTGCTCAGGTCCGAAACTGGTTCCATGACCATCCCAGGTTCACAATTCTCCTTCTCCCACCATATTCCCCTCTTCTCAACCCCATTGTGGAGTTGTTTTCAGCAAGGCGGTGGAAGGTGTAAGATCAAAAACCCCATGAACGTATGGCCCTTCTCCAAGCAATGGAGGAGTCCTGTGGTGACATCCCAGCAGAGTCCTGTCAGGGGTGGATGCGTCATGTCAGAACATATTTACCCCGCTGTCTTGCCAAGGAGAATATCGCCGCTGTTGTTGATGAAAATATGTGGCCAGACCAAAACAACAGACATGACTGATTTTGTTTTCACAATGTTTTCACAATGGACTATTTGTTTCTAGACTTTTACCATACAATTGATCTAAAATACAGTACAGTAGTACAAATAGGACTGTTTTTCTACCCTTACATATGCAAAATATATATACTGTATGTACGCATTTTTACTGTATGTGTGCTTACAGTATGCTGTTAAATAGCTATTAAGTCATTAAGTTATTAAGTTGAAATATAAAACAATGTTTTGCATTTGTGTTCCTTTCTTGTTTGAGTACACACAAACAATAAGTCAATCTTCGTCTTTACGCTGAAATAGGTTCTGATAGTAGTGTTTTGAATATGTCACATTAGTGTGATCTCAGTTGCCACTAAGTGCGATTCATTTGATGTGTGTGTGTGTGTGTCTCATTTGTATGCAGAGTTTAATTTTGAGTAGGGAGTACATGATTTTGATATCTGTGTTTTATTTTGCAAGATGTCTGTGGGCTTTGGGGAAATTGGCTAACTGTTTTTGAGTACCTGAGATGTAGTTTCAGCAAATGTGTATTAACAATTGGAAAACAACTATAATAAATTCACCAATGCATTTCTTGGAAGTCCCAAAAATGTTGCTATCAGGTTGTAAATCACAGCTGGTGTGATACATTGCTTCCTCCAGCCATTCGAGATGCAGTTCCAGTTTCAATTAAATCAAATCAAATTGTATTTGTGACATGTGCAAACACAACATTACCTTACCTTAAAATGCTTACTTACAAGCCCTTAAACAACAATGCAGTTTAGACAAATAAGAGTTAAGAAAAAGACTGACTAAATAAACTGAAGTAAAAATAAATGAGCACAGGTTAGTACAGGTTAGTTGAGGTAAATTAGGTTTTATGTATATGTAAGTAGGGGTAAAGTGACTATGTGTAGATAATGGATAATGAACAGCGAGTCGCAGCAGTGTAAAAAAAAAGGGAGGGGGTCAATGCAAATTGTCTGGGTAGCCATTTGATTAACTCTTCAGCAGTCTTACGGCTTGGGGATAGTAGCTGTTAAGAAGCATTTTGGTCCTAAACTTGGTGCTCTGGTACCGCTTGCCATGCGGTAGCAGAGAGAACAGTCTATGACTAGGGCGGCTGGAGTCTTTGGCAATTTTTAGGGACTTCCTCTGACACCGCCTGGTATAGAGGTCCTGGATGGCAGGAAGCTTGGCCCCTTTGTTTTTACATTGCTGCTCCTCGCTTTTTATTATCTATGCATAGACACTTTACAAATGACCTCGATTAACCTGTCACATTGACCATTGACCCGGCACCGGTACCCCCTGCATTTAGCCTCGTTATTGTTATGTATATTTCTTGTGTTACTTTTGGGTTGATTAGATTTTTTAAAACTTTAGTTTATTTTGTAAATATTTTATTAACTCTATTTATTGAACTACATTGTTGGTTAAAGGCTTGTAAGTAAGCATTTCACAGTAAGGTTGTTGTATTCAGCACATGTGACAAATACAATTTGATTTGAAGTAGACAGGTTATTAGTGTATGTCTGTAGTGGGCATTTATGTCTGTTGACCCTATGATAACAGACTGTAAATACACTAGAAGAGGACAGGTAGACTGGTGATCATGGTGGTATTTATGTCTGTTGACCCTATGATAACAGACTGTAAATACACTAGAAGAGGACAGGTAGACTGGTGATCATGGTGGTATTTATGTCTGTTGACCCTATGATAACAGACTGTAAATACACTAGAAGAGGACATGTAGACTGGTGATCATGGTGGTATTTATGTCTGTTGACCCTATGATAACAGACTGTAAATACACTAGAAGAGGACAGGTAGACTGGTGATCATGGTGGTATTTATGTCTGTTGACCCTATGATAACAGACTGTAAACACACTAGAAGAGGTCAGGTAGACTGGTGATCATGGTGTGAGTTAGACTTGTGGGCAAGACGGAAGAATAGTTTATACTAGTGAGTGTGATTGAGTTACTGAGTTTTGGGCTGACATTTAGAAAAATGCAACACCCCACACATTGACACCTAAAGAAACAACAACAACACCGTAAACAACAACACAACAGTAGCAACAACACAACCACATCAACAGAGCAATTTTGAAGATTGACTTTATGCCCTCAGAGCATGTGCAGACCAGCTAACTATTGTGTTTTCTGACAGGCTGATATCCCCACCTGCTTTAAGATGTCCACTATCATCTCCGTGCCCAAGAAAGGGAAATTAGCTGAGCTGAATGACTACCGACCAGTAGCTCTCACTTCCGTCATCATGAAGTGCTTTGAGAGGCTAGTTAAAGACCACATCATCTCCTCCCTCCCCGACACACTCGACCCTCTTCAATTCACCTACCGCCCTGACAGATCAACGGAAAACACAATCGCCATTGCACTGCACGCTGCCTTCGCCCACCTAGATCAAAGGAATGAAAACATAATTGTTTGTGTGTTATTAGTTTAAGCAGACTGTGTTTGTCTATTGATTGCATATGTGAGGATGCTGCTCATTGACAACAGCTTGGCCTTCGATACCATAGTGCACTCTGAGCTCACCACAATATTCGAGGCCCTGGGACTGAAGTCCTTCCTATGCGAGTGGATTCTGGATTTCCTGACGTACCGTCCCCAAGTGGTGAAGGTAGGCAACCTTATATTCTCCACACTGATCCTCAACACAGGGGCCCCACAAGGGTGCATCCTCAGTCCCCTCCTGTACTCCCAGTATACCCACGACTGCGTGGCCTCACACAGTTCCAACTCCATCATCAATTTTGCTGACGACACGACTATAGTACTGATTACCAACAATGACGAGACGGCCGACAGAGGAGGTAGGTTGGCGCTCTGACGGCTTAGTGCCAGGTAAACAACCTCTCCCTCAACTTCAGCAAAACAAAGGAGGTCATTGTGAACTTCAGGAGGAACCAGGCTGGGCACTCCTGCATCCTCATCAACGGGGCTGTCGTAAAAATGGTCAAAAACGTCTCGTTCCTCGGCGTACACATCTCCAAGGAGCTGAAATGGTCAAACCACACAGATCTCAGGATGCTGAATAAATTTGGCCTGTCCCCGAGTGCCCTCACAGTGTTCTAAAGGAGCACCATCGAGAGCATATTCTCAGACCTGCATCACAGCCTGGTACGGAAACTCCCCCACCGCAAACCACAACGCTCTACAGAGGGTGGTACGCCCAGCCGAACGCACCATTGGGTGCACACTGCCTGCCCTCATGGACGTCTACAGCAAGGCCCTTAGCTTCCCGAGCAATGGCCTGTTCTCCCCGCTTCCATCACTCAGGCGAGGGCAGTACAGGAGCATCATGGCGAAAACTGACAGACTGGCCAAGAGCTTCTACCCCCAGACTATCAGGTTGTTGAATTGCCACCACTAGGCAGCGGCCCCCGCCCGCAGCTCCCCATATGGACATTCTACCCCACCCCAAACAGACATTTACCCTTCCCCCACCCCCCAATGGACACATACTACCCCACCCCAAACAGACATTTATCCTTCCCCCACCCCCCAATGGACACATACTACCCCACCCCAAACAGACATTTACCCTTCCCCCACCCCCCAATGGACACATACTACCCCACCCCCCAATGGACACATACTACCCCACCCCCCAATGGACACATACTACCCCACCCCCCAATGGACACATACTACCCCACCCCCAAATGGACACATACTACCCCACCCCCCAATGGACACATACTACCCCACCCCCCAATGGACACATACTACCCCACTCCCCAATGGACACATACTACCCCACCCCCCAATGGACACATACTACCCCACCCCCCAATGGACACATACTACCCCACTCCCCAATGGACACATACTACCCCACTCCCCAATGGACACATACTACCCCACCCCCCAATGGATACATACTACCCCACTCCCCAATGGACACATACTACCCCACTCCCCAATGGACACATACTACCCCACTCCCCAATGGACACATACTACCCCACTCCCCAATGGACACATACTACCCCACCGCCCAATGGATACATACTACCCCACCCCCCAATGGACACATACTACCCCACCCCCCAATGGACACATACTACCCCACTCCCCAATGGACACATACTACCCCACCCCCCAATGGACACATACTACCCCACCCCCCAATGGACACATACTACCCCACTCCCCAATGGACACATACTACCCACTCCCCAATGGACACATACTACCCCACCCCCCAATGGATACATACTACCCCACTCCCCAATGGACACATACTACCCCACTCCCCAATGGACACATACTACCCCACTCCCCAATGGACACATACTACTCCCCATTGGACACATACTACCCCACCCCCCAATGGACACATAATACCCCACTCGCCAATGGACACATACTACCCCACCCCCCAATGGACACATACTACCCCACCCCCCAATGGACACATACTACCCCACCCCCCAATGGACACATACTACCCCACTCCCCAATGGACACATACTACCCCACTCCCCAATGGACACATACTATCCCACCCCCCAATGGACACATACTATCCCACCCCCCAATGGACACATACTATCCCACCCCCCAATGGACACATACTACCCCACTCCCCAATGGACACATACTACCCCACTCCCCAGCAACTTAACTCGTTTTTTTAGTATCTGTACTTTACTTTACTATTTATTTTTATTTTTTATTCTTCAACTTTTACTTCACTACATTCCTAAAGAAAATTATGTACTTTTTACTCCATACATTTTCCCTGACAACTAAAAGTACTCGTTACATTTTGAATGGTTAGCAGGACAGGAACATGGTCTAATTCACACACTTATCAAGTTGACATCCCTGGTCATCCCTACTGCCTCTGATCTGGCAGACTCACTGAACACATGCTTTGTTTGTAAATGATGTCTGATTGTTCGAGCGTGCCCCTGGTTATCTGCAAATATTTTTTTTTACATTTTTTATAAAATGCCACCATCTGGTTTGCTTAATATAAGGAATGTTAAATGACTTATACTTTTACTTTTGATACTTAAGTATATTTTAGCAACTACATTTACTTTTGATACTAAAGTATGTTTAAAACAAATACTTTTAGACTTTTACTCAAATAGTATTTTACTTGAGTCATTTTCTATTAAAGAATCTTTACTTTTACTCAAGTATGACAATTGGGTACTTTTCCCAGCACTGTGTGCATTTGACTAATAATCTAATCTACTAGAATCGTATCATCCCTACAAACTGTCTGATTAGTACCTTTGCTAAAAAATAGTGTGTCATCTCTCAAACAAGGCCATTGGTGTGTGTATTTGTGTTTGTGTACGTGTGAGAGAGAGAGGGAGAGGGAGAAAAAGAGAGAGGGAAAGAAAGAGACAGAAAAAGAGAGAAAGAGAGAGAGAGAGAGAGAGAAAGAGAGAGAGAGAGTTAGTGTGGGGAAAGTCAAGGTGAGGTGGTAGATAAGATTGTTTCTAAGAAGAGAAGGTTGCCCAGTGTCAGTGGTGACAGATCTGTCTGTCATCTACAGTCAACAGTCTGATAATAGAGACAAAGATAGCATAGATATAGACAACCAGACCAGACAGACAGACCAGACACACAGACAGACCAGACAGACAGACTCCAGCAACATCATGGATATGAAAAGAATGATGATGACGATGACGACAATGATGATGACCTGAATGTACCATCATCATGCATCATAAATAGACCTGTCTGTTCTCTCCAGCTGTTAGACAGTAGTTGGCATGGATCCAATCAGTCTCCATCTCCATCTCTGGTAACCTTGGACACTCTGCCCAGCCAATAGCAGAACAGAGGAACACAAGGTCAGGGCCTTAATCTCTCTCGTCTGCCTGCTGACCTGGAACCCAAGGACTTGGAACAGCCATTACCAACAGGTGCTGCACACCGTGTGTCCTACTAGCCCTGCTAAATGACTCCTCGGTCAACAGTCTGCCTGTGATCTTCACAACGCACCAGGCTAATTTAACATAATAGGTCCTGGATGCCCTCTGTGCAGTAGTGTTTGGAAGCTGCCCGGCTAAGAGGAACAGGTGCAGATTAGAAAGGTAAAAGCATTTACGTACTGTGAACACACACACACACACACACACACACACACACACAGAGTGTACCCAGTCACCTGTGTTGTAATATGAGCTGCTGGGTTGGTAGATTTCCCATCCCTGTACTGTATATAAATAATTGATAACTGGGTTTTCCAATCCCTCTATCCTCGGTTGGCCAAACATGATTATTAATGAAAGGGCTCTAGACAGGTAGAAAAAAGGAGGGAGATAGAGAGAGACAGATGGATAGACAGACAGAATGAACGTGTACTTCTGGTGTGTGTCATGGTTAGGATGAACCCTCTTGAACTCCACTGCTCCCCCTCCCAGTCCAACTTATTTAGTTTTATTGAACCAATGGGAAGAAGTAGAACGAAGAAAGGAAATGAAGGAGAGGTGATAGTCAGAAGAGCACTGTGTCGGATTCAAACCCTGATTCTGTTGTGTTCCGGGGTCTGCGGTACTGACTGCTAGACCACAGGCCACTGAGGTCACATCTGACCATAGAACAGTGCAGAATGACACCAGAATTACCAACATGTCTCTACATCTATTATCTACCAGGTGAGGTGGTGCTGTTTAAATAGATTTTTATGAAGAGTAAAAGGCTCATACGAACTACATCATATCATCTTGGCGATAGTGTGGCTGGGGGTAGGTCTTCCTACATACCACCTTTCTGATTCTATGATGGGGATTCTGTTCAAAATGATAACAGTCAGGGCTGGGGTCAATTCCGTTTCAATCCCAGTCATTTCAGGAAGTACACTCAAATTCCAATTCCGAATCTCTTTCATGCTTTTCAATTGAATTTGAAATTGGCTCACAGCAAAGTCTTGAACATTTTCAAACAAAATTCTCGTCTGCTTGTTTTAGTCGATTACAAAACTACATTTAAGAAAAGTACATGTCTAAAGATAACTTGGGAGCAGGCAATGTTGAAAAGTTTTCTCACTACTTCCCTCATGCCCCTTTTCTTGAAGGTGCTAGCAGCCACATGAGTGAGTGAGTGCTAGCTATCTACCGACCAGAACATTAAGCTAGCCAAGACCAGAAACACAAACAAATGGACTATACAGCTGCAAGTAGTGAGTGGAGTTACAAGCAAACTATACTAAACAAGTCAAATGTGTTACCGGTGATAAAATGTTGTCTCTTTTTGTGTGGGCGTGGTCGAAAGTAATTTGTTATTATATGTGAATATTGTGTGTAAATCTAAGATACAAACCAAAAACATCTAAATTAAAGCTAGAGATATGTTTTTTTTCATTGGATGCGTCTCAACCCACTGCATCCTCCAGTGTTGAACTTCCACATCTGTGGTGAAAGGTGGCAGAGCTAGAGTGTTTTTTGTCAGACCACATGAGACAACCTGGAAAATCCCATGTAAACGTCTGTAGCGTCCGAACGGTTTGACCTACAAACTATAATGAAGGGGAGACTCTCACGAACATGATGGTGTTCTCCGTTTTGCTCTACGATCCCCATAAGTGTCATGGGACTCTTCTGAAGTTAACCGGTACCTTATTCTGAAGTTAACCGGTACCTTATTCTGAAGTTAACCGGTACCTTATTCTGAAGTTAACCGGTACCATTATTCTGAAGTTAACCGGTACCGTTATTTTGAAGTTAACAGGTACCTTAATCTGAAGTTAACCGGTCCGCAATTCTGAATTTAACCGGTACCTTATTCTGAAGTTAACCGGTACCTTATTCTGAAGTTAACCGGTACCGTTATTCTGAAGTTAACCGGTACCGTTATTCTGAAGTTAACCGGTACCTTATTCTGAAGTTAACTGGTACCTTATTCTGAAGTTAACCGGTACCTTATTCTGAAGTTAACCAGTACCTTATTCTGAATTTAACCGGTCCGTTATTCTGAAGTTAACCGGTACCGTTATTCTGAAGTTAACCGGTACCGTTATTTTGAAGTTAACCGGTACCTTATTCTGAAGTTAACCGGTACCGTTATTCTGAAGTTAACCGGTACCTTATTCTGAACTTAACCGGTACCATTATTCTGAAGTTAACCGGTACCTTATTTCTTGAGTTATTATAAATTCATTCTGGGGATTTTGAGGAAGTGAAATAGACTTCTACAGTGTCTCATGGGGGACAAACACCAAATGAGGAATCGGTCAAGAAACACACCTCCAAGACTGAAATCTTGTTTTTCTAATGAGCAACAGAAAAACCCATGTGCCCATCTGCATGTTCAGTGACTCTTTAAACTGTGATTCTCAAACGTAATGGGTATGTTGGCATTTATCGAGATAAGGCTACATATTTTCTCAACTCATTTAATTATACAATTATCTTAGTAATCTTAGGGGGGTTGCAGTTCCACTCTCCTTTAGTATTTGTTTATGTTTTATACTGACACAGATAGATATGAGATAAAGAGGGAAAAGAGAGCAGTGATTCTTGAAAGGGACAAACAATTTTTTTTCACAAATATTTGTCTAAATATTAACAAAATGTGAAATATTTATTTTTATGACCAATATATCAGATTTCACACCATGTAAAGGAACAGCCTGCTAATAACATTGTTTTATTCATAAAATGCAACTATATGGATTCATGTACTTTTTCATTTTTACATGAATTGTCCAGTATTTGAAAGCCTTGATTGTTTAATTCTAACATTAGATTATTTAAATATGTAATTCATATCTTCAAATGTATTTTTGTTTTGTTTTATAGTACTATATAATTCTCCAGGGCTAATTTCGTTATGTTAGATGTTAGACAAAAGTGTTTTACGGCATTGACAAAAATTACATTTTTCTTCTTCATTCAAGTGGTATACAAAGTAGCAATGTTGTTTTCCTCATTTGCTTTGACTCTAAAACCTAATTAAATGTAAAATATTTGAACCAAAATGAAAATCATATTTTAATCTATCAGGAAGATAGAGTTGACAGTTCATGGTTGTGAATCACGGTGATTTCAATATTGTTTGTTTAAATCTATCAAAAGTAGAGAATTTTACAGACCATGAATGGTCTTGTTGTACTACATGTAATGAGGACATGAATAAGGGGTCCTTATGGTATTGCTGACCCTGCTCAGTCCTGAATCATTTAGGATTTTAGACAAATCTGACAGAGTTTACCAATGTCCAGACACATTCTTTAGGGATCACAGGTTTGAGAGAAATATTCCCCTAGAGTCGATTGACGTGCCCGCAAGTCACAAGTGGCGTGGTATTGTATACCTCCATGTGAGTTTATGCTAGAGACTTACTGTTGTAAGTGGCTGCAGCCCAATACCCTCTTTCTGCCGATTCCATAACATGGGGCTTGTGAAACTGTGTTTTTCTAGGAAATCGTAATGAAATCGTCTGTAAAGCCCAAACCTTTTGAGCATTTTTCATTTATAAAAATAAAGATTCCCTGTCAGACAAGGATTGTCCTGACATTGAAAAATGAGAGAGAAGGGCTAGTAGAAAACCGGTGGGGCTGGGAATCTAACATTAGTCCAGGGCAGTGGCCATAACCACTAAACTAACCTCAGGCTCAGAAAAGACCCTCTGGGCCTTTGTTACTATGTGGTACATGGATATACATCCAACATTCACACACGTTACATAGCACGACTAAATAGCAATAGCAGGTAGCACCATGATAGTTACTGCTTCAGAGCAGATGGTGTGTGTGAATATTCTATAGGGTGTGAACCTGTGAAACCAGAGTGTACTATCCCACTCGTTAGACCATTCCACTGTAAACCTGTTGACAGTCACTAAACGTACACACACACGGCCAGGTGGCTGAGTTTATAGCTATTAACACAATGTGTCCCCTTGTTGTCTCATCAAATGAGAGAAATGTTGATATCTGGGCCTGTACGACAGAATACAGGGCTCAACCTGACATTGTCTATACTGGGCTCTGTTACAAATTGTCATGGCTTAACGACATCTATACTGGGCTCTGTTACAAATTGTCATGGTTTAACGACATCTTTACTGGGCTCTGGTACAAATTGTCATGGCTTAACGACATCTATACTGGGCTCTGGTACAAATCTTCATGGCTTAACGACATCTATTCTGGGCCATTATCAGGTATTATGTTGATATGTCATCACAATGGGTTCAGCAGTGGGCAATATCTGTCCCAGAGCACTTTTGTTTTGTGACAGCAACAACATGGTCAGCGTTATTGGCAACGTCCGAGACACACTAAGATAAGTGAGAGAGATGGAGAGAGAGACCTAGAAAGACAGAGAGCGAGAAAGAGACTGACTGAAGAAAGACTGACACAGACAGAGGGAGAAAGAGAGGAGCTAGATGGGGGAATAGAGAGAGATGCAGAGAGTATGTGTGTGTGTGTGTGTGTGTGTGTGTGTGTGTGTGTGTGTGTGTGTGTGTGTGTGTGTGTGAGAGAGAGAAAGAGAGAGAGAGAGCAGCGATCAGTGTTGATATGACCTGACCTGTAATCTGATTCAGCTATAATGTGAAACAGGTGTAGAGTTAATCAGATCTAACCGTATGACGCCTCTTTCTCTTTTCTCTGTTTCCCTCTCATTTTGTCTGAGGCTGAACATGAAAGAAGAGAACGGTTCTTTACATGGTGCTTTGTAGTGTGACACAGGAAGGCTTTTGAGAGATTGGATGTTACGTAACCATTCAGTGTGGGGATCATCTTAGACCCCCTGAATGATTCATAATTACATGGAAATTACATTCAAAAGAATGTAAAAGTATACAGTACAGTAACACCCACTTGAGTGAATGCATTGTAGGGTAAATGTGTTTACAGGATTAGAAACACGTAATAGCCTTCTTGGTTTTACACACACTGTGATAGCTCATGTTGTCTCTCAAGTTCCCCATGTGATTAGGTAGTACAGAGTCCATAAAGAGTCACAGAAACACTGTGGGTGTACGTATTCCAAAGCCTCACTAAAGACATTTGTATTTGAATGTCTACAGCAACAAAGAGAGAAATGTACTGAGAGATATGACAAATTGAGAGCGAGAGAGTTCTGGATATGATGTCAATGTCATCATCACACAGCAGCACGTGGCTCCATTAGGTCGTTCAGAGGAACATCGACATGTGGTGAAATCCCCCTTGTTCTATAGTGTCAGATCTTTCTCTGTTCAATGAAGAAAGAAAATAATGAAGTGCTATCATAGACACCTAACTAATTGAGGGTGGTAACGAATACATTTTGATATCCCTCTCAAGTGTACAAAAGGCCCAGGGAGGGAGGTTGATCATTGCTTTGTGATGCGTTTCCTACTGGCTTGAGCTTATCAAGGACCAAAGAACACATTCATTCTCAAAGTTACATTAAGATGCTGTTTACATGCCTTTGTGTGTGTGTGTGTGTGTGTGTGTGTGTGTGTGTGTGTGTGTGTGTGTGTGTGTGCGTGTGATGAGAGGCAGAGGATGCCCCAGATGAATTGGAGTTTTAGTCTTGAGGGGCCACGAGTGGTTCTTTCATATCTATTGTATAAGACTGTACACACACCCCTACGAGCCTCATTTAGCTTTAGGAGGCTTGTTGAGGAGTGGTGACAGAGAATAACAATAACTCTCCTGATTCTTTATGTGTGAGAGTAGGAACCACAAATATGACAAGACAGGACAAAGGAGAGGAGTGATGCTCAGATCACATTAATCATCTTTATACAATGTAATCAATAACATGTGTGGCCAACAGGCTGGCCTGAATCGTCCACAGCAATAATGGATTCCATTTATACTTTGACACACCAGATGTGACTTTATCAACAGCATGATGACTATTACCATTCACTCTCACTGACGCTCAAGGCTACAGTATGGTGGAGATAAACTCGTCTCCTCTACAGTCAACCACTCTGGGGACACAAAGGGGGCCGGGGAATAGGATAAATTGGTTTGGCTTTTTCAGGAAGGATAGTAGAGATGGAATAGAGAGAGTGAGACGGCAGCACACGTCCAGACGAGACGGCCTACAGGGATGAGGTGAGGGCCCTAGGAGTGTGGTGTCAGGAAAATAACCTCACACTCAACGTCAACAAAACTAAGGAGATGATTGTGGACTTCAGGAAACAGCAGAGGGAACACCCCCCTATCCACATCGATGGAACAGTAGTGGAGAGGGTAGTAAGTCTTAAGTTCCTCGGCGTACACATCACAGACAAACTGAATTGGTCCACCCACACAGACAGCATCGTGACGAAGGCGCAGCAGCGCCTCTTCAACCTCAGGAGGCTGAAGAAATTTGGCTTGTCACCAAAAGCACTCACAAACTTCTACAGATGCACAATCGAGAGCATCCTGTCGGGCTGTATCACCGCCTGGTACGGCAACTGCTCCGCCCACAACCGTAAGGCTCTCCAGAGGGTAGTGAGGTCTGCACAATGCATCACCGGGGGCAAACTACCTGCCCTCCAGGACACCTACACCACCCGATGTCACAGGAAGGCCATAAAGATCATCAAGGACAACAACCACTCGAGCTACTGCCTGTTCACCCCGCTATCATCCAGAAGGCGAGGTCAGTACAGGTGCATCAAAGCTGGGACCGAGAGACTGAACAACAGATTCTATCTCAAGGCCATCAGACTGTTAAACAGCCACCACTAACATTGAGTGGCTGCTGCCAACACACTGACTCAACTCCAGCCACTTTAATAATGGGAATTGATGGGAATTGATGTAAAATATATCACTAGCCACTTTAAACAATGCTACTTAATATAATGTTTACATACCGTACATTATTTATCTCATATGTATACGTATATACTGTACTCTATATAATCTACTGCATCTTTATGTAATACATGTATCACTAGCCACTTTAAACTATGCCACTTTGTTTACATACTCATCTCATATTTATATACGTACTTGATACCATCTACTGCATATTGCCTATGCCGCTCTGTACCATCACTCATTCATATATCTTTATATACATATTCTTTATCCCTTTACACTTGTGTGTATGAGGTAGTAGTTTTGGAATTGTTAGTTAGATTACCCGTTGGTTATTACTGCATTGTCGGAACTAGAAGCACAAGCATTTCGCTACACTCGCATTAACATCTGCTAACCATGTGTATGTGACAAATAACATTTGATTTGATTTGATTTGATCTGAGACGTACCATTATCATTCTGTTATGTCACCTACCTCAGTGTGCTGCACCATGACATGTCCTGTCATCATTCTGTTATGTCACCTACCTCAGTGTGCTGCACCATGACATGTCCTGTCATCATTCTGTTATGTCACCTACCTCAGTGTGCTGCACCAAGACATGTCCTGTCATCATTCTGTTATGTCACCTACCTCAGTGTGCTGCACCATGACATGTCCTGTCATCATTCTGTTATGTCACCTACCTCAGTGTGCTGCACCATGACATGTCCTGTCATCACTGTTATGTCACTTACCTCAGTGTGCTGCACCAAGACATGTCCCATTATCATTCTGTTATGTCACCAACCTCAGTGTGCTGCACCAAGACATGTCCTGTCATCATTCTGTTATGTCACCTACCTCAGTGTGCTCCACCAAGACATGTCCCATTATCATTCTGTTATGTCACCAACCTCAGTGTGCTGCACCAAGACATGTCCTGTCATCATTCTGTTATGTCACCTACCTCAGTGTGCTGCACCAAGACATGTCCCATTATCATTCTGTTATGTCACCAACCTCAGTGTGCTGCACCAAGACATGTCCTGTCATCATTCTGTTATGTCACCTACCTCAGTGTGCTGCACCAAGACATGTCCTGTCATCACTGTTATGTCACCTACCTCAGTGTGCTCCACCAAGACATGTCCTTTCACCACTGTTATGTCACCTACCTCAGTGTGCTCCACCAAGACATGTCCTGTCATCACTGTTATGTCACCAACCTCAGTGTGCTGCACCAAGACATGTCCTGTCATCATTCTGTTATGTCACCTACCTCAGTGTGCTGCACCATGACATGTCCTGTCATCATTCTGTTATGTCACCTACCTCAGTGTGCTGCACCATGACATGTCCTGTCATCATTCTGTTATGTCACCTACCTCAGTGTGCTGCACCAAGACATGTCCTGTCATCATTCTGTTATGTCACCTACCTCAGTGTGCTGCACCATGACATGTCCCATTATCATTCTGTTATGTCACCAACCTCAGTGTGCTGCACCATGACATGTCCTGTCATCACTGTTATGTCACCTACCTCAGTGTGCTGCACCAAGACATGTCCTGTCATCATCACTGTTATGTCACCTACCTCAGTGTGCTGCACCATGACATGTCCTGTCATCACTGTTATGTCACCTACCTCAACGAGCAACAATATTACTGTTTATTCCTGGAATGTATTGATCCAGGAGCAGCATTATGGATTAATAATCACTGTATTCATCTGAATGGATCATTATTGTGCGTTTGCCCACCACACCACAAATAGGGTTAAGAAGTGAACATGGTTATGACACAAAACTTAGCAACAGCCATTTGGTCATGAGTAAGTCATTTCTTATTTTCCTCACTTACAGCAGTGGTTTTCTAAGAAATGTTATTTTCTAAAATATGGGCTAATTAATGCGTGAAGGCCTTTACAAAAAACAAGCTATTAAAATTGTGAAAAAAAACTAAGTTATGGGGCAATGAGCAGTCCAGAGATGGCGCTTAGATCGCCTAAATGGAAGCTTTGTTCTCATCTTAAATACCACATCTATTAGATTTTCCAAGTAGCCCACACCGTGCATGACCAAACAACCCAATCAGTTACAGTAAGTTGTGTATACTTGAAGGACAGCAATGGATGGGGGAAACTGGAAAGAAAACCACAAGTGTTCCTTACTGACCTACTGGAGATGTAATCACAAGAAAATGAATTTGGTTAACTTCTTTTCATCGTCAACTTGATTGTTTGGATGTCTTGCAGTTTAAACCGGTTTGATAGTGTTCACACTTCTTCTTCAGCTCCTTACAATTGGATGTGCGTATTCAACAGAGCCGGTCCTGCCCTCCCTGGGGCCCTAAGCAAAATTCTGCTAAGGGGCCCTCCTACATGACCCGTGAGCCATGTAAACCATTTGCCATTTCCACAGTCAGACCCCAGTGCTCACACTACAATCCTCCCTCCTTTAAAACAGTTTGCTCAATCTGTCTGTCTATGAATAAGTAGACCTATGCAGAATGAGGTATAAACAAACAATATTTACTGAATATAATATTTTCTATAGAATCTTAAGATAAGTGAACATTAACATAAATAAGACATTTTATAAAATATAAAATATAACACTGACACTTTGGCTCTGCTGCCTGGTAATTAGTCCAGTCCTCACAATATTATACAATTAGCTTTGTATATTAAACACAATGTAAACATAAGCCTACAGGCTGTGGCTGCAGCTATATGTCTCAAAATAGTCAAATGAAACCTATACAGCTGTGTGATTAACTTTGGTTCCCTCTACAGCCTGGGCATTTTCAGCATCAGCATGGGCACCAGTCTGTCTGGGCACCAGTCTATCTGGGCACCAGTCTGTCTGGGCACCAGTCTGTCTGGGCACCAGTCTGTCTGGGCACCAGTCTGTCTGGGCACCAGTCTGTCTGGGCACCAGTCTATCTGGACTGTCTGGAAGAAATGGAGAAAGTATGTCACATAGTTAAACAGTCATTTACACAATTGCACTTCTGCCATACAATCTTAAAATGTTACTAAGTGTGTAAACATTTGAATGTTTAAATTAAATCTTACCATCAAAATACCAAAACACCACCAATCTGACCATCTTCTGCACTTTGAGGCAAAATCATCAATGATGTCATCATAGGACATTGTTTCCCCACGTCATAATTTATGCTCATGATGGCCAGACCACTCAAACATTCCTGTGACATTGTTTCCCCACGTCATGATTTATGCTCATGATGGCCAGACCACTCAAACATTCCTGTGACATGTTTCCCCACGTCATGGTTTATGCTCATGATGGCCAGACCACTCAAACGCTCATGATTTATGCTCATGATGGCCAGACTACTCAAACATTCATGATTTATGCTCATGATGGCCAGACCACTCAAACATTCCTGTGACATGTTTCCCCACGTCATGATTTATGCTCATGATGGCCAGACCACTCAAACATTCCTGTGACATTGTTTCCCCACGTCATGATTTATGCTCATGATGGCCAGACCACTCAAACATTCCTGTGACATGGAAGACCTCAGGTAGTTTTTGATCAGCTTTTATTTTGAAAAGCTCCTCTCTGCCGATGCTACTGTTACTGGCAGGGTGACTGCAATTCTTAGGGCTATCCAAAGGTTAGGATAGAGTTAGAGTTCTAGAGTTCTTCCAGGTTTTTCTCACAGAGAAAGGAAATCAGCTCAAAGGCAGTCATCTTGTCTGATGGCAGATCAGGTACATTCTGAATCTCGTGTGCCAGATCCATTCCACTGATGTCACAGTCATCTCTGAAGGTTAGAGTGTTAAACTTCCATGCAGTGAGCCTTTAAAGATTCACTTGGCATCTGAGAGGTTTTCACCTGGTTGAGTGTTTCAAATCTCTCATCCATGGATGTCACAGCAGAGTCAACGACTGTATAAGTATTTGACTTCAAGGTTTTTCAGTGTATCAATTACTGGTTCATCAGGAGGCTCTTGCTGTTTCTCAGTCTCTTATTTCAGGCAGCCTCCACATTCATTTCTTCACAAATGCTTTGGCTGTTGTCTGGGCCTCAGAAAATTCAGTTTCCCGGTATGTAGGGAGGTAGTCCTTTGCATTTGACATTAGTCCTTTGCAACTGCATTGAGGCAGATTGGAGGAGCTTGTTCACCATGTTTGTCAGTATCTCACGCCATACAACACAACAAATCAAGAAGCGGTAGGATCCAACTTCCTCTGCAAGTGCTTGTGCCTGCACTTTGGCCACAGGATCGTTGATTGTCTGTCTGGCTTCCAGTAATACCTCCCGAACCTCAGAAGCCTGATACCTGATTGCATGAACACTTTGGAGCCGACTCTCCCATCTTGTGTCACTCCATGACCTCACGGTTATGTTCACGTGTTTCTTCAAAACAATCCATCTTTGTGTACCAGCTGGAAAGAAGGAGAAGAGCTTTTGCACATGCCCAAAAAAACCAACTGCATCTTTTGAAGATTTGGCAGCATCTGCAATGACGAGGTTTAGAGTATGTGTTCCACATGGGACGAACGCGACTCTGGGATTTTTTTTCAGCAGTCTGGCTTGTACTCCTTGGTGCTTGCCCTTCATGTTGGCCCCATTATCATAAGCTTGTCCTCTGCAATCTTCAGCTAATTCAGCTTATCTAATATGACAGTGGACAGAGTCAATCTGTTGTAACCTCAACATTCACAAAGCCGAGGAAGTGCTCCTTGATCTCTGGCTTCCCCTTTAAGGCCACACTTCTCAAGACTAATGGACATTTGAACCTGGTGACTAATGTCAGGTGTACAGTTCAAGAAAATGGAGAAGTACTTCGAGTCTCTTACTTGAGTCACTATTGCATCCAGAATCTTGTCACTCACAATCTGAATCAGCTCATTCTGTGTGAGCTTCCCAAGTTAATGAGCATGTGTCTTTCCATCTTTAATTTTGAGGAGATTATTTTCCATAACGGGGTCAAATTTTGCCAGTAATTCAACCTCTTTTAGGAAGTTTCCATTATCTGGTTGCAAGAGTTTGTCTGATGAACCCCTGAACGATAGGTTTCTTTCAGCCAGAGAATGGGTGATACTTAAACATGTAAGGACATCCCTTTCTTTCAGCCTCCAAAATTGTCATTTGTATCTGGTCAAGAGTCTGTCCCCAAATTAAGTGCAGATCAAGTTCTCTTCACTTAATCATATTGTTTGTGTGTTCAGGACTACCTTTATGGTGTTTCAGAATGGCGGTGATATTTGACCAGTCATTCACACCTTCCTTTATTATTTTGTAGTCTTCTGTAGAAACGAGCTTACAGCAAAAACAATACATAGCGTTGTTTTTGATGGAGTTTGAAAGCCACCTCTTGGTAATCTGTTCCCCATTTAGCCACCTCCTGATAATCTGTTCCCCATTTAGCCACCTCCTGGTAATCTGTTCCCCATTTAGCCATCTCCTGGTAATCTGTTCCCCATTTAGCCAGCTCCTGGTAATCTGTTCCCCATTTAGCCACCTCCTGGTAATCTATTCCCCATTTAGCCACCTCCTGGTAATCTTTGCCCCATTTAGCCAGCTCCTGGTAATCTTTTCCCATTTAGCCACCTCCTGGTAATCTATTCCCCATTTAGCCACCTCCTGGTAATATTTTCCCCATTTAGCCAGCTCCTGGTAATCTTTTCCCCATTTAGCCAGCTCCTGGTAATCTTTTCCCCATTTAACCGCCAGTTACACACTCCCTTACAGAAACCTCTTCTAGACTTGTCTTTAGCGTAAGCGAAATCCAGTCCTGGTTTTAATGGACCACTGAGCACTAACTCAAAGTCTATTAAGACTGGGGGCCAACTAAACCTTGACTGAGAGACTAGATAATCATTGTCTTGGGGCCTCCCGGGTGGAGCAGTGGTCAAGGGCGCTGTACTATCAGAGACTCTGGGTTCGCGCCCAGGCTCTGTCGTAACCGGCCGTGACCGGGAGGTCCGTGGGGCGACGCACAATTGGCCTAGCGTCGTCCGTGTTAGGGAGGGTTTGGCAGGTAGGGATGTCCTTGTCTCATCGCGCACCAGCGACTCCTGTGGCGGGCCGGGCGCAGTGCGCGCTAACCAAGGTTGCCAGGGGCACGGTGTTTCCTCCAACACATTGGTGTGGCTGGCTTCCGGGTTGGATGCGCGCTGTGTAAAGACTTTCATGCATGACTTTCAACCTTCGTCTCTCCCGAGCCCATACGGGAGTTGTAGCAAGGAGACAAGATGGTAGCTACTAACAAAAAACAATTGGATACCACGAAATTGGGGAGAAAAAGGGGTCTTGTTTTAAAAATGATGTGCGCCTATGAGGAATGCCATCACACCCATATATTGTCTGGACTGGTCCCCACAGAGGTTGCTGCTGGAAAGCTTGAGTTTCATTTTGTGTACGTGCATATGAACACATGTTCAAGCGTGATGTGGTTATCTTTCCGAGGTGCAGTTTATAAACACCGTTGCCCATTGGCGTTTATCAAACGTAATAAATAGTTTTATTTCACTCTCACTTTTGTCAGGCACAAGGTCACAGAACACAGCCCTGGAAGTGGCTGACAAGCAAACAAGATACAGACCAAGAGATGCACTGCCCAGCTAAGTTAGCAAGACAGACTAGAGAGAGATGCACTGCCCAGCTAAGTTAGCAAGACAGACTAGAGAGAGATGCACTGCCCAGCTAAGTTAGCAAGATAGACTAAAGAGAGAGAGGCACTGCAAGCTAGCACATCAACATAACGTTACTGTTATTTGCTGACAAACTTTGAGAGGAGAGAACACAATTAACCTGATTGCTGTTCCCACAATTCACTCTCATGGAACTGTTTCTCACTACGCAAGTTGTAAACATTGACACCCTTTTTCACACAAGGGGGAGGTGGGCCCTTGCTTAATTTGAGGGGCCCTGTACAACTTGCGTTGTGAGCATATAGGGCCACCCGGCTCTGGCATTTAGCCTTTTTTTAGTGGTGTAGAGCTCCATTGGGAATGGTTTGTGTTTTTTGATGTTGAGCTGTCTCGTCTACAACCCATTCCCCCCTGCCAGTCCATCCTTCTCAGCCCAGACACAGTCTGTCCCAGCCATGACTCACACTAATGTGCTGTACACTTTCTGCTTTCCTTCAAAAGAGGGTTGGATTACCCCAGCCAGACTGTTTCTCTCTTTCTCTGTGTCTCACAGCAGTAAATAGAGCTTTGGCTTATTTTGTTTTCACATAGACTGCAGAATACATTAGGATAAGATGTTGAGGAGAAACTATACGATTCAGAAAAACTGAGCTCCCAGATGTGTGCATCTCTGTCTCTCCACACACACACACTAGCCGACACTCATCTATACACATTACCTCTCCGAAATGAACCATAATCCTGTCCGCCGCTCCTTGACAGTCACCGATCCCATCTCTGTGACATGGTGAGGTTGGACTCAGGTGCAGAGAAGAGACCAGATGAGGAATCAGTGGTCAAGGATAAACATAAATACTTTACTGAGAAACAGTAGCCGCAGGATCACAGTACACTGGAAAAACAACAAACACTACGTCTCGAACCCTCACTCAGGAAACAACCGCACACGGTTAACAATTCAAGCTTCTGCAAAGGAAACCAGACAACACACCTCTTTTAACAGGGAAATCATAATGAGTAATAGGACACACCTTAGTGTCATTAATGTCTCTAGGACGGTCTCTGCTGCCCTCTGGTGACAGGTGGAACCATGACAATCTCGTCAGTCTATGGAATTGTTCTTGTCCCATTCTGAACTTGCAACTCCTTGTGGTGGCCGGGCTCCTTCACGCTGGTCGCCAGCTGTACGGTGTTTCCCCCGACACATTGTTGCAGCTGGCTTCTGGGTTAAGAGAGCAGTGTACCAAGAAGCAGTGTGGCTTGGCGGGGTTATATTTCGGAGGTCGCATGGATCTCGACCTTCGCCTCTCCCAAGTCCATACGGGAGTTGCAGCGATGGGACAAGACTGTAACTACCAATTGGATATCACGGAATTGGGGTGAAAAAGGGCTATAAAGTACCCAAAAAAAGAAATGACTAGGATATTAAGGATATGCTTGTGCCTTATGCAAACTGCTGATTTGATACATGGATTAGCTATGGTGTGGGTGAGACAGAGCACCAGGTTCTTGTACATCTGCAAGCAAAGGAGATGATAGTTGTGTCTGTTTCTTGCTTGCACATACATATGTAGGATCTTAATTTGAGCTGGTTGTGGTTTATAATTAATGGAGATTTTTGTTGGGGTTGATACATTTTTTGTTTAGAACTCCATTCTCAATGTGGAAATTACAAACTTTAGAACTCTTTTAAAAATCTAATACAATACAAGTTTGCATTTCCTGCTTTGCAGTAAGCTTCACAGCAACAAAATAGTGATCAAATTACGATCCTACATCTGTACAGTTGCTAAGGTCTGCTGTGAGCAGAGCAAAATGGAAAACAGCTAACAATAATGAAAGTATATTATGTGAAACACACAATTTATATATCCCCCCGACACACACACACACACACACACACACACACACACACACACACACACACACACACACACACACACACACACACACACACACACACACACACACACACACACACACACACACACACACTCAAGTTAACACAACCCCTCTCCTGCATACACCCACACCTCCAGCTGTTCTCCTTTGCCTGTCCTCTCCCATATCAAACTCAGTGGAGGCTGGTAAGAGGAGGATGGCTCATAGTCATGGCCATAATGGAATGAATGGAACTGTATCAAACGATTAGAAACGGAGGGTTTCATGTGTTTGATACCGTTCCATTCATTCCATTCCAGCCTTTACATTAAACCCGTCGGCCGATTTAAAGTGGCATCAGCCACTGATCCACCCAACCTTTACCAGCGTTGAGAAGACACCTCCCTCCTTTCCTCCATCCCTCCCAGGCCTGGCTGTCTCTGGCTCTACTGAACGTACGCCGATAATGTTCTTCGCTGGGTTGCATAAAACATCGTAAGTGTTTGGCTTAAGGATTTACCTTAAGGAATAACTTCCCCTTAACGAAGGGAATTGTTTAAGGGGGTTGCATAGAGCCCCTCATACGTGTTCATTAGATAAGGGCCCATAGGGCTCCATGTAGTGAATAGGGTATCACTCATGACACGTTCACTGAGCTTATGAAAGCAGCCCAGACACATTTCTTATCTGGCTCAGTGTTAACATCACTGTTGTTCTCCAGATCACGTTTACATTGCCTTCAGGTGGTTGGTTATGATTCTCTGTTCTTTTATAAGCATAGAAGTTAATACTGAATGGAGATGCTGATGTAAAATGAGGATTTCATTATTCAGTTTGTTTTAATAGGAAAAGAGGTGTATTAATCTGCATGAATCTGCTACTAATCCATGTGGGTATGGTTACAACTGCTGCTGCTATTGAGGGGGGGTGGTGTGTGGGGGGGTTGTGTCCAGTTGTGTTCTCTCATAATAATAAACCTTTTGCTTTGCAGAGCAGTGTTATGGGTTATGTGTGGCCACCACAGCCTGTTTGAGTAGAGGATGTACCTGTTACAGAGCAGTGTTATGGGTTATGTGTGGCCACCACAGCCTGTTTGAGTAGAGGATGTACCTGTTACAGAGCAGTGTTATGGGTTATGTGTGGCCACAGCAGCCTGTGAGAGTAGAGGATGTACCTTCAGGTGTGTTCCTGCCACTGTTCCGTTCTACTATCCAACCCTTCCCCCCTCCTCTTCCTCCTCCGGGGATGAAGACTTTGTGTACAAGGCTGCCCCTCACCTCCTACTTGTGTTCCTACCAAACAATGTCCCCACTTGGTTGCCTCTGTAAGAAATGTTGTGTTCCTGTGCATATTATAGCATATAATATCATATAATAGCTGGACGGAATTGTTACATTTGGAAGAGTTTTGAACAAAATGGTCACCCTAAACAAAAACACTGTGACAGAAGTGAAGCTTTTTGAGAGTAGGCTACAGCAGTGGTTATCAAACCTCTCTTAATGGAGCCCCAGATGTTTCACAATTTTGTTGTATCCCTGAACTAACTCACCTCACGAGGAGAAGTTTGAGAGCCCCTGGTCCACAGATTGACCTTGATTAAACCCACTGAAGGAAGGGATTCCTCTGCTGAAACTACTCGGTTTATAGAATGGGACAATTCAAATGTATTCGTACTCATAGACTTCACTGATGATTTATGGCTCTAATATTGTCATTTTTGGGAGATGCTATCAACCTTTATTTTTAAAACATTAACCGTCCTCAGACACCGTATTCTTCTAAGCCTTTGGTACCCCTGGTACCCCTGTGCCCCTGCCCCTGCACACCTACATTCTAATTTCTGAGCTAATATCAGAGTCTGCATGAAGGCACTAGATTCATTCTCCTCACCTCAGTTGCACTTAATGCTAAAAGCAAAGACTTGTGCATTGATTCATCGTATACAGTATGGAGTTGAACTAACACCACTTAAGTCTCCCCCATATCAACATGACCCAGCAGCTGTCTCCTATCTCTCCCTATACTATACACACAGGGTCAGGTGAGGTTGGTCAGCAGCCGGCTTTAAGTCAACAATCTCAGTATAGAATCAACACTAACTTTAACCTTCACCATAAACCCTTCCAACATTTTTACTCAAAACATTATTAGACTACATTAGCCCCACTCTATGTATGTAACGAAACAGCAAGATAACTCCGAAGCAAAGGCCTTGTCCAGAAACAACCCCTAGACTTTACCCGCCTAAAGGCCCTACCCACCTAAAGGCACTACCCACCTAAAGGCACTACCCACCTAAAGGCTCTACAAGGCACTACCCGCCTAAAGGCACTACCCACCTAAAGGCACTACCCGCCTAAAGGCTCTACAAGGCACTACCCGCCTAAAGGCTCTACAAGGCACTACCCACCTAAAGGCACTACCCGCCTAAAGGCACTGCCCGCCTAAAGGCACTGCCCACCTAAAGGCACTACCCACCTAAAGGCACTACCCGCCTAAAGGCTCTACAAGGCACTACCCGCCTAAAGGCTCTACAAGGCACTACCCACCTAAAGGCACTACCCGCCTATGACATGTTTCCCCACGTCATGATTTATGCTCATGATGGCCAGACCACTCAAACATTCCTGTGACATTGTTTCCCCACGTCATGATTTATGCTCATGATGGCCAGACCACTCAAACATTCCTGTGACATGGAAGACCTCAGGTAGTTTTTGATCAGCTTTTATTTTGAAAAGCTCCTCTCTGCCGATGCTACTGTTACTGGCAGGGTGACTGCAATTCTTAGGGCTATCCAAAGGTTAGGATAGAGTTAGAGTTCTAGAGTTCTTCCAGGTTTTTCTCACAGAGAAAGGAAATCAGCTCAAAGGCAGTCATCTTGTCTGATGGCAGATCAGGTACATTCTGAATCTCGTGTGCCAGATCCATTCCACTGATGTCACAGTCATCTCTGAAGGTTAGAGTGTTAAACTTCCATGCAGTGAGCCTTTAAAGATTCACTTGGCATCTGAGAGGTTTTCACCTGGTTGAGTGTTTCAAATCTCTCATCCATGGATGTCACAGCAGAGTCAACGACTGTATAAGTATTTGACTTCAAGGTTTTTCAGTGTATCAATTACTGGTTCATCAGGAGGCTCTTATTTCAGGCAGCCTCCACATTCATTTCTTCACAAATGCTTTGGCTGTTGTCTGGGCCTCAGAAAATTCAGTTTCCCGGTATGTAGGGAGGTAGTCCTTTGCATTTGACATTAGTCCTTTGCAACTGCATTGAGGCAGATTGGAGGAGCTTGTTCACCATGTTTGTCAGTATCTCACGCCATACAACACAACAAATCAAGAAGCGGTAGGATCCAACTTCCTCTGCAAGTGCTTGTGCCTGCACTTTGGCCACAGGATCGTTGATTGTCTGTCTGGCTTCCAGTAATACCTCCCGAACCTCAGAAGCCTGATACCTGATTGCATGAACACTTTGGAGCCGACTCTCCCATCTTGTGTCACTCCATGACCTCACGGTTATGTTCACGTGTTTCTTCAAAACAATCCATCTTTGTGTACCAGCTGGAAAGAAGGAGAAGAGCTTTTGCACATGCCCAAAAAAACCAACTGCATCTTTTGAAGATTTGGCAGCATCTGCAATGACGAGGTTTAGAGTATGTGTTCCACATGGGACGAACGCGACTCTGGGATTTTTTTTCAGCAGTCTGGCTTGTACTCCTTGGTGCTTGCCCTTCATGTTGGCCCCATTATCATAAGCTTGTCCTCTGCAATCTTCAGCTAATTCAGCTTATCTAATATGACAGTGGACAGAGTCAATCTGTTGTAACCTCAACATTCACAAAGCCGAGGAAGTGCTCCTTGATCTCTGGCTTCCCCTTTAAGGCCACACTTCTCAAGACTAATGGACATTTGAACCTGGTGACTAATGTCAGGTGTACAGTTCAAGAAAATGGAGAAGTACTTCGAGTCTCTTACTTGAGTCACTATTGCATCCAGAATCTTGTCACTCACAATCTGAATCAGCTCATTCTGTGTGAGCTTCCCAAGTTAATGAGCATGTGTCTTTCCATCTTTAATTTTGAGGAGATTATTTTCCATAACGGGGTCAAATTTTGCCAGTAATTCAACCTCTTTTAGGAAGTTTCCATTATCTGGTTGCAAGAGTTTGTCTGATGAACCCCTGAACGATAGGTTTCTTTCAGCCAGAGAATGGGTGATACTTAAACATGTAAGGACATCCCTTTCTTTCAGCCTCCAAAATTGTCATTTGTATCTGGTCAAGAGTCTGTCCCCAAATTAAGTGCAGATCAAGTTCTCTTCACTTAATCATATTGTTTGTGTGTTCAGGACTACCTTTATGGTGTTTCAGAATGGCGGTGATATTTGACCAGTCATTCACACCTTCCTTTATTATTTTGTAGTCTTCTGTAGAAACGAGCTTACAGCAAAAACAATACATAGCGTTGTTTTTGATGGAGTTTGAAAGCCACCTCTTGGTAATCTGTTCCCCATTTAGCCACCTCCTGATAATCTGTTCCCCATTTAGCCACCTCCTGGTAATCTGTTCCCCATTTAGCCATCTCCTGGTAATCTGTTCCCCATTTAGCCAGCTCCTGGTAATCTGTTCCCCATTTAGCCACCTCCTGGTAATCTATTCCCCATTTAGCCACCTCCTGGTAATCTTTGCCCCATTTAGCCAGCTCCTGGTAATCTTTTCCCATTTAGCCAGCTCCTGGTAATCTTTTCCCCATTTAACCGCCAGTTACACACTCCCTTACAGAAACCTCTTCTAGACTTGTCTTTAGCGTAAGCGAAATCCAGTCCTGGTTTTAATGGACCACTGAGCACTAACTCAAAGTCTATTAAGACTGGGGGCCAACTAAACCTTGACTGAGAGACTAGATAATCATTGTCTTGGGGCCTCCCGGGTGGAGCAGTGGTCAAGGGCGCTGTACTATCAGAGACTCTGGGTTCGCGCCCAGGCTCTGTCGTAACCGGCCGTGACCGGGAGGTCCGTGGGGCGACGCACAATTGGCCTAGCGTCGTCCGTGTTAGGGAGGGTTTGGCAGGTAGGGATGTCCTTGTCTCATCGCGCACCAGCGACTCCTGTGGCGGGCCGGGCGCAGTGCGCGCTAACCAAGGTTGCCAGGGGCACGGTGTTTCCTCCAACACATTGGTGTGGCTGGCTTCCGGGTTGGATGCGCGCTGTGTAAAGACTTTCATGCATGACTTTCAACCTTCGTCTCTCCCGAGCCCATACGGGAGTTGTAGCAAGGAGACAAGATGGTAGCTACTAACAAAAAACAATTGGATACCACGAAATTGGGGAGAAAAAGGGGTCTTGTTTTAAAAATGATGTGCGCCTATGAGGAATGCCATCACACCCATATATTGTCTGGACTGGTCCCCACAGAGGTTGCTGCTGGAAAGCTTGAGTTTCATTTTGTGTACGTGCATATGAACACATGTTCAAGCGTGATGTGGTTATCTTTCCGAGGTGCAGTTTATAAACACCGTTGCCCATTGGCGTTTATCAAACGTAATAAATAGTTTTATTTCACTCTCACTTTTGTCAGGCACAAGGTCACAGAACACAGCCCTGGAAGTGGCTGACAAGCAAACAAGATACAGACCAAGAGATGCACTGCCCAGCTAAGTTAGCAAGACAGACTAGAGAGAGATGCACTGCCCAGCTAAGTTAGCAAGACAGACTAGAGAGAGATGCACTGCCCAGCTAAGTTAGCAAGATAGACTAAAGAGAGAGAGGCACTGCAAGCTAGCACATCAACATAACGTTACTGTTATTTGCTGACAAACTTTGAGAGGAGAGAACACAATTAACCTGATTGCTGTTCCCACAATTCACTCTCATGGAACTGTTTCTCACTACGCAAGTTGTAAACATTGACACCCTTTTTCACACAAGGGGGAGGTGGGCCCTTGCTTAATTTGAGGGGCCCTGTACAACTTGCGTTGTGAGCATATAGGGCCACCCGGCTCTGGCATTTAGCCTTTTTTTAGTGGTGTAGAGCTCCATTGGGAATGGTTTGTGTTTTTTGATGTTGAGCTGTCTCGTCTACAACCCATTCCCCCCTGCCAGTCCATCCTTCTCAGCCCAGACACAGTCTGTCCCAGCCATGACTCACACTAATGTGCTGTACACTTTCTGCTTTCCTTCAAAAGAGGGTTGGATTACCCCAGCCAGACTGTTTCTCTCTTTCTCTGTGTCTCACAGCAGTAAATAGAGCTTTGGCTTATTTTGTTTTCACATAGACTGCAGAATACATTAGGATAAGATGTTGAGGAGAAACTATACGATTCAGAAAAACTGAGCTCCCAGATGTGTGCATCTCTGTCTCTCCACACACACACACTAGCCGACACTCATCTATACACATTACCTCTCCGAAATGAACCATAATCCTGTCCGCCGCTCCTTGACAGTCACCGATCCCATCTCTGTGACATGGTGAGGTTGGACTCAGGTGCAGAGAAGAGACCAGATGAGGAATCAGTGGTCAAGGATAAACATAAATACTTTACTGAGAAACAGTAGCCGCAGGATCACAGTACACTGGAAAAACAACAAACACTACGTCTCGAACCCTCACTCAGGAAACAACCGCACACGGTTAACAATTCAAGCTTCTGCAAAGGAAACCAGACAACACACCTCTTTTAACAGGGAAATCATAATGAGTAATAGGACACACCTTAGTGTCATTAATGTCTCTAGGACGGTCTCTGCTGCCCTCTGGTGACAGGTGGAACCATGACAATCTCGTCAGTCTATGGAATTGTTCTTGTCCCATTCTGAACTTGCAACTCCTTGTGGTGGCCGGGCTCCTTCACGCTGGTCGCCAGCTGTACGGTGTTTCCCCCGACACATTGTTGCAGCTGGCTTCTGGGTTAAGAGAGCAGTGTACCAAGAAGCAGTGTGGCTTGGCGGGGTTATATTTCGGAGGTCGCATGGATCTCGACCTTCGCCTCTCCCAAGTCCATACGGGAGTTGCAGCGATGGGACAAGACTGTAACTACCAATTGGATATCACGGAATTGGGGTGAAAAAGGGCTATAAAGTACCCAAAAAAAGAAATGACTAGGATATTAAGGATATGCTTGTGCCTTATGCAAACTGCTGATTTGATACATGGATTAGCTATGGTGTGGGTGAGACAGAGCACCAGGTTCTTGTACATCTGCAAGCAAAGGAGATGATAGTTGTGTCTGTTTCTTGCTTGCACATACATATGTAGGATCTTAATTTGAGCTGGTTGTGGTTTATAATTAATGGAGATTTTTGTTGGGGTTGATACATTTTTTGTTTAGAACTCCATTCTCAATGTGGAAATTACAAACTTTAGAACTCTTTTAAAAATCTAATACAATACAAGTTTGCATTTCCTGCTTTGCAGTAAGCTTCACAGCAACAAAATAGTGATCAAATTACGATCCTACATCTGTACAGTTGCTAAGGTCTGCTGTGAGCAGAGCAAAATGGAAAACAGCTAACAATAATGAAAGTATATTATGTGAAACACACAATTTATATATCCCCCCGACACACACACACACACACACACACACACACACACACACACACACACACACACACACACACACACACACACACACACACACACACACACACACACACTCAAGTTAACACAACCCCTCTCCTGCATACACCCACACCTCCAGCTGTTCTCCTTTGCCTGTCCTCTCCCATATCAAACTCAGTGGAGGCTGGTAAGAGGAGGATGGCTCATAGTCATGGCCATAATGGAATGAATGGAACTGTATCAAACGATTAGAAACGGAGGGTTTCATGTGTTTGATACCGTTCCATTCATTCCATTCCAGCCTTTACATTAAACCCGTCGGCCGATTTAAAGTGGCATCAGCCACTGATCCACCCAACCTTTACCAGCGTTGAGAAGACACCTCCCTCCTTTCCTCCATCCCTCCCAGGCCTGGCTGTCTCTGGCTCTACTGAACGTACGCCGATAATGTTCTTCGCTGGGTTGCATAAAACATCGTAAGTGTTTGGCTTAAGGATTTACCTTAAGGAATAACTTCCCCTTAACGAAGGGAATTGTTTAAGGGGGTTGCATAGAGCCCCTCATACGTGTTCATTAGATAAGGGCCCATAGGGCTCCATGTAGTGAATAGGGTATCACTCATGACACGTTCACTGAGCTTATGAAAGCAGCCCAGACACATTTCTTATCTGGCTCAGTGTTAACATCACTGTTGTTCTCCAGATCACGTTTACATTGCCTTCAGGTGGTTGGTTATGATTCTCTGTTCTTTTATAAGCATAGAAGTTAATACTGAATGGAGATGCTGATGTAAAATGAGGATTTCATTATTCAGTTTGTTTTAATAGGAAAAGAGGTGTATTAATCTGCATGAATCTGCTACTAATCCATGTGGGTATGGTTACAACTGCTGCTGCTATTGAGGGGGGGTGGTGTGTGGGGGGGTTGTGTCCAGTTGTGTTCTCTCATAATAATAAACCTTTTGCTTTGCAGAGCAGTGTTATGGGTTATGTGTGGCCACCACAGCCTGTTTGAGTAGAGGATGTACCTGTTACAGAGCAGTGTTATGGGTTATGTGTGGCCACCACAGCCTGTTTGAGTAGAGGATGTACCTGTTACAGAGCAGTGTTATGGGTTATGTGTGGCCACAGCAGCCTGTGAGAGTAGAGGATGTACCTTCAGGTGTGTTCCTGCCACTGTTCCGTTCTACTATCCAACCCTTCCCCCCTCCTCTTCCTCCTCCGGGGATGAAGACTTTGTGTACAAGGCTGCCCCTCACCTCCTACTTGTGTTCCTACCAAACAATGTCCCCACTTGGTTGCCTCTGTAAGAAATGTTGTGTTCCTGTGCATATTATAGCATATAATATCATATAATAGCTGGACGGAATTGTTACATTTGGAAGAGTTTTGAACAAAATGGTCACCCTAAACAAAAACACTGTGACAGAAGTGAAGCTTTTTGAGAGTAGGCTACAGCAGTGGTTATCAAACCTCTCTTAATGGAGCCCCAGATGTTTCACAATTTTGTTGTATCCCTGAACTAACTCACCTCACGAGGAGAAGTTTGAGAGCCCCTGGTCCACAGATTGACCTTGATTAAACCCACTGAAGGAAGGGATTCCTCTGCTGAAACTACTCGGTTTATAGAATGGGACAATTCAAATGTATTCGTACTCATAGACTTCACTGATGATTTATGGCTCTAATATTGTCATTTTTGGGAGATGCTATCAACCTTTATTTTTAAAACATTAACCGTCCTCAGACACCGTATTCTTCTAAGCCTTTGGTACCCCTGGTACCCCTGTGCCCCTGCCCCTGCACACCTACATTCTAATTTCTGAGCTAATATCAGAGTCTGCATGAAGGCACTAGATTCATTCTCCTCACCTCAGTTGCACTTAATGCTAAAAGCAAAGACTTGTGCATTGATTCATCGTATACAGTATGGAGTTGAACTAACACCACTTAAGTCTCCCCCATATCAACATGACCCAGCAGCTGTCTCCTATCTCTCCCTATACTATACACACAGGGTCAGGTGAGGTTGGTCAGCAGCCGGCTTTAAGTCAACAATCTCAGTATAGAATCAACACTAACTTTAACCTTCACCATAAACCCTTCCAACATTTTTACTCAAAACATTATTAGACTACATTAGCCCCACTCTATGTATGTAACGAAACAGCAAGATAACTCCGAAGCAAAGGCCTTGTCCAGAAACAACCCCTAGACTTTACCCGCCTAAAGGCCCTACCCACCTAAAGGCACTACCCACCTAAAGGCACTACCCACCTAAAGGCTCTACAAGGCACTACCCGCCTAAAGGCACTACCCACCTAAAGGCACTACCCGCCTAAAGGCTCTACAAGGCACTACCCGCCTAAAGGCTCTACAAGGCACTACCCACCTAAAGGCACTACCCGCCTAAAGGCACTGCCCGCCTAAAGGCACTGCCCACCTAAAGGCACTACCCACCTAAAGGCACTACCCGCCTAAAGGCTCTACAAGGCACTACCCGCCTAAAGGCTCTACAAGGCACTACCCACCTAAAGGCACTACCCGCCTAAAGACTCTACAAGGCACTACCCACCTAAAGGCACTACCCGCCTAAAGGCTCTACAAGGCACTACCCGCCTAAAGGCTCTACAAGGCACTACCCGCCTAAAGGCTCTACAATGCACTACCCACCTAAAGGCACTACCAGCCTAAAGGCTCTACAAGGCACTACCCACCTAAAAGCACTACCCGCCTAAAGGCTCTACAAGGCACTACCCACCTAAAGGCACTACCCACCTAAACACACACCCGCCTAAAGGCTCCACAAGGCACTACCCGCCTAAAGGCTCTACAAGGCACTTATCGCCTAAAAGCACTACCTGCCTAAAGGCTCTACAAGGCAGTACCCGCATAAAGGCTCTACAAGGCACTACCCGCCTAAAAGCACTACCTGCCTAAAGGCTCTACGAGGTACTACCCGCCTAAAAGCACTACCCCCATAAAGGCACTACCCGCATAAAAGCACTTGTGTAGATGGGAAAGTATTCACTAGACAAGTACACTAAATATAGTCATAGCTCCACATTTTCCTTTCATGGAATATTACCCATTTTCTTACACCTAGTTTCCACTCCTCTCAGATCTTAACCAGTGCCTCGGGGCTAGGGTTGTTTTCTGGACAGCTCCAGAAAGTTCAATGCTGCATGATCTGTGCCCTTTTTTGCACAAAGCTCATCTTGCTAAGGAGATGAAAAGTAGAAATGTCTTCATCTTGATTTGATTTGGTTAATGACCTGACGTGTCTATTTTGGTGTCTGAAGCATAATAAATGTTTATAAACACTGCATTATTAGACTTAACTTTCCCCTATTTACTGGCTTTTAACGGTATTCATTATGATTAATGGGAATTTAGTGAGCTATAGAGCTCAGAAGTACCAAAATTAAAATCAATATGCAAAAACTTTCAATTTTCTTTTTTTTTACTATAAAAATCAAATACACTCTGGTGCCATAATTGTGAGAGCATCTGTATTGATAAGTAAAAATAATGGTGAGGATCTTAAACTTTATTACATTTTTTATGCTTGAAAGACCTTTGTCTCTACATTGGGATGTCATTCAGTATAACAGACATTCAGGAGCCATTTCAGACCATAATGCTTTGCGCTAGTCACATGACAGGATATTGCATCAGAAAGAAGATTCAGAAGGACCCCCTAAAATATTGATAATTTCACCTTTTCGTTTACTGGTGCACTATGGTACAAAATCCTGTGTCATACGGTACAACGCTTAAAAAACATTTATAATGTTGTTTTTATTTTAAAATAGCATATTTGATGTGAAATGTAACATTAAAAAGCTGAAGATCAAGGTCATAGTTTTTTCATAGGTGGCCAAGCAATTGCCCGTAGAATAAGTTCAAACTGTTTTTTGTCATACGGAGTAACGATTATGTCATTCTGTAACTGTTATACCACAATGTCATTTGTTACTCTGTATGTGTCACGTTCTGACCATCGTTCGTGTGTGTTTTCCTTGTTTTAGTGTTGGTCAGGACGTGAACTGGGTGGGCATTCTATGTTGGATGTCTTGCTTGTCTATTTCTATGTCTGGCCTGATATGGTTCTCAATCAGAGGCAGGTGTTAGTCATTGTCTCTGATTGGGAACCATATTTAGGTAGCCTGGGTTTCACTGTGTGTTTGTGGGTGATTGTCCTTAGTGTCCTGATGTCATTGTTCTTTGTTAGGTTACACAAGTATAGGCTGTTTCGGTTTTCGTTAAGTTTATTGTTTTGGTAGTGTTTGTGTTTAGTTGGTTTCTTTATTAAACATGGATTGCAATAATCACGCTGCATTTTGGTCCGACTCTCCTTCTCATATGGAAAACCGTTACAGTATGACACATATACAGTATAGTTTTTGTGTTTTTAGGACATGAGCTTTTACGGAATGTAGTGTATGTGTGTACTAATAACATATTTATGTATTTTTATGTGTTAAGGTATATTTTGTCTTTATTACATTGTGAAAAACAAAAGTAATGACAATGTTGGTCAATTTCTTCAACAAATGATCAGGTCTATATAATTATCAAACATACATTAGTAATGGAAAGGAAACAGACTCTTTGTTTAATTATAAAAAAATACTATTTTAGTAATATCATTTGTAGGCAGAAGTCGGTACAGTTTACAGTATAACAGTATATGATGTTTTCTCCCCAAGTTCTGCAAAATGTCCAAGACATCCTGTAACTCATATAGCCTCCACAATCCCCCTTATGTAACTTTCCCTAGCAACAACATTTTAATAAATCTAACCTCCCCCTGACAGCAGGAACCATCTTATCAGCAAGTAAAAACTCAGAAGTGGGTTTGACCGAAACTTGACCTTTCATCAGAAGTATAGGTTCATGACAAGGTGAACGAGTGTAAACATCTTCTGACAAGGGACTGGTTTCATCAGGTCTGTGGCAGCCTTGTGTTCTCAGAGAACCAGACAACCATGGTGGGATCCAGACAGGGGTCTGAATGTAGACGCCTTCTGATAGTGTCTGAAGGCCACAACACTCAAAACAGGTTTTAACACACACACCGAGGTCTCCTGAAGAGGAGACCTTACAGTTTATCATAATGTAATTTATGGACCCTTTAAAAGGTATAATGCCGTGTTTTAACCCTCTTTAACAACATGATCATTATTATTACTAAATTCAAGTCAGCAGCACTTAATTATTATCATAATGTTGTATTAATGCTTTATCAGTACAGTTTTGATGTTGAGGGAATTTGTGTCCTTATAGATGCCTCTATCCAACAACGATAGGGCTGCACGGTTCAGGGCCTGGAAGAACTCAGATCCTCTAGTTAGGGAAGAGTCACTTTTGAGCAGGAAAGCAAGGTATTATAGTGGTCATGCAGTTAAGTGACAAGTGCAGTTCAGTAGGTTCACACTCATTTGCAGTAGGCTAGATCTTTTATCTTCAATACAACGTATGAGTTTCAGACTAAGCTGTGGGCGGTTACTCAAAGGTTGTTTACAATAGCATTTAGGAAATGTTAATGTAATGGAAGTAATTTTACTATAGCCTGCACTATATCTCTGTAATTATATTCATCTTGTGTTTAGCTACCACAGACGTTAGGAGGATAGGAACATAGACCATCGTCCAGTTAGAGAGATGACGACCTATACAGCTGAAAAGAGAAGGGATAAATGGAGTAAAAACCAGAGGAGTTGGGGGCTTTTGGGGGGCTGATTTTCAATCCATCACATTTTGCTGACAACGTTACTCAATCAAAATGTTATACTTTTCAATGTTTCAAAATGAATTGATCTTGACTTCATATCATAGATGAATTAGTGTCAAGACTTCCACCGAAGTCGTTTCCTCTCATTGTTCGGGAGGTGTTCTTGTTCGGGGGCCGGCATCACGGTCTTCTAGCCATCGTCAATCCATTTTTAATTTTCCATTTGTTTTGTCTTGTTTTCCTACTCACCTGGTTTCAATTTCCCCCATTTATTGTTGTGTATTTAACCCTCTGTTCCCCCCATGTCTTTGTGTGGAATTGTTTATTGTAAGTGTTTGTGCACATCTTACTGGTGCGCGTCGGGTTTTGTACCCATGTTTGTTTATTTCGTTATGCCGTTGGTTTTACAATTAAACTGTTCCGGCTATTACCTAGTTCTGCTCTCCTGCGTCTGACTTCCCTGCCACCAGTTTCGCACCCCTTACAGAATTCCTCACCAACCATATGGAGTCAGCAGGAGCAGGTGCCCCTGGTATTGATATAGGGGTCGAGGAGCACGTCGTGGAGCAAGAGGCGATGATCCACCATCTCGGCGCTGCCCTGGACCGCGTTGTGCAAACCATGGACCGCTGGGAGAGACAGGGAGTTCCTCCAGCGCCTCCCCCAGCACAACAGGGGCTTACACTACTCACTCCCCCTGCACCCGTTTCCAGTGGGATTCGCCTTACTCTCCGCGGGGAGTACGATGGGACGGCTGCCCGCTGCTAGGGTTTCCTGCTGCAGTTGGATTTATACCTGGAAACCATCCACCAGGCTCCTTTGGGCTGTGAGAGGGTGTCCGCCCTCGTCTCATGCCTCTCGGGAAAAGCCCTGGAGTGGGCCAACGCTGTGTGGGTGGAAGGAGATGCGGTGCTGGACCACTTTCAGGAGTTCATCCGTCGTTTCTGTGCAGTCTTCGACCACCCGCCCGAGGGCAGAGCAGAGAGTGTTTTCCACCTGCGGCAGGGGACGAGGAGTGCACAGGAGTTCACTGTGGACTTTCGGACCCTGGCCTCCGGAGCAGGATGGAACGACAGGGCCCTGATCGACCACTATCACTGCAGTTTGCGCAAGGAAGTTCGTCAAGAGTTGGCCTGCAGGGACACCACCCTTACCTTCGACCAGCTGGTGGACCTGTCCATTTGGCTGGATAACCTGCTGGCTACCCACAGACGTCCAGATCGGGGTCTGTTGGTTCCATCCCCCAGCACCACTGCTCCGATGCCCATGGAGTTGGGAGTTGCTGCGCTCAGGAAGACCGGAGGAGGTTCCGTCTCAGGCACCATCTGTGGCAACAGAGGTCACACTGCCGGTCGGTGCTGGGTTTGTTCCTCTGGGGGTCGAGGCAGCAGACAGGACACTCTGGCGTCACCCCAGGTGAGAAGGCACCATTCCAACCCAGAGCCCTCTGTTGCAAACATGTTTTTGTTCTTCACTTTTCCTGAGTTTTCCCCTCATTCCCAGCATAAGGCGCTCGTCGGTTCAGGCGTGGCTGGGAATTTTATTGACAGATAATTTGCCCATAGTTTAGGGATCACCATTGTTCCTGTGGCTACGCCCTTCCCAGTTCACGCCTTAGATAGTCGACCATTAGGGTCAGAGTTGATAAGGGAGGACACCGCTCCTCTGGGCATGGTGATGCGGGGGGTCACATAGAGAGAATCAGTCTCTTTCTCATTGACTCTCCTGCATTTCCTATGGTGCTAGGCCTACCCTGGTTAGCTTGTCATGACCCCACTGTTTCGTGGCTACGGAGGGCTCTCACAGGGTGGTTACGAGAGTGCTCGGGGAGGTGTTTAGCGGTTTCCGTAGGTGCTACTACGGTGGAAAGTCCAGACCAGGTGTCCACCGTGCGCATTCCCCCTGAATATGCCGATTTGGCTCTCGCCTTCTCCAAAAATAAGGCGACTCAATTACCACCCCATCGACGGGGGGATTGTGCAATAAATCTCCTGGTAGATGCTGCACTTCCCAGGAGTCACGTGTATCCTCTGTCACAGGCAGAGACATATGGAAACATATGTTTCCAAATCCCTGCGTCAGGGGTACATTCGGTCCTCCACATCCCCTGCCTCCTCAAGTTTATTTTTTGTGAAGAAGAAGGAGGGAGGTCTGCGCCCGTGTATTGACTATCGAGGTCTTAATGTCACGAATCCCGCCGAAGATGGTGCCTCTTCCTGTTCGGGCGGCGCTCGGCGGTCGTCGTCGCCGGCCTATTAGCTGCCATCGATTCCCTTTCCGTTTGTTTCTGTTAATTGGGTCTAATTGGGTACACCTGTTTTGAGTTAGTTTTGTTTGTAGGCTATTTAAGGGCACTAGGCCCGCTGGGTTTTGTGCGGGCTTGTTCTCTGTTTATTTGGTGTTGGTGTATTAGTGTGATCTCTATTTTTCCGGACAGTGTTAGTCCTGTGTATTTCGGACGGGTTGTTTCATGCGCCCTTGTTTTTTGCATGTCCATGTCTCCGCTGTCGTTTGAATAAAAGATCCACGTACGGAATTACCTGCTCTCTGCGCTTGACTCCTCCACTCACCATTCATAGAAGTCATAACACTTAATCAGATAACTGTGAGGTACAGTTACCACAGCAAATGAGTCAATGCACGGGGTGTGCTTCTTCACCAAACTTGACCTCAGGAGTGCTTACAACCTGGTGCGGATCCGGGAGGGAGACGAGTGGAAGACGGCTTTCAGTACGACCTCAGTGCATTATGAGTACCTCGTCATGCCTTACGGGTTGATGAATATTCATTATTAACCCAATAACTTTATTTTTATTAATAACCAATGTACAGTTGGAAGCTTTACCTTAGTCTTTGCTTGGTTAAAGCCCCGCCTTATCTCAGCTCACTGGTCACCATAGCAGCACCCACCCGTAGCATGCGCTCCAGCAGGTATATTTCACTGGTCACCCCTAAGCCAAATCCTTGTTTGGCTGCCTTTCCTTCCAGTTCTCCGCTGCCAATGACTGGAACGAATTGCAAAAATCACTGAAGCTGGAGACTCATATATCCCTCACTAGCTTTAAGTGTTAGCTGTCAGAGCAGCTCACAGATTACTACACCTGTATATAGCCCATCTGTAAATATCCCATCCAACTACCTCATCCCCATACTGTTTTTATTTTTTTGCTCCTTTGCACCCCAGTATCTCTACTTGCACATTCATCTTCTGCACATCTATCACTCCAGTGTTTAATTGCTAAATTGAAATTATTTCGCCACTAATGCCTATTTATTGCCTTTACCTCCCTTATCTTACCTCATTTGCACACACTGTATATATACTTTTCTATTGTGTTACTGACTGTATGTTTGTTTATTCCATGTGTAACTCTGTGTTTGTGTCGAACTGCTTTGCTTTATCTTGGCCAGGTCGCAGTTGTAAATGAGAACTTGTTCTCAACTATCCTACCTGGTTAAATAAAGGTGTTCTCAACTATCCTACCTGGTTAAATAAAGGTGTTCTCAACTATCCTACATGGATAAATAAAGGTGTTCTCAACTATCCTACCTGGTTAAATAAAGGTGTTCTCAACTATCCTACCTGGTTAAATAAAGGTGTTCTCAACTATCCTACCTGGTTAAATAAAGGTGTTCTCAACTAGCCTACCTGGATAAATAAAGGTGTTCTCAACTATCCTACCTGGTTAAATAAAGGTGTTCTCAACTATCCTACCTGGTTAAATAAAGGTGTTCTCAACTATCCTACCTGGTTAAATAAAGGTGTTCTCAACTATCCTACCTGGATAAATAAAGGTGTTCTCAACTATCCTACCTGGTTAAATAAAGGTGTTCTCAACTAGCCTACCTGGATAAATAAAGGTGTTCTCAACTATCCTACCTGGTTAAATAAAGGTGTTCTCAACTAGCCTACCTGGATAAATAAAGGTGTTCTCAACTATCCTACCTGGTTAAATAAAGGTGTTCTCAACTAGCCTACCTGGATAAATAAAGGTGAAATAAAAAAATGTTTAAAAAAAACAGTTGGGAGATCTGACTAACCTCTCATATTAATGTGTCAAGACTAGCTAGGCAGACTTAATGAAGTGGTATTTTTTAGAATAATTATAACTATTGCGAGTGCTACTGTCGTCATAGATACTGTAGCTTCTGACTGCAGGCTTATTATATGCACTGTAGATGGGGAGGTTTATCAAAGTAATGTCTCAAGAAGAGACTGTCTGGATGTGAGCATGTCACCCAGACATCTCACTTTCACACTGATTTTCTCCTCTGATGCCATCATCCATACAAATGAAATGCTAATTTATTCACAAATGAGTACTCTAGAGAACTATCATCAACTGCTCTTCTCAGTCATCTATTTTTAACCCAAGATAAATGGTTCAATATTTTTCTCAGAATCGTTGTACAACTCCAGCTGCACAGAGTAAAATTAAGTGAACATTTGGGCCATATTGTCACCTGTTAAATCTACCTCAGTGTAGATGAAGGGGAGGAGACAGGTTAAAGAAGGATTTTTCAGCCTTGAGACATGGATTGTGTATGTGTGCCATTCAGAGGGTGAATGGGCAAGACAAAATATTAAAGTGCCTTTGAAAGGACAGGGGGTGCAACTAAATATTAGGAAGGTGTTCTTAATGTTTTGCACACTTAATGTACTTCAAAAATGTATTTTAGGCAATACTTAAAAAATGTAATTTCACTGAGAAGACCTGAGAATATCCTTATTTACCATCAATGTTAATATACAAGCACAATAAAAAGGATGACAGACATGGTAATATAGTTGTGAAATGGTTTTATTTTCTCTTCATGTTTCTTTCTTTGTGAAAAGTAAACGATGACAGAATAATAAATATACATTCATAGATTTGTTCAGAATGCAAGTGTTCAAGTTCATTTCCATGTAAAACATAATAAAATGCTAAATGTAAACAAGAGTCACCCCATTGGTGAAGCCTCCATTCTCCATTCAGTAGAGGCAGATTTTACAGCATGTAGTTGACAAGAATAGGCTACCTCACTGTAGGTTCTCTAAAGCTACATCCCTTTTGAGAGTCCTGACTCCACGGGGAAATTTCTGACGGACTGACCATGTCATGCACCTTATCGGCGAGTCCTGGCATGGTTTGGGATACACACCCGTTTCTGTCACTGCGCCCTGGGGTGCTGTTATCCTGAACTCCGCACACTGGCGAGAAGCCTGGCGGGTATCATCCCTATCGTTGTATTTCGTTACAATTATCCTGCACATTGTCAGTAAATTGCTTAGCTGATGGTGCAACTCTGTTTGCTCTGTCCGCCGCCGATAGCTTTCTCTTTTATGTACCTCAAATCGCTGTGTACGCTTGGTCGGCGCGCGAACGGCTCCACAATCCCGTATGCCTCGCCGTCTTTGTATTTCTTATTTCTGAAAGATTTTCGTCTGCTGTTTTGCAGTACTTCGCAGTACTGTAAGGAAACTTTGCGGTGAGAGTCCGGGCTCATCTCGTTGGGCAGTTTAGCCATGGTAAAAAGAGTCTGAAACATCTGGTCGATATTAGTGTTCCGTTTTGCAGAGATCTCATAGTAGGCACACTGTTCATCACCAGCCACCAGCTGCTCAATCTCCTCATTCTGAACCTCCCGGTTAAACTCCCGGTCACACTTGTTCCCGCAGATAACTATCGGGACATCTACGATCTCCTTGGTTTTGTTTTTCAGGCAGGACTTGGTTTCGTAAATTTGACGCTTCAGGCGCTGGACCTCTTGGAAGGAGTCTCTGTTATCCAGACTGAACACCAGGATGAAAACGTCACCTGAAAGAGCAAGGGGAAGCACATTAATATCACAGCTGAAAAGCTCCATCATTACATAGGCCTAGGCTAAATGTGTACAATAAAAGTGTTGCATATAGCATTACTGCATGCATGATTTATTAAAACATCCCATACATATCATTTCGATGTAGCTATAAATTCCAGTGTAGCTTTCATTCATATTATTTGTTTTGTTCAGAGTTCAGAGTTAAGCTTACCAGTAAGGATAGCGAGTCTCCTCGTAGCGGGGAAAGGATGGTTTCCAGAGGTGTCCAGAATGTCCAACTGGTACGCATCTCCCCGAATGCAGTATAATTTTCTATGAAAGTCCTCTATGGTCGGCGTGTACTGGTCCTCGACTCTTTCGTTCAGAAACCGACAGATGATGGCCGTCTTGCCAACTTTTGTAGAGCCCAGAATCACCATCCGGTGGCAATTTTTGGCCGGGATGTTAAACTCGTTCTCGGAAGGAGACATGTTATTTTTTTTGAGCACCGATGTGTGTCTTTGGTGCGAAGGTGAGATAGTGAATGCAACCACTAACAGTCTAGAGGGATCTTGTCTGTTTGTAAGCGCTGCTGCTTTGCTGAATCTGAGGAAGAGCGCGACTGGGTATATATAGGCGATGCTGACCACTCCTCCTAGGCGCGTCATGCATTACGCATTGGTCTGAAGGGAGAAAGTTTGTGGTTATTATTATGCTCTTGTTGTTGTCTCCGTCTGCCTTGTCCGTATGTATGAGCAGACAGTAATTATATAAACTGTTTAGAGAAAAATAAAAAATTATTTATGTGTAAAACAATATAAATATCGGCCTACCTAAAACTCAAGCATAGATAATGTTTTTGTTGCTGAGTTCAATTCATACATACGCATATGTCTATTAACATAATAACCATAGTCCAACGTTGTTTTCATAAATATAAATGCAAAATCATAATATGGTCAATCTCCTCTTTTGGTGGGGACTCAAGGGTCCCACAAAATGGCGTAATCTACCATGACAATAACATGTATTTTGCAAACGCAATACCCCTCAAACAGGACAAATACTCAAGATGATAGTGTCTTTATTTTGGTAATGATTATTATTGTGATGGCCCGTGTGCATTATTGTGTGCAAATAATAATTATTGTGTGCAAAGGTTACTACGAATCACAATAGTTAATTTGCATAGGCTTATTTCATGTCAACAACACAGTTTACTGCCAACAAGAAATTAACATACACCGTCGTTCACTCTGTTTCACGAGACATCTAGATTGTTGTAAACTGCGGTGAAAACCATCGGTGTATAGCTCACGCTACGCAATGAAGGAGCGCACCCCGGATTTCGGCCACGTGTTTGTAGACCGCAAGATGGCACTGGAACTAGAAAGGGTTTTTGTTTTTTCTGAGCAGTTGCATACAACTCAACACAATGAGCTTGAGGTGAGCACCCCAATAGTAATACGCTTAATATCATCAGCAGGAAATCATTGTGGAAAGTAAAAATGACCTCCACCTTATACAACATTTTATATGTGTATCCACAGAGGCTTATGGGCATGATAAATACACAAAATGTATCATATCAACCAGACTACCGAGTCACCAATAATTCAAAGGGTTTTGACTCTTGAGTCTTTCTCCACACTTGGGTAAATTAACTGAAATTAAGGCCACTAAGCATGTCTGCATTTTCCAAACAATGTGATGGCAGACTTGGATAGCATGGAGACAGACTCTGGCAGTTGAGGAAACTGAAACTAGCTGAACTCACACCGTTTTCACAGAGGTAACACGTGATCAGTGCTGAGCTCTGGGTAGGTTATAGTAGTCTGTGATCATCTGGGCACAGTTTTTGAAAAGGTATCTATCAGGATTTAGTCTATCGGATAGTATTAAATGCCTATCAAATAGAATGAATAGTACAGGGTCCCCATTCAAGTCAACGATTTGTCCCTTCTATTCATTCTATTTTTATGCAGTTAATCCTATCCGATAGGCCAGAGGTCAAGGTAGTGAAACACCCACCTCACAGGAGGCAGTAGGCCATGTTACAGGGGGCAGCAGGCCATGTTACAGAGGGCAGCAGGTAATTTAACAGGGGGCAGCAGGTAATTTAACCCTTGGCAGCAGGTCATCTAACAGGGGACAGCAGGTCATCTAACAGGGGCAGCAGGTCATCTAACAGGGGGCAGCAGGTCATCTAACAGGGGGCAGCAGGCCATGTTACCGGGGGCAGCAGTCCTCCCAATCAAATGAGTATGGACTCCTGCTGTGTTCAGATGGAGGCAGCCTAGAAGTATCTAATAGGGTTTATCTAAAGATAGAGCAGGAGTTTGTTGGTGACTCAGAAGACTTTCAGCTCTTCACATACCAACCACCTGGTCTCTGTGTCACCTCCTCAACTTGACTGGGACACTGGTCGGCTGAATTTACTGTAGATTGTGCATTGCTGTCAATGAAAGATTTATGATTTGTAATTTTAGTAAGTCCCTTCGTGCACCTCTAAGCAAGGTGTGTGTTATACAATGTTCCCTGTATCCAGCAGGCTTATAAATTACACTTGCATTTACTGATTAATGGTATAGTGCACTATGCCACCCTGTTCCCGGCACTATGGTTTGGTTGACAGGATTTATGGTAAGAGGAAGTCCCACCTTCTTCCTTCCCAAACTGTAGACAATGTTCCTCTTTTGCTTGTGTGTGTGTGTCACATTAGTTACTAACCGACCAGGTGAACAGGCCAGGTGTGTGTGTGTGTGACTGTGTGTGTGCGTGTCTCTCTGTGTGTGTGTGTGTGTGTGTGTCTGTCTGTCTGTCTGTCTGTCTGTCTGTCTGTCTGTCTGTCTGTCTGTCTGTCTGTCTGTCTGTCTGTCTGTCTGTATACAACCCCACAGGAGAGTTGTCATCTGTATTCTTTGTAGTTGTTTACATACCACCACAGTCAGAGGCTGGCACTAAGACAGCAATGAATGGGCTGTAATCTGCCATAAGCAAGAAAGAAAACGTTCACCCAGACGTAGCGCTCCTAGTAGCCCGGGGACTTTAATGCAATCCAAATTACTATCAGCATGTTAAATGTGCAACCAGAGGAAAAAAAACACTGGACCACCTTGACTCCACACACAGAGACTAAGCTCTCCCTCGCAATCCATTTGGAAAATCTGACAATAATTCTATCCTCCTGATTCCTGCTTACAAGCAGATAAAGAAGTGTTCAGATGAAGCAGATGCTAATCTAAAGGACTGTTTAATTGCACAGATTGGAACATGATCAGGGATTCCTCCAATGGCATGGAGGAGTACACCACATCAGTCATTGGCTTCAGCAATAAGTGCATCGATGACGTCGTCCCCACAGTGACCGTACGTACATACCCCAACCAGAAGCCATGGATTACAGTCAGCATCCACACTCAGCTAAAGGCTAGAGCTGCCGCTTTCAAGGAACAGAACTCTAACCCGGAAGCTTATAAGAAATCCCGCTATGCCCTCCGACGAACCATCAAACATGCAAATCGTCAAAACAGGACTAAGATCAAATCGTACTACACCGTCTCTGACGCTCGTCGGATGTGGCAGGGCTTGCAAACCATTACAGACTACAAAGGGAAGCACAGCCAAGAGCTGTCCAGTGACACGAGCCTACCAGACGAGCGAAACTACTTGTATGTTCGCTTCGAGGCAAATAACACTGAAACATACATGAGAGCACCAGCTGTTCCGGAAGACTGTGTGATCACGCTCTCCGCAGCCAATGTGAGTAAGACCTTTAAACAGGTCAACATTCACAAGGCCGCAGGGCCAGACGGATTCCTAGGATGTGTACCGACCCGTAGCACTCATGTCTGTAGCCATGAAGTGCTTTGAAAGGCTGGTCATGACTCACATCAACACCATTATCCCAGAAACCCTAGACCCACTCCAATTTGCATACCGCCCCAACAGATCCACAGAGGATGCTATCTATATTGTATTCCTCACGGCCCTTTCCCACCGAGACCAAAGGAACACCTATGTGAGAATGCTATTCAGTGACTACAGCTCAGCGTTCAACACCATAGTACCCTCAATGCTCATCAATATGCTAAGGAACCTGGGACTAAACACCTCCCTCTACAACTGGATCCTGGATTTCCTGACGGGCCGCCCCCAGGTGGTAAAGGTAGGTAACAACACATCCGCCACGCTGATCAACACAGGGACCCCTCAGGGTTACGTGCTCAGTCTCCTCCTGTACTCCTTGTTCACTCATGACTGCATGGCAGGGCACGACTCCAACACCATCATTACATTTGCCGATGACACAACAGTGGTAGGCCTGATCACCGACAATGACGAGACAGCCTATAGGGTGGAAGTCAGAGACCTGGCCGTGTGGTGCCAGGAAAACAATCTCTCCCTCAACATGATTTAGACAAAGGAGATGATTGTGGACTATAGGAAAAAGAGGACCGAGCTGCAGTGGAGCAGGTTCAGAGCTTCAAGTTCCTTGGTGTCCACATCACCAACAAACTAACATGGTCCAAGCACACCAAGACAGTCGTGAAGAGGGCACGACAAAACCTATTCCCCCTCAGGAGACTGAAAAAATGTGGCATGGGTCCTTGGATCCTCAAAAGTTTCTACAGCTGCACCATTGAGCGCATCACTGCCTGATATGGCAACTGCTCGGCCTCCGACCGCAAGGCACTACAGAGGGTAGTGCGAACGACCCAGTACATCACTGGCACCAAGCTACCTGCCATCCAGGACCTCTATACCAGGCGGTGTCAGAGGAAAGCCCTAAAAATTGCCAAAGACACCAACCTCCCTAGTCATAGACTGTTCTCTCTGCTACCGCATAGCAAGCAGTACCGGAGCGCCAAGTCTAGGTCAAATGGCTACCCAGAGTATTTGCTTTGCCCCCCCCCCCCCCCCGCGCTTTTCACTGTTGCTTCTCTCTGTTGTTGTCATCTATGCATAGTCACTTCAATAACTCTATGTACTACTCTACATACTACCTCAACTAACCAGTGCCCCTGTACATTGACTCTGTACCGGTACCACCTGTATATAGTCTCGCTATTGTTGTTTTACTGCTGCTCTTTAATTACTTGTTACTTTGTTCTCTTATTCTTGTCCATATTTTTTTTAACTGCATTGCTAGTTGGGGGCTCGTAAGTAAGCATTTCACTGTAAGGTTGTACCTGTTGTATTCGGCGCATGCGACTAATAAAGTTTGATTTTGATATTTGCAAATCAAATTCTGCTCAATAAAGACAATACTTGATAAGTAGATACAACAGAGAGGATATTTACCATGACTTAACTACTGTATTGGTCTTGTAACATTTTACATCACTTATTACATTTTACAGCACAAAGCATTTTACAGCAATTATTACATTTTACAGCACTACTTTCCAAGTCTGCTCTACGAATTTTGACCACTTCTAACTCTAGCCTGAGAGGACACATTAAGGCCTTCTGTGATGAAACCCAATCAGGTTCCTCTCACCTCGCTGTGACCAGCTCCAACTCTTGGTTTGTGTAACGAGGGCGGAGTGGACAGGTGCTACGGCCCTGTTCATTGGTCGGTAATTAGACCACTGTGTATCCCCTGAAGCATCTATACAGAGACAGGTGCGGTGTGGTTCTTTAGCCAGATGCTGATATTAGACTATATGAGGCTGCTGGAACAAATAGCTGCTGGAACATTCTCACCTAAACCCAAATGAGTAGACTACTCCTGTCAACCTTAAGTACTGTTAAACCTTTGTGTACCACATTGACCGTTCTGGTAACCTAGGAAAATAATACTGTTTTACCATGTCATTTGTTTTGGTTTGTCTGTGGTTTCATCAGTTCTACACTGATTTCAGTTATGGGTTCCAGACACGTTATAAGGCCCTATTCTTTCAAAACAAGTTGTTTTCAGTATAACAACCCTAAAATAACCTACCTCATCTATTGAGATACAAGCATCTTGGAATTTACGAAAAGTCAGTTTCTTTGAACGCCTGAATTGATCTGAGAGTGAACCCTGTTTCAAATGATATTATCCATAAAGTTAAGTGTTATTGGGTTTCTAAGGCTTTATGTATAAGGCAAACAACTCTGATCCTTGAGAATTTGCATTAAAGGGGCAGTCTGTGATTGCTACATTTATTTTCAGACTTTGAATGAATGATATCAACCCACTGATTCTTGAAGAATATAATTGATAAATGCCTCATGAGCTTAGTTCAAATGTCATACCCCATCAGAAACCAAAATATAAGCTTGTTTCAATCCAATGTTTGTAAACTAAGTACATAAAAAAAAAAAACGCTGTATAGCCTAAAAACATAGTTAAAACTGTTTTTGTTATATCATGGGTGGACAGTCCTTGCATTCATAGCTCTGTCTATTAATTTAAGAGTGGTTACATTTTCCCAGCCCCATCCCTCAGCTGTTTATTAAAACAGCGACAGGGTGCCTACTTTGTTATTGTTTGAACTACTGATTGCACCTTTAATAATTCATGAATAATCACAGCTGAAGTATTCTACTAAGTACCACTGGAAGATCATAATGGATCAACATAAAAATGTAATGAATTAAAGCAAGAGCTCAATCTCCATTGGATTGGCTATGGAAAACAGCCCTTGACCTACATATACGGTATTTTTTAAAGTGACTCAATTAAAATGAAACCAGAAAAGATATCCTTTCTGCTGAAGGTCATCTTCTGTGTTTCATCACCCCATATCACAGGGAAACCACTGTCTGTCCAGTAACAATATGTTACGGCAATAACATCAATAAGTGGACTGAAATGGTTATAATGATATCTAACGTGACAGAATGAGAGGGAAGTGCTCTTGTTTACAATAATTTTATTTAACCAGGCAAGCTAGTTAGGAACAAATTCTTATTTACAATGACGGCCTAACCCAGCTAAACCCTCCCCTAACCCGGAAGACGCTGGGACAATTGTGCTCTCCCCTATGGGACTTCCAATTACGGCCGGTTGTGATACAGCCCGGGATCGAACCCAGGTCTGTAGCAACACTTCTAGTGTGCCTTAGACAGCTGTGCCGTTTCATTGAAAGGGCTTCCAGGAATATGTCAAACTAGCCCACATCCAAATAAAGTGCCTGCTCTATACTCTCTCTTGGACTATTAAAATAAACGATCTTAATGCAGAGATGGCCAACAGAGCGGGAGTCCAGAAGTGTCTTTATATGTTGTTGAGATTTAGGTTGATCACACAGGTCATTTTAGTCTTGGTGGGGAACTTTCAGATCTTTCTGTCCCCAGTCTGTCCACCAATCATCATCTGATATTAAGACGTCTTTCTGCATTTAAAGTTTCTGTCGGTCCCTTTGAGATATTCAGCACGAAATAATTAGATTCATAAATCTGAAATCAATAGCAATATGGTTGGACCTACAAATCCCTGGTCCTATTGGATCTCTAGTGCTGTATACATGTCATTATATTCTTCTCAGTAAAGGGAGTGTTTCATTCTGTAGTATTGTTTATTGGGTTACATGTTTTACTGGGAGCAAAACAGCCGCATAGAGAGATGAGTGACTACCAATAATACAATTCGGGGCAAGTATTTTTGTCGACAAATAGCCTACACATTTATAAATATTCAAGTTTTGGGGAGGTAAAAGGTCAAACAAACATGTCAAACTATACAGTATGCGTCATCTATAATAGTCCTCTTCATCGAGTGGTATGGAGGGACTATGAAGCTTATGAAGCTGTTTCTTTGGTCAGGTTGAAGTGAGAATGAATGAGAGTGAAGAGAGAACAAGAGATCCTTCACCTCCTTGTCTTCTCATCTTGACCGTCACCTTGACCTCTCCACCAACCACTCACCTCGTCTGTTGCACAGTGTGCTTTTTGTTATCTCAGTCAAAAAGAATATTCATCCCAAGACCTTGAGCCATTTTCTACATTCTACATTCATTTGTTCATCATTTTTAACACTTACTGTTTCATTTGAAATCTGAACCCAAGTCACATTCAGGTGATAGTGTATATTACTCATTAAATATAACCTATGCAATAGGAGCATGTCTCCCCGCAGACAGGGCATGGGGACATTTAGTATAGGGGCTGGCCGGCATGAGACCTGGACAGCCGTGACAGTAGGTTGCAACCGATCAAAACACTACTGACGTAGTTGATTATAGCTAGGTACGTAAATGTAGGTTAGACTTAATAAGAAGGAATGCAAGGACATGCTAAAGCCAGCTACATAAGACTGAGATGAGTTCAGTTAACACCTGACTTTATTATTCATTTGGCTTTATAAAAGAGGTTGATGATTTTTCTTCCCTTCTTGATTATAATGTTTATAATACATATAAGTGCCAGTCTGAGATATGTGTTTAATATTCATGGCAATAAAGCTTTCTAAAACCTCTGTCTCTATAGTGACTGAACCAATCTAACAGGAATATTTGTTTTACAGTAGCCTATACATTAAGGTGTGTGTTTGTTTCACTCAGGTTGCTCCATGGACTGTTCTGAGACCTAAAGAACCCAGCTGGTAGAACCTACTGCAGAGTTTCCACATACATGTATGTTAGTGATGTAGTGATGTTCAGAGTCTACTCGGTCATTTCAACCAACCTCCCATCCAACAGCATTGATATGAGCCGAAAATAGAAACAGAGCTAGAATATTAAGTAAAGAAATTCACCTGCAACCCACCATTACTCTAGAGAACTGATACAGTTCTAATTTAGGCGCATATCTTATTTCCAACAGTCTCAAACAAGGATATGGACAAAGAAATAATATACCATTGACATTAATATGAATGTTGCATTGGAATAAAGCTGGTTTAATATTGTTCCTCATGAAAGTGATGACGTTGTTGCTTAGCATAGATCCATTGACAGATATTCAGAGTGACAGCATGTGGAGTAAATGACTGTGATTAAACACAGGGGAGAGGAGGCATGGTTATCACAGACAATACATCAACTTCACTGTCAGTTACAGAAAAACCTTAGCAGAAGTCTGGAATGCAGCTTGTAATTGCATCACGTACAACATATTTTAATGCTGTGTAAATAATCACAGCCTTCTCATGGACATTGCAAAAAAGAAACACAAGTCATACAGTCTTTTAGCACCATATGTGGTTATTTTACGTACAGAAGATGTGGTCCAAAATTGTACCCAACCCATAAGCCCAAGTCATATGACTTGCTTATAAGGAGAGGTGAGATTAGCTAGCGCTTAGCAACAGCACATCACAGCCACAATCCAAGTCACTATCACCATGGAGACAGCCTCAGGATGCACTACTTTAATTTGTTTCCTCTATGGAAATGAATTCAGAAACTAATTTAGAAACTAAATCAGAATTTTTTTTATTCAGAAACTAATTGGTAACCTAATTCAGAACCTAATTCATTACCTACTTCATAAATTAATTAATAAACTAATACATAACCTCACTCCATACTCAAATGACTATTCAGTAGTGCTGCTAGAATTGTTCAGTTCTTATAAATCCAATTGCACTTACATTTTAATTCCATACAATTGAGCCATGCACAACAGCAACAAATAATACTCACCATAACCTGCGACACAACAAGGCGATAATTTAACCAAAGTTGAAAGGTATTATAGTTTTTTGTTTCTATGCCTTACACAAAATTGTATAGTTCCGTACCCCCTCAAACATTCAACCTCCAGCTGCGTACCCCCTCTAGCACCAGGGTCAGCACACTCTCAAATTTGCCATCATTGTAAGCCTGCCACACACACACTATACAATACATTTATTAAACATAAGAATGAGTGTGAGTTTTTGTCACAACCCGGCTCGTGGGAAGTGACAAACAGCTCTTATAGGACCAGGGAACAAATAATAATATAATAATAATCAATAATTTTACTCTTTATTTAACCATCTTACATATAAAACCTTATTTGTTCATCAAAAATGGTGAATAACTCACCACAGGTTAATGAGAAGGGTGTGCTTGAAAGGATGCACAGAACTCTGCAATGTTGGGTTGTATTGGAGAGAGTCTCAGTCTTAAATAATTTCCCACACCCAGTCTGTGCCTGTATTTAGTTTTCATGCTAAGGGCCGAGAATCCACTCACACATAGGTACGTGGTTGCAAAGGACATCAGTGTCTTAACAGCGAGATTTGCCAAGACAGGATACTCTGAGCGCAGCCCAATCCAGAAATATGCCAGTGGTTTCTGATTACATTTTATTTTCACTGAACCGCTTGTTTTAGTTTAGATTGGGAGCAACTGCTTTCACGCGCGTTACCACTCCACTATGTCTCCCTGTCATGGCTTTTGCACCATCAGTACAGATACCAACATGAGCAGCATCTATGTTTGGCTACCCATCCAGTTCTCTCAATAAACCCAGCCGAAGGCACTAGAACCCTGTCTATTCCAGGACACAATGATAAGCTGTCACTCGTTAGTGGAATTCCCTCGAGAGAATAACGGTTGATGTGATTGGATGTTAATTATTTGACTAGGCTACCTGTATTTGACATTGTATTGTTATTTAGCTGAATGCTAGATGGTTTCATTTCATTTTTGGCAGTGAAATGAGGCTACTCAGGCGAGAAAATAACCTCACCCAAATGTATAGCCTAGTTGGAAAATATAAATGTAGTGTTTGAAATGTAAAAAAAATTGACATACCCCCGACGGCATTCACGTTCCCAGTTTGGGAATACCTGCCTTAGATTATGCTAAATAAACTGACATTCTTGATAGAAGTCCATTGATCATCACGACGAATCATCAGCTCCAGCCAATAGTCTAGTCATCCTCTTTTCCATGATGATGAGGCCCTTGGATGTGTTCTTAGGTTCAGCAGGCTGGTCAAACTTTACAATGGGGGCCTGAAATAAGAGGGCCTGAAATAGAGGTGCTGCTCAGGCCCTAATCTAATCAGCCTGTGGACGGATCAGGGTCATTTTTATACACTCACCATGCCTCTCACACACCCACCTATGCATAGGCAAAGACAGACAGAGAGCAGACAGACAGAGAGAGAGAGAGAGAGGCAGACAGACAGACAGACAGACAGACAGACAGACAGACAGACAGGCTGGCTGCCTCCCAGATTTGTCACATTATTTGAAATGAATTCACAGTGGAACACACCCAGTTCTCTCAATAAACCCAGCCGAAGGCACTAGAACCCTGTCTATCCCAGGACACAATGATAAGCTGTCACTCGTGAGCTAAATGTATTCATACGTGCTGCTTGCTTGAGTAAGCACAGCACTCATCTGATATTGATTGTGGAGCCTTGGCCCAGATAAGGGTCAATAAAAATACTATCTCAATTACTTTTTCAGCATATTCTGCTTCTATCATTTAAAAAAAAGTGTGTAAATCAATTGGTCATGATTAAGTATGAACAACAGTAAAACTATAAAACTCCAATTTGGTCACCATGCTGCTTCTCTCTCTCTCTCAGTTTGGGTTCAGAACATGTTCATAGCAGCAGGAACTTGTGTTACATAGAAAACCCATAGCTGTAATACTGGCAGTGGTTTAGCGCCATAACTCTAACATCTCACAATTGTTGTTTTATTCAACAGTCACCAAGACTGGGAGGGGTCAATTAATGAGTCATTTTTCATCGTTTTCAAGACTCTGTGCTTTTATGAGGCAATGTTTAGGTCGAATAAAACAACTACACATCTCAATACCTTGAACGTCTGATTTGTTATCTAACCTTACCAAACAGTCCCTCGCCATCAGGACTTCACCATGACTGATTGTCTAACTCCATCCACGCAGGTTGATGACTGGCTCAGTATGAGGTTCTCCTCCTGAATCTGGGGCAGTGGGGTGATGAATCCTCTGCTCTGTAGCCCTGGAACACTGACTAGACTGACTGGGGGGCATTATAACACTTCTCTCCCCCATCCATTCACTCTGACCCAGTTCTACTTCTAACCTGCTGTTCTGAAGTCAACAGGACATTCACCTGGAAATCCTGCCATGTTCAAATGGAAAATAACTTTGTCAATGCATTATTCATTGGTTATATGAATAGACTTTATTGAAAGGTGAAACCTTTTGAAAGGTAAATATAGACAAAATGAACAACAGTTTCACAATTCATTACAACACAAGGGTTTGGGTTAGGGGAGGGTTTGGCCTTGGTAGGCCATCATTGTATAATAATAATTTGTTCTTAACTGACTTGGCCGGTTAAATAAAGGTCAAATAAAAAAACACAAAGCCCAGTAACACAATCAATGAAATGTATTCATAAAGCCCTTTTTAAATCAGCAGATGTCACAAAGTATTATACAGAAACCCAGACTAAATCCCCAAACATCAAGCAATGAAATGTATTCATAAAGCCCTTTTTAAATCAGCAGATGTCACAAAGTATTATACAGAAACCCAGACTAAATCCCCAAACATCAAGCAATGAAATGTATTCATAAAGCCCTTTTTAAATCAGCAGATGTCACAAAGTATTATACAGAAACCCAGACTAAATCCCCAAACATCAAGCAATGAAATGTATTCATAAAGCCCTTTTTAAATCAGCAGATGTCACAAAGTATTATACAGAAACCCAGACTAAATCCCCAAACATCAATCAATGAAATGTATTCATAAAGCCCTTTTTAAATCAGCAGATGTCACAAAGTATTATACAGAAACCCAGACTAAATCCCCAAACATCAATCAATGAAATGTATTCATAAAGCCCTTTTTAAATCAGCAGATGTCACAAAGTATTATACAGAAACCCAGACTAAATCCCCAAACATCAATCAATGAAATGTATTCATAAAGCCCTTTTTAAATCAGCAGATGTCACAAAGTATTATACAGAAACCCAGACTAAATCCCCAAACATCAATCAATGAAATGTATTCATAAAGCCCTTTTTAAATCAGCAGATGTCACAAAGTATTATACAGAAACCCAGACTAAATCCCCAAACATCAAGCAATGAAATGTATTCATAAAGCCCTTTTTAAATCAGCAGATGTCACAAAGTATTATACAGAAACCCAGACTAAATCCCCAAACATCAAGCAATGAAATGTATTCATAAAGCCCTTTTTAAATCAGCAGATGTCACAAAGTATTATACAGAAACCCAGACTAAATCCCCAAACATCAAGCAATGAAATGTATTCATAAAGCCCTTTTTAAATCAGCAGATGTCACAAAGTATTATACAGAAACCCAGACTAAATCCCCAAACATCAAGCAATGCAGGTGTAGAAGCACGGCGGCTAGGAAAAACTCCCTAGAAAGGCAGGAACCTAGGAAGAAACATAGAGAGGAACCAGACTCTGAGGGGTGACCAGACCTCTTCTGGCTGTGCCGGGTGGAGATTATAAGAGTACATGGCCATTTAAGGCCAGATTGTTCTTCAAGCTGGAAATCTCTCTCAAGGAAATCTTCAGTGACCTGGAGTAGACAGACAAAGAGACTCCAAAGAGTTGCTTTTTCTTCCTGTCGTCTTGCGGGGCATTCCGGGGACTCATGTGCCTGCTTCCCAACATGATTGGGACATTTAACTTCCTTATCTTTTTCCAACATCATGATAGTCACTCATGTACAACTGTCTGCAAATATTTGACACATGACCAAATTTACAGTTTGTATTTTCCCCCGTCTTTCCCAGCAGATTTCACATTGCTACAGGTCATGGAAGAGTATCAGATGCCATATTCAGGCAGTGACCCATATTGTGTGACCCAGTTGATAGAAAGGTAGCAGGATCAACTAAATAACTGATCATGCTTTATGGTGCCTATATGATGTCATGATGTGATGGGTGTGCTTAAACGATTTTAGACAACATCAGACAGACTAAGTTGACTGAGTTAGGATACAGATAAATTCACTTTCAATAAGCCATACTTGACAGGCAGTCAGACGGCCACATCAATGGGAGCTTGTGTGCCCTGAAACAACATTGTCATGAGCGGAATTACGAGTCTGCATTAACCGGACAAGTGACTCATCTGTCAAATGTATTCCTAGTCATGTTAACCTTTTACTGCAGTGGGCTAAATCAAGGTCACACAGAGTGTTCCATGGTAGTCTGAAATACATCTACTTTAAAACAGAAGTATACTCCTCACACACATGGTTATAGGCTTAAAAAAATGAGACACCTGCACCATGTCAGATATAGAGTTGAAAGTGTGGACACTTGCTTGTTCATGGGCATTAATATGGGCATTAATATGGAGTTGGTTCCCCCTTTGCTGCTATAACAGCCTCCACTCTTCTGTGAAGGCTTTCCACTGGATGTTGGAACATTGCTGTCTCCATTCAGCCACAAGAGTACATTCGCAATAACATCTGATAAACACGTGTATGTGACGAACACAATTTGATTTGATTTGAAGAGCATTAGTGAGGTCAGGCACTGATGTTGGGTGATTAGGCCTGGCTCGCAGTCGGCATTTCAATTCATCCCAAAGATGTTCGATGGAGTTGAGGTCAGGGCTCTGTGCAGGCCAGGCAGGTTCTTTCACATCGATCTTGATAAAGCATTTCTGTATGGACCTCGCTTTGTGCATGGGAGCGTTGTCATGTTGAAACAGGAAAGGGCCTTCCCAAAAATGTTGCCAGAAATTTTGAAGCACAGAATGGCCTAGAATGTCATTGTACTGTATGCTGTAATGTTAAGATTTCCTTTCACTGGAACTAAGGTTTCTCCTCCATCAAACTTTACAGTTGGTACTATGCATTGGGGCAGGTAGTGTTCTCCTGGTATCCGCCAAACCCAGATTCATCCGTCGGACTGCCAGATGGTAAAGCGTGATTCATCCCTCCAGAGAATGCGTTTCCACTGCTCCGGCGTCCAATGGCGGCAAGCTTTATACCCCTCCAACTACGCTTGGCAATGCATATGGTAATCTTATGCTTAGGCTGGAAACCTATTTTATGAATCTCCCAATGAGCAGATATTGTGCGGACATTTCTTTCAGAGGCAGTTTGGAACTGGGCAGTGAGTGTTGCAACCGAAGACAGATGCTATCCGTTTCAGCACTCGGCTGTCCCATTCTGTGAGCTTGTGTGGCCTACCACTTCGCGGCTGAGCCGTTGTTGCTCCTAGACATTTCCACTTCACAATAACAGCACTTACAGTTGAGCGGGGCAGCTCTAGCAGGGCAGAAATTTGATGAACTGACTTGCTGGAAAGGTGGCATCTGATGATGGTGCCACGCTGAATGTCACTGAGCTCTTCAGTAAGGCCTTTCTACTGCCAATGTTTGTCTCTGGAGATTGCATGGCTGTGTGCTCAATTTTATACACCTGTCAGCAACAGGTGTGGCTGAAATAGCCGAATCCACTAATATGAAGGGGTGTCCACATACATTTATATAGAGTGTATTTAATTTTGAGTTTGCATCCCAACATTACACTTTATAAACATCACAGAAAACTGAAATATAACAAAACCGTTTGACACAGAAACACCATATTTTCGCACTTTAAACAAATATGTTTTTTAATTATGAAACATTCCACCCATGAGGCCACTAGAAGGCGATTTGGTAATTTGACTCACTTCTATTGCATCATTAACTGGGGTGTGTCTGTGTGTGGAGTGTCTATGTGTGTGTGCGAGCGTAGCTATCTGACACATGTGATTGTATGTGTGTGTTTGTGCACGTGTCTGCATGCGTTATCTATGTAGGCTACACCATATACATGTACAACCTTACAGAACTGCTGTTATTCAATGTGTTTCTGTGGGCTAATAGCAGTAAGGCCAAATTCAATGTCTAATCAAATATTTGTTTTCATACTTACCGGGGTCCTAAAAGTCCAAATCAAATAGCTAAATGATACTTGGTAGGACCATCTTAAAAGAATTCCCTATGTCAGCCTAGTAGAAACCCAGCCGGGGCCCTTAAACCTTTTTAAAGGCAACATTCCTGTGTCAGCAGTGATGGCATTCATGGTAAACGCTGCAGATGTCGAAATTACCTTTAACTGTCAAGTGTGCTACAACGCAGGCTCGATTTGAATCCTGGCCTAAGTATATGACAGTTCCTGTTTTCCTCTGAGGAATGTACACAAACATTCCATACAGCTAATGGCCAACAGAACATTAGACCTTCCTTAAAGGGTCTCCAAAAAAAACTCACATGCTATGACATCAAAGCGTTTCCAATGGCTGCCACTGTATAAGGTACATGTCCACCTGTTGAAGTAAAGCCCTTTAGTGTGATGATAAAGCCATGTCTGCTGGTACTTGTACACCCTAATGTCCTTATAATGTCCTTAGTGGAATCCTGTCCGTGTCCCACTGTCTCAGGTCAGCACAATAAATGGTCAGTGATCTCAACAGTCGAGACAGAGCCATTGCGCTTACACTATATCCCAAGGAAATCTGAGTGAGGAAGGCTTTGGCCTACTTTTCTAACAAGAAACACATTATCTATTAACATGACCTTACCTTTTTTTACTTTCTGTTTTTTACTCAAGTTTCTTTGTATCAAGCTGTGCCCTAAAACCCTGCTTTCTGAAGACCGTCACCATCGTGGCTGGTCTGGTGCAGCTGGTTAGTCAGACATGCCTCAAAGGGTGTCCTAATGCCTCTGACATGTCTGCTGGTGATTACACGTCCATGTCCTTACAGTGTCTTCACAGGAATCCTGTCCCACGGTCTTGTCTTGTCCTTATATAACAGGAATCCTGTCCCACAGTCACAGTAAGGTCTCCATATAATAGCTAATGTTCTCAATAATAACCAAGCCAGAGGCGCAGGGCTAACACTTATCACATTCCAAGAAAACCTGAGTAGTTAGAGGAAGTGGTCGGCCTACTTTCTCACCAAGAACATTCGCATTACATTTTCTACTTCCATTCTTCGTTTTGTATTAGTGTCAAGCTGTGCCCTAAAACACTACTTTCTGAACACCGTCATTGTCGTGGCTGGTCTGGTGCATCAGATTGGTCCGACAGACACAGCTAGGTGGTCACTATGACGGCCAGTAAGACGTAGCAGTGGGGGCTAACTGCTAACAGGTAATTTCACCATCAGCGCTGTGACTCCACGCTTACAAAGGAACAGATGTGGAAACGTGGGGTGAAAAAATGTGTCATAACCCTTGTTTTGTCACTGTAAAGTGTGCTGGTATAGTCAGTCTTCTGATTCAGAGGTAAACAAAACACAGACCCTGCTCAACTCCCACCCCCAAAAACAAGGCCATTAAAGTAATAAAAACAGCCATTATTCCATCTTCCATTTCCATCATGTTTTCCTGAAAAGTGGGCTAACAGAGGGGACAACAGTACAGCCATTATTCAATCTTCCATTTCCATCTCTTTCCCCCGTCCTCATCAAAGCAGGAACTGTGACTTTAATATTTCCTACCGTCTGACCTCTTTCAGAATTAGACTTTGTCAACTAGAGTCTAGCATCTTGGTCTTCCTATTGACCTTGCTGCTTATGTTTATGGCTTGGTGTTATGTTGCATTCATAACCAAGTGGGAGGTGGGAATATACCAGTTGTTCAGTTGTAAATACCAGTTGTATGCATTCATAACCAAGTGGGAGGTGGGAATATACCAGTTGTTCAGTTGTAAATACCAGTTGTATGCATTCACGTGTTTTGAACTTGGCACAGATGGTGAGGTGGCACGTAGCCATTGGTTGATGCATGCAACATCTGAGCAGGGAAACACAACCTTGATGTTCTACTTGGGGGTACCTGTCACGCCCTGGCTTTAGTATTCTGTGTTTTCTTTATTATTTTGGTTAGGCCAGGGTGTGACATGGGTGATTTATGTGTTTTGTCTTATCTAGGGTTTTTGTAGTCTATGGGGTTGTGTTCAGTGGAGTGTTCTAGGTAAGTCTATGGTTGCCTGGAGTGATTCTCAATCAGAGGCAGGTGTTTATCGTTGTCTCTGATTGGGAAACATATTTAGGCAGCCATATTCTTTAGGTATCTTGTGGGTGATTGTTTCCTGTCTCTGTGTTCTCTGCACCAGTTAGGACTGTTTCGGTTTTGCCACGTTTTCTTATTTTGTATTTGTATGGTGTTTATGTTTTCGTCTTTATTAAAGATGCTTAACAATAACCACGCTGCATTTTGGTCCTCCTCTCCTTTCCAGGAATAAAACCGTTACAGTACCTCCCGCTACTCAAGGAAAACAGCCTCAGGTGTGAGCATACTCACTGTAGAGAAGCATCAGGTGTGGTTGTGTGCAAGTACCAATCAGAATGCTGGAATTGGCACCTCCCACCAGGTATAGAAAGCCTGCATTTGGGTTGCTCTGATAGAAGATCTCACTCAATGTCTAAACCGGCAAGGAGGCACATGCCTATGGCCAAGTTTCCACCAGTGATGTTCTACACTTTTAGAACAAAATGTCCTATCTAGAACCTAAAGGGTTCTACGATTGTCTCCAAAGGAGAAACCATTGAATAACCCTTTTTGCTTCCAGTTAAAACCCTTCTGAGTTTTATGTAGATCGCTTTCCTACATGGAACCCAAAATAGTTCTACCTGGAACCAAAAAGGATTCTCCTATGGGGACAGCTGAAGAACCCTTTTTTTCTAAGAGATGCTTGCAGTCAGTGATTTCATACTGTGGACAAATGTGGCAACGTTGAGATTCTTGCGGCGAACCGATATCATGGACATATGTCCCACCATCGAGTTCCTGACATTAATGGATATCGTGGACAATGTCCCAACATCCAGATTATGAGCTGGCATGAAAAATAAAACTCACTGCACCACTTAAACCCTCGATTTATTTGATATAGCAAGGAAACCAGTATTATAAAATAAAGTGATTGAATTAGTTAAATGAAGGGATAAAGGAGAAAGCTATACACCCCTACATTTATTTATCATTTATAACCAGAGCCATTAGCTGATTACTGAAGAGGCATTTGTTATTGAAGTTGTGGCGTGGCATGCATCGACATGTTCAGATAATGATCCGTCTTCCCGTTATTGACACTTGGGCCTTAACACTTGGGCCTTAACACTTGGGCCTTAACACTTGGAAATGAAGTGAGCAGGGCTAGCTTTCCCGAAGCCTTCGTAGCTCAAGTTGAATGGAATTTCTTTGCACAACCATGCTGCAAGGCCAAAAAAATAGGAAATAAATCCAGGTTTGATGGTGAATCTTCTATTTGTCAATAAACTAATTTTGTATAAAAGGAACTAGATAGGTAGGATGTTAATGTAATCACCCTGTTGCAGGAGAACGTCCCTGCAATACAGGAAATGCAAAACCTGTACTGTATTTGAGGTTTGGAATGGCTTCTGAATTTTGTAATTTCCTCTTTGAAATTTCAGACTTGATTTTCCCGTAAGAAAAATGTTACAACTGTCCATTAATTATAATCCACATGATAAATAACACTGGATTATTTTCATGCTGTAGCAAACCGTCTGAAATTAAGATTCTACATCTGTACGAAGCTTTAGTGGTCATTTAAAATTTGCTTTACACACTGTAAGAGTTAGTCATTAGTCCACACTTGAGTGGCTCCACACTTGAGTGGCTCACATATTGATTGGCAGCAAACTGACATAGAACCCACAGGTGAAAACTGAAGAAGTCTGATGTCACCTGCTTTGCATTTGGCACATTTGGAAGTTTAATTGGATTTCTCCAATTAAGGAACAATACACCTCACTGTGGATGACCAGCTCTCCCAGACATTCAGCAGGAATTCACCTCCAAACACTTAATGGGGCTTCTGCAGATTCCAGCCCAATAAACGCACAATGCAAGCAAAAATACGATAATACCAAAAGCACGTAAACTAGACTAAGGACAATTTAGTTGCATAGTTCACGGCACAAACAGGCATCCAAACTGGCATCCAACTATAATTGAGTTGAGCTCGAAGCCAAGTAGAGGAATTTACCTTCTCCCCGATAGCTACAGTAACTGGAAACAGACTGCATCAGTATGGAAGTTGATTTAAGGTGATTTAAGAATGACATAATAAAGGTGCTATAAGAATTACATAATAAAGGTGCTGTAAGAATGACATATTTAAGGTGCTGTAAGAATGACATAATAAAGGTGATTTAATAATGACATAATAAAGGTGGCGTAAGAATGACATAATAAAGTTGATTTAATAATGACATATGAAATGGGCTGTAAGAATGACATAATAAAGGTGCTATAAGAATTACATATTAAAGGTGATTTAAGAATGACATAATAAAGGTGCTATAAGAATTACATATTAAAGGTGCTGTAAGAATGACATAATAAAGGTGCTATAAGAATGACATATCAAAGGTGCTGTAAAAATGACATAATAAAGGTGATTTAAGAATGACCAAATAAAGGTGCTATAAGAATGACATAATAAAGGTGCTGTAAGAATGTCATAATAAAGGTGATTTAATAATGACATAATAAAGGTGTTGTAAGAATGACATAATAAAGGTGCTGTAAGAATGACATAATAAAGGTGCTATAAGAATGACATATTAAAGGTGCTGTAAGAATGACATAATAAATGTGATTTAAGAATGACAATTAAGGTGCTATAAGAATTACATATTAAAGGTGCTGTAAGAATGACATAATTAAGGTGCTGTAAGAATGACATAATAAAGGTGATTTAATAATGACATAATTAACTTGATTTAAGAATGACACAAAGGTGATTTAAGAATGACATAATAACGGTGGTGTAAGAATGACATATTAAAGCTGCTGTAAGAATGACATAATAAAGGTGATTTAAAAATGACAAATGAAATGGGCTGTAAGAATGACATAATAAAGGTTGATTTTAGAATGACATATTAAAGGTGCTGTAAGAATGACATAATAAAGGTGATTTTAGAATGACATAATAAAGGTGCTAAAATAATTACATATTAAAGGTGCTGTAAGAATGACATAATAAAGGTGCTGTAAGAATTACAATACAAAGGTGCTGTAAGAATGACATAATAGAGGTGCTATAAGAATGACATAATAAATGTGCTGTAAGTAGGACATAATAAAGGTGATTTAATAATGACATAAAGGTGGTGTAAGAATTACATAATAAAGGTGATTTAATAATGACAAAATAAAGGTGATTTAGGAATGACATAATAAAGGTGATTTAAGAATTAAGTAATAAAGGTGATTTAATAATGACGTAATTAAGGTGATTTAAGAATTACATAATAAAGGTGATTTCGGAATGACATAATAAAGGTGATGTAAGAATGAAATAATAAAGGTGCTGTAATTATTTCATAATAAAGGTGATTTAATAATGGCATAATAAAGGTGGTGTAAGAATGACATAATAAAGGTGATTTCGGAATGACATAATAAAGGTGATTTAATAATGACATATTAAAGGTGCTGTAAGAATGTCAATAATAGATGGTGTCTTACTGTCTCTATGTAAGGGATTTCCTCCTCTTCTTCTGAAGAGGAGAGGCGAGAAGGATCAGAGGACCAATATGCAGCGTGGTTAAAGTTCATGGTTCTTTAATCAGAGAAACTATACATGAACAGAATACAAAAACAAGAAACGTGAAAACCCGAAAACAGTCCCGTGTGGCACAAACACTGACACATGAGACAACCACCCCCAAAATACCCAAAGAATATGGCTGCCTAAATATGGTTGGTTCCCAATCAGAAACAACGATAAACACCTGCCTCTGATTGAGAACCACTCTAGGCAACCATAGACTTACCTAGACAACTACACTGAACACAACCCCATAAATCTAATAAACCCCTAGACAAGACGAAACACAATAAATCACCCATGTCACACCCTGGCCTAACCAAAATAATAAAGAAAACACAGATAACTTCAGGGGCAGAAAGACATATTTTCACCTTGTCAGCTCGGGGGATCCAATCTTGCAACCTTACAGTTAACTAGTCCAACGCAATAACTACCTGCCTCTCTTGCACTCCACAAGGAGACTGCCTGTTACACAAATGCAGTAAGCCAAGGTAAGTTGCTAGCTAGCATTACACTTATCTTATAAAAAACAATCAATCATAATCACTAGTTAACTACACATGGTTGATGATATTACTAGATATTATCTAGCGTGTCCTGTGTTGCATATAATCTGACTGAGCATACAAGCATACAAGTATCTAAGTATCTGACTGAGCGGTGGTAGGCAGAAGCAGGCCGTAAACATTCATTCAAACAGCACTTTCGTGCGTTTTGCCAGCAGCTCTTTGTTGTGCGTCAAGCACTGTGCTGTTTATGACTTCAAACCTATCAACTCCCGAGATGAGGCTGGTGTGACCGAAGTGAAATGGCTGGCTAGTTAGCGCGCACTTATAGCGTTTCAAACTTCACTCCTTCTGAGCCTTGGGGTGGTTGTTTCCCTTGTTCTGCATGGGTAACGCCGATTCGATGTGGTGGCTGTTGTCGTTGTGTTGCTGGTTCGAGCCCAGGGAGGAGCGAGGAGAGGGACGGAAGCTATACTGTTACACTGGCAATACTAAAGTGCCTATAAGAACATCCAATAGTCAAAGGTTAATGAAATACAAATGGTATAGAGGGAAATATTCCTATAATAACTACAACCTAAAACTTCTTACCTGGGAATATTGAAGTCTCATGTTAAAAGGAACCACCAGCTTTCATATGTTCTCATGTTCTGAGCATGAAACTGAAACGTTAGCTTTCTTACATAGCACATATTGCACTTTTACGTTCTTCTCCAACACTTTGTTTTTGCATTTTTTAAACCAAATTGAACATGTTTCATTATCTACTTGGGGCTAAATAGATTTTATTGATCTATTATATTAAGTTAAAATAAGTGTTAATTCAGTATTGTTGGAATTGTCATTATTACAAATATATATATTTTTTAAATCGGCCGATTAATCGGTATCGGCTTTTTTGGTGCTCCAATAATCAGTATCGGTATCGCCGTTGAAAAATCATCAGCCGTCGACCTCTAGTGTGTACTGCTGAAAGGGATCTGAACAAACACATGTTAGAGAAAGGCATGTAAGACCTCCTCACAACTGGACTAATCTCGATTTCCTTCCAGTCTTCTCAACCATTCTGGTGCACTTGCCTTTCCAATTTCCATCAGTGGGATAAAATGTGCAGGAAAGATTCTTATAATACCATTTACCACATTAGGCACACAGGGAGCCTGGAATCAACCATTGCCCTAATCACAGACTCCATCAGAGAGTGGAGAGAGCAGTAATGTGAGGATACGTTTGAAATTGCTCTGATTGAATCCTCTGGTCAAAGACCCAGACAGCTTTTCTGTGAATCAATCAGAGGCTACATTATAGAACCGACCCAGGCCCACGTTTCCTCTAATGCCTTCCTCTAATGGTGTAATTTCCAGGGTTACAAACGAGTAGTTGGAATATGTATAGCTTTTAACAGCTCAAAATATAGAAAACAAATAGAATGAATTGGATCAGGAGAGGCATGGCCGGCTGGTATGAATTTATTACAATAATGCTTTGATGGAAGGGTGTAATGTTTTATTTAATGTAGATTTAGTGGAGTTATTTGAGTTCCAACGCCTGAAATTCTATTGATTCTACAACGGGTTGATCAAAACAAGCATTGTGATTGGTTGAGACACGTTCTAAGCTTCCCTGCTAATACAATTTTCCACGGGTATGACGCAGAAGTACTTGTTTAATGTTCTATTTTAAGTATCACTACGCTGGTCTTGATACCATGGAAAACGACAAGCGAAAAGCCATAAAGCTTTTATTAAACACATGATTTCCCGTCCAATAGAAGGAACAGCCAACATGCTTGACTAGCAACCCTAGATGTGTGTCAGGATATCCTTGTGGAAGGATGATATAGTATAAATACATTTATCAAAATAAGGTTTCATGAAAATTGTCATACATTTGTTGTATGTTGATAATCCTTTGTAGGGTTATAGGCTTTGCCTTGTATCTATGACCGCAGCACAGCCATGCTAAAAAAGTCACAACACATGCCCTCTCGTGTACAATTGCTTTTGAGAACTATTCCATAAAATATTTGTAGTTGTGTGTTTTTGGGTGTAATGTTCAGTGTTTTACTTTGGGATCATGTATTTTCATACTATCTTGGTTGTGACAGACACAGAGAGTGAGATAGACACAGAGAGAGAGGGAGACTAAGGGAGAGAGGGAGACGACGGGAGAGAGGGAGACAGAGAGAGAGGGAGACAAAGAGGGAGAGGCAGACAAAGAGAGAGAGGGAGACAAAGAGAGAGAGGGAGACAAAGAGAGAGAGGGAGAAACAGAGAGAGAGAGAGGGAGAAACAGAGAGAGAGAGAGGGAGACAGAGAGGGAGGGAGACAGAGAGGGAGACAGACACACACAGAGAGAGGGAGACAGACACACAGAGAGAGAGGGAGACAGACACAGAGAGAGAGAGAGGGAGACAGACACATAGAGAGAGAGGGAGACAGACAAAGAGAGAAAGAGGGAGACAGACGGAGAAATAGACAAAGAGAGAGGGAGACACAGAGAGAGAGGGAGACACAGAGAGAGAGGGAGACAGAGAGAGAGGGAGACAAAGAGAGAGGGAGACAGACAACCAGAGAGTGAGATGAAGAGAGAGAGGGAGACAGACACAGATAGAAAGAGGGAGACAAAGAGAGAGGGAGACAAAGAGAGAGGGTGACAGACAACGTGAGAGTGAGATGGAGAGAGGGAGAGGGAGGGAGAGAGAGAGAGAGAGAGAGAGAGAGAGAGAGGGGGGATTTGGAGAGCAAAGAGTGTGTTAAGAAAGACAAGGGTCCTAGCTGGCACTACCTGAATCCCATCAGTTTAGGAATAATGGGAACATTGTGGAGAGCAGGTTCCTTGCTGTTTTCCATCGATTGCACTCTGAACAAGATGTGCTTACACTCATTGCTCCCAACTAATATGAGTGGGCTTTGATAAACCCATTCATATGAAATTATATTGTACAGTGACACACAGACACTCACAATCACACACTAAATCACACATCTCCTGTCCCTTGTGGCCATAGCTTTGTGAGACATTAGCCTGGCATGAAGCTAATCAACAGTTGGGGTCAACTGTATTTTTAGCCTGGCATGATGCTAATCAACAGCTGTGGTCTACTGTATTTGTAGCCTGGCATGAAGCTAATCAACAGCTGGGGTCTACTGTATTTGTAGTCTGGCATGTTGCTAGTCAACAGCTGGGTTCTACTATATTTGCAGCCTGGCATGATGCTAATCAAAGGTGGGGTTTACTGTATTTACCAGATTAATACTAAGTGTGTGTGAGCCTGGCATATTTGTGAAGAGAGAGAGAGAGAGAGAGAGAGACAGAGAGAGAGAGAGAGAGAGAGAGAGAGAGATAGACAGAGAGACAGATAGAAAGAGGAGAGAGAGAGAGAGAGACCTGTTGCCACAAGAAAAGGGCAACCAGTGAAGAACAAACACCATTGTAAATACAGCCCATATTTATGCTTATTTATTTGACCTTGTGTTCTTTAACCATTTGTACAGTGTTACAACACTGTATATATATATATATATATATATATATATATATATATATATATATATATATATATATATATATATACAGTGCCTTGCGAAAGTATTTGGCCCCCTTGAACTTTGCGACCTTTTGCCACATTTCAGGCTTCAAACATAAAGATATAAAACTGTATTTTTTTGTGAAGAATCAACAACAAGTGGGACACAATCATGAAGTGGAACGACATTTATTGGATATTTCAAACTTTTTTAACAAATCAAAAACTGAAAAATTGGCCGTGCAAAATTATTCAGCCCCTTTACTTTCAGTGCAGCAAACTCTATCCAGAAGTTCAGTGAGGATCTCTGAATGATCCAATGTTGACCTAAATGACTAATGATGATAAATACAATCCACCTGTGTGTAATCAAGTCTCCGTATAAATGCACCTGCACTGTGATAGACTCAGAGGTCCGTTAAAAGCGCAGAGAGCATCATGAAGAACAAGAAACACACCAGGCAGGTCCGAGATACTGTTGTGAAGAAGTTTAAAGCCGGATTTGGATACAAAAAGATTTCCCAAGCTTTAAACATCCCAAGGAGCACTGTGCAAGCGATAATATTGAAATGGAAGGAGTATCAGACCACTGCAAATCTACCAAGACCTGGCCGTCCCTCTAAACTTTCAGCTCATACAAGGAGAAGACTGATCAGAGATGCAGCCAAGAGGCCCATGATCACTCTGGATGAACTGCAGAGATCTACAGCTGAGGTGGGAGACTCTGTCCATAGGACAACAATCAGTCGTATATTGCACAAATCTGGCCTTTATGGAAGAGTGGCAAGAAGAAAGCCATTTCTTAAAGATATCCATAAAAAGTGTTGTTTAAAGTTTGCCACAAGCCACCTGGGAGACACACCAAACATGTGGAAGAAGGTGCTCTGGTCAGATGAAACCAAAATTGAACTTTTTGGCAACAATGCAAAACGTTATGTTTGGCGTAAAAGCAACACAGCTGAACACACCATCCCCACTGTCAAACATGGTGGTGACAGCATCATGGTTTGGGCCTGCTTTTCTTCAGCAGGGACAGGGAAGATGGTTAAAATTGATGGGAAGATGGATGGAGCCAAATACAGGACCATTCTGGAAGAAAACCTGATGGAGTCTGCAAAAGACCTGAGACTGGGATGGAGATTTGTCTTCCAACAAGACAATGATCCAAAACATAAAGCAAAATCTACAATGGAATGGTTCAAAAATAAACATATCCAGGTGTTAGAATGGCCAAGTCAAAGTCCAGACCTGAATCCAATCGAGAATCTGTGGAAAGAACTGAAAACTGCTGTTCACAAATGCTCTCCATCCAACCTCACGGAGCTCGAGCTGTTATAATTTTGCACGCCCAATTTTTCAGTTTTTGAATTGTTAAAAAAGTTTGAAATATCCAATAAATGTCGTTCCACTTCATGATTGTATCCCACTTGTTGTTGATTCTTCACAAATATCTTTATGTTTGAAGCCTGAAATGTGGCAAAAGGTCGCAAAGTTCAAGGGGGCCGAATACTTTCGCAAGGCACTGTATATATATATGTATAATATGACATTTGTAATGCCTTTATTGTTTTGAAATTTCTGTATGTGTAATGTTTACTGTTAATTTTTATTGTTTATTTCACTTTTGTATATTATCTACCTCACTTGCTTTGGCAATGTTAACACATGTTTCCCATACCAATAAAGCCCCTTGAATTGAATTATATCCTCTGTGTACAATGTAAAACACCAAATAATGCACCAAATAATGCATGCAGAGCAGAATTAGGCCGACACCCTCTAATTATCCAAATCCAGAAAAGAGCTGTTAAATTCTACATCCAGCTATAGCGATTCCCAAACCTTCCATAACAAAGCCATCCCCTACAGAAAAATTAATCTGGAGAAGAGCCCCCCTAAGCAAGCTGGTCCTGTGGCTGTGTTCACAAACACAAACAGACCCCACAGAGTCCCAGGACAGCAACGCAATTTGACCAAATCAAATCACGAGAAAACAAAAGGATAATTACTTGACACATTGGAAAGAATATACAGAAAAACAGAGCAAACTAGAATGCTATTTGGCCCTAAACAGAGAGTACACAGTGCAGAATACCTGACCACTGTGACTGACCCAACATTAAGAAAATCTTTGACTATATACAGACTCAGTGAGCATAGCCTTGCTATTGAGAAAGAACGCCGACCAGGCTTTCAAGAGAAGACAAGCTATGTGCACATTAACCACAAAATGAGGTAGAAACTGAGCTGCACCTCTTAACCTCCTGCCAAATGTATGACCATATTAGAAACTCATATTTCAAAGCATTTGAAAACAATCCAATTTTGATAAATTCCCATATATATTGGGTGGAATACGACATTGTACAATCACAGCAGCAATATTTGTGACCTGTTGCCACAAGAAGGGCAACCAGCGAGTAACAAACACCATTGTACATAGAAACTATATTTATTTTCCCTTTTGTACTTTGTGCCATTTGCACATCATTACACCACTATATATAGACATAATATGACAAATGAAATGTCTTAATTATTTTGGAACTTTTTTGAATGTAATGTTTACTGTTAATGTTTGATTATTTATTTAACTTTCTTAACTTGCTTTGGCAACGTTGACATATGTTTCCCATGCCAACAAAGCCCTTAGAGAGAGAGAGAGACCTACTGTATGTTTCTGTTTGGTCTTGGTTGTTGCTCTCCTACTGTATGTTTCTGTTTGGTCTTGGTTGTTGCTCTCCTACTGTATGTTTCTGGTTTGGTCTTGGTTGTTGCTCTCCTACTGTATGTTTCTGGTTTGGTCTTGGTTGTTGCTCTCCTACTGTATGTTTCTGTTTGGTCTTGGTTGTTGCTCTCCTACTGTATGTTTCTGGTTTGGTCTTGGTTGTGGCTCTCCTACTGTATGTTTCTGTATGGTCTTGGTTGTTGCTCTTCTACTGTATGTTTCTGGTTTGGTCTTGGTTGTTGCTCTCCTACTGTATGTGTCTGTATGGTCTTGATTGTTGCTCTCCTACTGTATGTTTCTGTTTGGTCTTGGTTGTTGCTCTCCTACTGTATGTTTCCGGTTTGGTCTTGGTTGTTGCTCTCCTACTGTATGTTTCTGGTTTGGTCTTGGTTGTTGCTCTCCTACTGTATGTGTCTGTATGGTCTTGGTTGTTGCTCTCCTACTGTATGTTTCTGGTTTGGTCTTGGTTGTGGCTCTCATACTGTATGTTTCTGTATGGTCTTGGTTGTTGCTCTCCTACTGTATGTTTCTGGTTTGGTCTTGGTTGTTGCTCTCCTACTGTATGTTTCTGGTTTGGTCTTGGTTGTGGCTCTCCTACTGTATGTTTCTGGTTTGGTCTTGGTTGTGGCTCTCCTACTGTATGTTTCTGTTTGGTCTTGGTTGTTGCTCTCCTACTGTATGTTTCTGTTTTGTTTTGGTTGTTGCTCTCCTACTGTATGTGTCTGGTTTGGTCTTGGTTGTTGCTCTCCTACTGTATGTTTCTGGTTTGGTCTTGGTTGTGGCTCTCCTACTGTATGTTTCTGGTTTGGTCTTGGTTGTGGCTCTCCTACTGTATGTTTCTGGTTTGGTCTTGGTTGTTGCTCTCCTACTGTATGTTTCTGTTTTGTTTTGGTTGTTGCTCTCCTACTGTATGTTTCTGGTTTGGTCTTGGTTGTTGCTCTCCTACTGTATGTGTCTGTGTCGTCTTGGTTGTTGCTCTCCTACTGTATGTTTCTGTTTGGTCTTGGTTGTTGCTCTCCTACTGTATGTTTCTGGTTTGGTCTTGGTTGTTGCTCTCCTATTGTATGTGTCTGTATGGTCTTGGTTGTTGCTCTCCTACTGTATGTTTCTGGTTTGGTCTTGGTTGTTGCTCTCCTACTGTATGTTTCTGGTTTGGTCTTGGTTGTTGTTCTCCTATTGTATGTTTCTGTTTGGTCTTGGTTGTTGCTCTCCTACTGTATGTTTCTGTTTGGTCTTGGTTGTGGCTCTCCTACTGTATGTTTCTGGTTTGGTCTTGGTTGTGGCTCTCCTACTGTATGTTTCTGGTTTGGTCTTGGTTGTGGCTCTCCTACTGTATGTTTCTGGTTTGTCTCGGTTGTGGCTCTCCTACTGTATGTTTCTGGTTTGGCTTTGGTTGTTGCTCTCCTATTAAATGCTTCTGGTTTGGTATTGTTTGTTTATCTTCTACCATATGGTACTGGTTAAGTGTTGCTAAATTACATAGCAGAATAATGGGTACACGATGTGAATGCATCATACTCTTATGTACTAACATGTGGGTCTGACCTTCTCAGTGCATCTGTGTGATGCTTCACAGAGAAGAGGAACAGTAGGTCAATGTGTGTCAGCAATTCACTGTGTGATGCTTCACAGAGAAGGGGAATAGTAGGTCAATGTGTGTCAGCAATTCACTGTGTGATGCTTCACAGAGAAGGGGAATAGTAGGTCAATGTGTGTCAGCAATTCACTGTGACGTACAAACAAAGATACAGGTCATTGTGGTTGAGCTAGATATGACCTTACTGCCATATCTTCACCTCCTCTCTAGTTTATAGCAGGGTATGCTCATATCATGGAGAATATGACTTTCTGATTCCATCGTCATCCAGGATTTAGACCTTGGAGGCTAATCTTCCTAATTAACCACTTGGGA
>NC_092159.1:57296206-57393658 GCF_045791955.1 Oncorhynchus clarkii lewisi | reverse complement strand
TCAACTATCCTACCTGGTTAAATAAAGGTGTTCTCAACTATCCTACCTGGTTAAATAAAGGTGTTCTCAACTATCCTACATGGATAAATAAAGGTGTTCTCAACTATCCTACCTGGTTAAATAAAGGTGTTCTCAACTATCCTACCTGGTTAAATAAAGGTGTTCTCAACTATCCTACCTGGTTAAATAAAGGTGTTCTCAACTAGCCTACCTGGATAAATAAAGGTGTTCTCAACTATCCTACCTGGTTAAATAAAGGTGTTCTCAACTATCCTACCTGGTTAAATAAAGGTGTTCTCAACTATCCTACCTGGTTAAATAAAGGTGTTCTCAACTATCCTACCTGGATAAATAAAGGTGTTCTCAACTATCCTACCTGGTTAAATAAAGGTGTTCTCAACTAGCCTACCTGGATAAATAAAGGTGTTCTCAACTATCCTACCTGGTTAAATAAAGGTGTTCTCAACTAGCCTACCTGGATAAATAAAGGTGTTCTCAACTATCCTACCTGGTTAAATAAAGGTGTTCTCAACTAGCCTACCTGGATAAATAAAGGTGAAATAAAAAAATGTTTAAAAAAAACAGTTGGGAGATCTGACTAACCTCTCATATTAATGTGTCAAGACTAGCTAGGCAGACTTAATGAAGTGGTATTTTTTAGAATAATTATAACTATTGCGAGTGCTACTGTCGTCATAGATACTGTAGCTTCTGACTGCAGGCTTATTATATGCACTGTAGATGGGGAGGTTTATCAAAGTAATGTCTCAAGAAGAGACTGTCTGGATGTGAGCATGTCACCCAGACATCTCACTTTCACACTGATTTTCTCCTCTGATGCCATCATCCATACAAATGAAATGCTAATTTATTCACAAATGAGTACTCTAGAGAACTATCATCAACTGCTCTTCTCAGTCATCTATTTTTAACCCAAGATAAATGGTTCAATATTTTTCTCAGAATCGTTGTACAACTCCAGCTGCACAGAGTAAAATTAAGTGAACATTTGGGCCATATTGTCACCTGTTAAATCTACCTCAGTGTAGATGAAGGGGAGGAGACAGGTTAAAGAAGGATTTTTCAGCCTTGAGACATGGATTGTGTATGTGTGCCATTCAGAGGGTGAATGGGCAAGACAAAATATTAAAGTGCCTTTGAAAGGACAGGGGGTGCAACTAAATATTAGGAAGGTGTTCTTAATGTTTTGCACACTTAATGTACTTCAAAAATGTATTTTAGGCAATACTTAAAAAATGTAATTTCACTGAGAAGACCTGAGAATATCCTTATTTACCATCAATGTTAATATACAAGCACAATAAAAAGGATGACAGACATGGTAATATAGTTGTGAAATGGTTTTATTTTCTCTTCATGTTTCTTTCTTTGTGAAAAGTAAACGATGACAGAATAATAAATATACATTCATAGATTTGTTCAGAATGCAAGTGTTCAAGTTCATTTCCATGTAAAACATAATAAAATGCTAAATGTAAACAAGAGTCACCCCATTGGTGAAGCCTCCATTCTCCATTCAGTAGAGGCAGATTTTACAGCATGTAGTTGACAAGAATAGGCTACCTCACTGTAGGTTCTCTAAAGCTACATCCCTTTTGAGAGTCCTGACTCCACGGGGAAATTTCTGACGGACTGACCATGTCATGCACCTTATCGGCGAGTCCTGGCATGGTTTGGGATACACACCCGTTTCTGTCACTGCGCCCTGGGGTGCTGTTATCCTGAACTCCGCACACTGGCGAGAAGCCTGGCGGGTATCATCCCTATCGTTGTATTTCGTTACAATTATCCTGCACATTGTCAGTAAATTGCTTAGCTGATGGTGCAACTCTGTTTGCTCTGTCCGCCGCCGATAGCTTTCTCTTTTATGTACCTCAAATCGCTGTGTACGCTTGGTCGGCGCGCGAACGGCTCCACAATCCCGTATGCCTCGCCGTCTTTGTATTTCTTATTTCTGAAAGATTTTCGTCTGCTGTTTTGCAGTACTTCGCAGTACTGTAAGGAAACTTTGCGGTGAGAGTCCGGGCTCATCTCGTTGGGCAGTTTAGCCATGGTAAAAAGAGTCTGAAACATCTGGTCGATATTAGTGTTCCGTTTTGCAGAGATCTCATAGTAGGCACACTGTTCATCACCAGCCACCAGCTGCTCAATCTCCTCATTCTGAACCTCCCGGTTAAACTCCCGGTCACACTTGTTCCCGCAGATAACTATCGGGACATCTACGATCTCCTTGGTTTTGTTTTTCAGGCAGGACTTGGTTTCGTAAATTTGACGCTTCAGGCGCTGGACCTCTTGGAAGGAGTCTCTGTTATCCAGACTGAACACCAGGATGAAAACGTCACCTGAAAGAGCAAGGGGAAGCACATTAATATCACAGCTGAAAAGCTCCATCATTACATAGGCCTAGGCTAAATGTGTACAATAAAAGTGTTGCATATAGCATTACTGCATGCATGATTTATTAAAACATCCCATACATATCATTTCGATGTAGCTATAAATTCCAGTGTAGCTTTCATTCATATTATTTGTTTTGTTCAGAGTTCAGAGTTAAGCTTACCAGTAAGGATAGCGAGTCTCCTCGTAGCGGGGAAAGGATGGTTTCCAGAGGTGTCCAGAATGTCCAACTGGTACGCATCTCCCCGAATGCAGTATAATTTTCTATGAAAGTCCTCTATGGTCGGCGTGTACTGGTCCTCGACTCTTTCGTTCAGAAACCGACAGATGATGGCCGTCTTGCCAACTTTTGTAGAGCCCAGAATCACCATCCGGTGGCAATTTTTGGCCGGGATGTTAAACTCGTTCTCGGAAGGAGACATGTTATTTTTTTTGAGCACCGATGTGTGTCTTTGGTGCGAAGGTGAGATAGTGAATGCAACCACTAACAGTCTAGAGGGATCTTGTCTGTTTGTAAGCGCTGCTGCTTTGCTGAATCTGAGGAAGAGCGCGACTGGGTATATATAGGCGATGCTGACCACTCCTCCTAGGCGCGTCATGCATTACGCATTGGTCTGAAGGGAGAAAGTTTGTGGTTATTATTATGCTCTTGTTGTTGTCTCCGTCTGCCTTGTCCGTATGTATGAGCAGACAGTAATTATATAAACTGTTTAGAGAAAAATAAAAAATTATTTATGTGTAAAACAATATAAATATCGGCCTACCTAAAACTCAAGCATAGATAATGTTTTTGTTGCTGAGTTCAATTCATACATACGCATATGTCTATTAACATAATAACCATAGTCCAACGTTGTTTTCATAAATATAAATGCAAAATCATAATATGGTCAATCTCCTCTTTTGGTGGGGACTCAAGGGTCCCACAAAATGGCGTAATCTACCATGACAATAACATGTATTTTGCAAACGCAATACCCCTCAAACAGGACAAATACTCAAGATGATAGTGTCTTTATTTTGGTAATGATTATTATTGTGATGGCCCGTGTGCATTATTGTGTGCAAATAATAATTATTGTGTGCAAAGGTTACTACGAATCACAATAGTTAATTTGCATAGGCTTATTTCATGTCAACAACACAGTTTACTGCCAACAAGAAATTAACATACACCGTCGTTCACTCTGTTTCACGAGACATCTAGATTGTTGTAAACTGCGGTGAAAACCATCGGTGTATAGCTCACGCTACGCAATGAAGGAGCGCACCCCGGATTTCGGCCACGTGTTTGTAGACCGCAAGATGGCACTGGAACTAGAAAGGGTTTTTGTTTTTTCTGAGCAGTTGCATACAACTCAACACAATGAGCTTGAGGTGAGCACCCCAATAGTAATACGCTTAATATCATCAGCAGGAAATCATTGTGGAAAGTAAAAATGACCTCCACCTTATACAACATTTTATATGTGTATCCACAGAGGCTTATGGGCATGATAAATACACAAAATGTATCATATCAACCAGACTACCGAGTCACCAATAATTCAAAGGGTTTTGACTCTTGAGTCTTTCTCCACACTTGGGTAAATTAACTGAAATTAAGGCCACTAAGCATGTCTGCATTTTCCAAACAATGTGATGGCAGACTTGGATAGCATGGAGACAGACTCTGGCAGTTGAGGAAACTGAAACTAGCTGAACTCACACCGTTTTCACAGAGGTAACACGTGATCAGTGCTGAGCTCTGGGTAGGTTATAGTAGTCTGTGATCATCTGGGCACAGTTTTTGAAAAGGTATCTATCAGGATTTAGTCTATCGGATAGTATTAAATGCCTATCAAATAGAATGAATAGTACAGGGTCCCCATTCAAGTCAACGATTTGTCCCTTCTATTCATTCTATTTTTATGCAGTTAATCCTATCCGATAGGCCAGAGGTCAAGGTAGTGAAACACCCACCTCACAGGAGGCAGTAGGCCATGTTACAGGGGGCAGCAGGCCATGTTACAGAGGGCAGCAGGTAATTTAACAGGGGGCAGCAGGTAATTTAACCCTTGGCAGCAGGTCATCTAACAGGGGACAGCAGGTCATCTAACAGGGGCAGCAGGTCATCTAACAGGGGGCAGCAGGTCATCTAACAGGGGGCAGCAGGCCATGTTACCGGGGGCAGCAGTCCTCCCAATCAAATGAGTATGGACTCCTGCTGTGTTCAGATGGAGGCAGCCTAGAAGTATCTAATAGGGTTTATCTAAAGATAGAGCAGGAGTTTGTTGGTGACTCAGAAGACTTTCAGCTCTTCACATACCAACCACCTGGTCTCTGTGTCACCTCCTCAACTTGACTGGGACACTGGTCGGCTGAATTTACTGTAGATTGTGCATTGCTGTCAATGAAAGATTTATGATTTGTAATTTTAGTAAGTCCCTTCGTGCACCTCTAAGCAAGGTGTGTGTTATACAATGTTCCCTGTATCCAGCAGGCTTATAAATTACACTTGCATTTACTGATTAATGGTATAGTGCACTATGCCACCCTGTTCCCGGCACTATGGTTTGGTTGACAGGATTTATGGTAAGAGGAAGTCCCACCTTCTTCCTTCCCAAACTGTAGACAATGTTCCTCTTTTGCTTGTGTGTGTGTGTCACATTAGTTACTAACCGACCAGGTGAACAGGCCAGGTGTGTGTGTGTGTGACTGTGTGTGTGCGTGTCTCTCTGTGTGTGTGTGTGTGTGTGTCTGTCTGTCTGTCTGTCTGTCTGTCTGTCTGTCTGTCTGTCTGTCTGTCTGTCTGTCTGTCTGTCTGTCTGTCTGTCTGTATACAACCCCACAGGAGAGTTGTCATCTGTATTCTTTGTAGTTGTTTACATACCACCACAGTCAGAGGCTGGCACTAAGACAGCAATGAATGGGCTGTAATCTGCCATAAGCAAGAAAGAAAACGTTCACCCAGACGTAGCGCTCCTAGTAGCCCGGGGACTTTAATGCAATCCAAATTACTATCAGCATGTTAAATGTGCAACCAGAGGAAAAAAAACACTGGACCACCTTGACTCCACACACAGAGACTAAGCTCTCCCTCGCAATCCATTTGGAAAATCTGACAATAATTCTATCCTCCTGATTCCTGCTTACAAGCAGATAAAGAAGTGTTCAGATGAAGCAGATGCTAATCTAAAGGACTGTTTAATTGCACAGATTGGAACATGATCAGGGATTCCTCCAATGGCATGGAGGAGTACACCACATCAGTCATTGGCTTCAGCAATAAGTGCATCGATGACGTCGTCCCCACAGTGACCGTACGTACATACCCCAACCAGAAGCCATGGATTACAGTCAGCATCCACACTCAGCTAAAGGCTAGAGCTGCCGCTTTCAAGGAACAGAACTCTAACCCGGAAGCTTATAAGAAATCCCGCTATGCCCTCCGACGAACCATCAAACATGCAAATCGTCAAAACAGGACTAAGATCAAATCGTACTACACCGTCTCTGACGCTCGTCGGATGTGGCAGGGCTTGCAAACCATTACAGACTACAAAGGGAAGCACAGCCAAGAGCTGTCCAGTGACACGAGCCTACCAGACGAGCGAAACTACTTGTATGTTCGCTTCGAGGCAAATAACACTGAAACATACATGAGAGCACCAGCTGTTCCGGAAGACTGTGTGATCACGCTCTCCGCAGCCAATGTGAGTAAGACCTTTAAACAGGTCAACATTCACAAGGCCGCAGGGCCAGACGGATTCCTAGGATGTGTACCGACCCGTAGCACTCATGTCTGTAGCCATGAAGTGCTTTGAAAGGCTGGTCATGACTCACATCAACACCATTATCCCAGAAACCCTAGACCCACTCCAATTTGCATACCGCCCCAACAGATCCACAGAGGATGCTATCTATATTGTATTCCTCACGGCCCTTTCCCACCGAGACCAAAGGAACACCTATGTGAGAATGCTATTCAGTGACTACAGCTCAGCGTTCAACACCATAGTACCCTCAATGCTCATCAATATGCTAAGGAACCTGGGACTAAACACCTCCCTCTACAACTGGATCCTGGATTTCCTGACGGGCCGCCCCCAGGTGGTAAAGGTAGGTAACAACACATCCGCCACGCTGATCAACACAGGGACCCCTCAGGGTTACGTGCTCAGTCTCCTCCTGTACTCCTTGTTCACTCATGACTGCATGGCAGGGCACGACTCCAACACCATCATTACATTTGCCGATGACACAACAGTGGTAGGCCTGATCACCGACAATGACGAGACAGCCTATAGGGTGGAAGTCAGAGACCTGGCCGTGTGGTGCCAGGAAAACAATCTCTCCCTCAACATGATTTAGACAAAGGAGATGATTGTGGACTATAGGAAAAAGAGGACCGAGCTGCAGTGGAGCAGGTTCAGAGCTTCAAGTTCCTTGGTGTCCACATCACCAACAAACTAACATGGTCCAAGCACACCAAGACAGTCGTGAAGAGGGCACGACAAAACCTATTCCCCCTCAGGAGACTGAAAAAATGTGGCATGGGTCCTTGGATCCTCAAAAGTTTCTACAGCTGCACCATTGAGCGCATCACTGCCTGATATGGCAACTGCTCGGCCTCCGACCGCAAGGCACTACAGAGGGTAGTGCGAACGACCCAGTACATCACTGGCACCAAGCTACCTGCCATCCAGGACCTCTATACCAGGCGGTGTCAGAGGAAAGCCCTAAAAATTGCCAAAGACACCAACCTCCCTAGTCATAGACTGTTCTCTCTGCTACCGCATAGCAAGCAGTACCGGAGCGCCAAGTCTAGGTCAAATGGCTACCCAGAGTATTTGCTTTGCCCCCCCCCCCCCGCGCTTTTCACTGTTGCTTCTCTCTGTTGTTGTCATCTATGCATAGTCACTTCAATAACTCTATGTACTACTCTACATACTACCTCAACTAACCAGTGCCCCTGTACATTGACTCTGTACCGGTACCACCTGTATATAGTCTCGCTATTGTTGTTTTACTGCTGCTCTTTAATTACTTGTTACTTTGTTCTCTTATTCTTGTCCATATTTTTTTTAACTGCATTGCTAGTTGGGGGCTCGTAAGTAAGCATTTCACTGTAAGGTTGTACCTGTTGTATTCGGCGCATGCGACTAATAAAGTTTGATTTTGATATTTGCAAATCAAATTCTGCTCAATAAAGACAATACTTGATAAGTAGATACAACAGAGAGGATATTTACCATGACTTAACTACTGTATTGGTCTTGTAACATTTTACATCACTTATTACATTTTACAGCACAAAGCATTTTACAGCAATTATTACATTTTACAGCACTACTTTCCAAGTCTGCTCTACGAATTTTGACCACTTCTAACTCTAGCCTGAGAGGACACATTAAGGCCTTCTGTGATGAAACCCAATCAGGTTCCTCTCACCTCGCTGTGACCAGCTCCAACTCTTGGTTTGTGTAACGAGGGCGGAGTGGACAGGTGCTACGGCCCTGTTCATTGGTCGGTAATTAGACCACTGTGTATCCCCTGAAGCATCTATACAGAGACAGGTGCGGTGTGGTTCTTTAGCCAGATGCTGATATTAGACTATATGAGGCTGCTGGAACAAATAGCTGCTGGAACATTCTCACCTAAACCCAAATGAGTAGACTACTCCTGTCAACCTTAAGTACTGTTAAACCTTTGTGTACCACATTGACCGTTCTGGTAACCTAGGAAAATAATACTGTTTTACCATGTCATTTGTTTTGGTTTGTCTGTGGTTTCATCAGTTCTACACTGATTTCAGTTATGGGTTCCAGACACGTTATAAGGCCCTATTCTTTCAAAACAAGTTGTTTTCAGTATAACAACCCTAAAATAACCTACCTCATCTATTGAGATACAAGCATCTTGGAATTTACGAAAAGTCAGTTTCTTTGAACGCCTGAATTGATCTGAGAGTGAACCCTGTTTCAAATGATATTATCCATAAAGTTAAGTGTTATTGGGTTTCTAAGGCTTTATGTATAAGGCAAACAACTCTGATCCTTGAGAATTTGCATTAAAGGGGCAGTCTGTGATTGCTACATTTATTTTCAGACTTTGAATGAATGATATCAACCCACTGATTCTTGAAGAATATAATTGATAAATGCCTCATGAGCTTAGTTCAAATGTCATACCCCATCAGAAACCAAAATATAAGCTTGTTTCAATCCAATGTTTGTAAACTAAGTACATAAAAAAAAAAACGCTGTATAGCCTAAAAACATAGTTAAAACTGTTTTTGTTATATCATGGGTGGACAGTCCTTGCATTCATAGCTCTGTCTATTAATTTAAGAGTGGTTACATTTTCCCAGCCCCATCCCTCAGCTGTTTATTAAAACAGCGACAGGGTGCCTACTTTGTTATTGTTTGAACTACTGATTGCACCTTTAATAATTCATGAATAATCACAGCTGAAGTATTCTACTAAGTACCACTGGAAGATCATAATGGATCAACATAAAAATGTAATGAATTAAAGCAAGAGCTCAATCTCCATTGGATTGGCTATGGAAAACAGCCCTTGACCTACATATACGGTATTTTTTAAAGTGACTCAATTAAAATGAAACCAGAAAAGATATCCTTTCTGCTGAAGGTCATCTTCTGTGTTTCATCACCCCATATCACAGGGAAACCACTGTCTGTCCAGTAACAATATGTTACGGCAATAACATCAATAAGTGGACTGAAATGGTTATAATGATATCTAACGTGACAGAATGAGAGGGAAGTGCTCTTGTTTACAATAATTTTATTTAACCAGGCAAGCTAGTTAGGAACAAATTCTTATTTACAATGACGGCCTAACCCAGCTAAACCCTCCCCTAACCCGGAAGACGCTGGGACAATTGTGCTCTCCCCTATGGGACTTCCAATTACGGCCGGTTGTGATACAGCCCGGGATCGAACCCAGGTCTGTAGCAACACTTCTAGTGTGCCTTAGACAGCTGTGCCGTTTCATTGAAAGGGCTTCCAGGAATATGTCAAACTAGCCCACATCCAAATAAAGTGCCTGCTCTATACTCTCTCTTGGACTATTAAAATAAACGATCTTAATGCAGAGATGGCCAACAGAGCGGGAGTCCAGAAGTGTCTTTATATGTTGTTGAGATTTAGGTTGATCACACAGGTCATTTTAGTCTTGGTGGGGAACTTTCAGATCTTTCTGTCCCCAGTCTGTCCACCAATCATCATCTGATATTAAGACGTCTTTCTGCATTTAAAGTTTCTGTCGGTCCCTTTGAGATATTCAGCACGAAATAATTAGATTCATAAATCTGAAATCAATAGCAATATGGTTGGACCTACAAATCCCTGGTCCTATTGGATCTCTAGTGCTGTATACATGTCATTATATTCTTCTCAGTAAAGGGAGTGTTTCATTCTGTAGTATTGTTTATTGGGTTACATGTTTTACTGGGAGCAAAACAGCCGCATAGAGAGATGAGTGACTACCAATAATACAATTCGGGGCAAGTATTTTTGTCGACAAATAGCCTACACATTTATAAATATTCAAGTTTTGGGGAGGTAAAAGGTCAAACAAACATGTCAAACTATACAGTATGCGTCATCTATAATAGTCCTCTTCATCGAGTGGTATGGAGGGACTATGAAGCTTATGAAGCTGTTTCTTTGGTCAGGTTGAAGTGAGAATGAATGAGAGTGAAGAGAGAACAAGAGATCCTTCACCTCCTTGTCTTCTCATCTTGACCGTCACCTTGACCTCTCCACCAACCACTCACCTCGTCTGTTGCACAGTGTGCTTTTTGTTATCTCAGTCAAAAAGAATATTCATCCCAAGACCTTGAGCCATTTTCTACATTCTACATTCATTTGTTCATCATTTTTAACACTTACTGTTTCATTTGAAATCTGAACCCAAGTCACATTCAGGTGATAGTGTATATTACTCATTAAATATAACCTATGCAATAGGAGCATGTCTCCCCGCAGACAGGGCATGGGGACATTTAGTATAGGGGCTGGCCGGCATGAGACCTGGACAGCCGTGACAGTAGGTTGCAACCGATCAAAACACTACTGACGTAGTTGATTATAGCTAGGTACGTAAATGTAGGTTAGACTTAATAAGAAGGAATGCAAGGACATGCTAAAGCCAGCTACATAAGACTGAGATGAGTTCAGTTAACACCTGACTTTATTATTCATTTGGCTTTATAAAAGAGGTTGATGATTTTTCTTCCCTTCTTGATTATAATGTTTATAATACATATAAGTGCCAGTCTGAGATATGTGTTTAATATTCATGGCAATAAAGCTTTCTAAAACCTCTGTCTCTATAGTGACTGAACCAATCTAACAGGAATATTTGTTTTACAGTAGCCTATACATTAAGGTGTGTGTTTGTTTCACTCAGGTTGCTCCATGGACTGTTCTGAGACCTAAAGAACCCAGCTGGTAGAACCTACTGCAGAGTTTCCACATACATGTATGTTAGTGATGTAGTGATGTTCAGAGTCTACTCGGTCATTTCAACCAACCTCCCATCCAACAGCATTGATATGAGCCGAAAATAGAAACAGAGCTAGAATATTAAGTAAAGAAATTCACCTGCAACCCACCATTACTCTAGAGAACTGATACAGTTCTAATTTAGGCGCATATCTTATTTCCAACAGTCTCAAACAAGGATATGGACAAAGAAATAATATACCATTGACATTAATATGAATGTTGCATTGGAATAAAGCTGGTTTAATATTGTTCCTCATGAAAGTGATGACGTTGTTGCTTAGCATAGATCCATTGACAGATATTCAGAGTGACAGCATGTGGAGTAAATGACTGTGATTAAACACAGGGGAGAGGAGGCATGGTTATCACAGACAATACATCAACTTCACTGTCAGTTACAGAAAAACCTTAGCAGAAGTCTGGAATGCAGCTTGTAATTGCATCACGTACAACATATTTTAATGCTGTGTAAATAATCACAGCCTTCTCATGGACATTGCAAAAAAGAAACACAAGTCATACAGTCTTTTAGCACCATATGTGGTTATTTTACGTACAGAAGATGTGGTCCAAAATTGTACCCAACCCATAAGCCCAAGTCATATGACTTGCTTATAAGGAGAGGTGAGATTAGCTAGCGCTTAGCAACAGCACATCACAGCCACAATCCAAGTCACTATCACCATGGAGACAGCCTCAGGATGCACTACTTTAATTTGTTTCCTCTATGGAAATGAATTCAGAAACTAATTTAGAAACTAAATCAGAATTTTTTTTATTCAGAAACTAATTGGTAACCTAATTCAGAACCTAATTCATTACCTACTTCATAAATTAATTAATAAACTAATACATAACCTCACTCCATACTCAAATGACTATTCAGTAGTGCTGCTAGAATTGTTCAGTTCTTATAAATCCAATTGCACTTACATTTTAATTCCATACAATTGAGCCATGCACAACAGCAACAAATAATACTCACCATAACCTGCGACACAACAAGGCGATAATTTAACCAAAGTTGAAAGGTATTATAGTTTTTTGTTTCTATGCCTTACACAAAATTGTATAGTTCCGTACCCCCTCAAACATTCAACCTCCAGCTGCGTACCCCCTCTAGCACCAGGGTCAGCACACTCTCAAATTTGCCATCATTGTAAGCCTGCCACACACACACTATACAATACATTTATTAAACATAAGAATGAGTGTGAGTTTTTGTCACAACCCGGCTCGTGGGAAGTGACAAACAGCTCTTATAGGACCAGGGAACAAATAATAATATAATAATAATCAATAATTTTACTCTTTATTTAACCATCTTACATATAAAACCTTATTTGTTCATCAAAAATGGTGAATAACTCACCACAGGTTAATGAGAAGGGTGTGCTTGAAAGGATGCACAGAACTCTGCAATGTTGGGTTGTATTGGAGAGAGTCTCAGTCTTAAATAATTTCCCACACCCAGTCTGTGCCTGTATTTAGTTTTCATGCTAAGGGCCGAGAATCCACTCACACATAGGTACGTGGTTGCAAAGGACATCAGTGTCTTAACAGCGAGATTTGCCAAGACAGGATACTCTGAGCGCAGCCCAATCCAGAAATATGCCAGTGGTTTCTGATTACATTTTATTTTCACTGAACCGCTTGTTTTAGTTTAGATTGGGAGCAACTGCTTTCACGCGCGTTACCACTCCACTATGTCTCCCTGTCATGGCTTTTGCACCATCAGTACAGATACCAACATGAGCAGCATCTATGTTTGGCTACCCATCCAGTTCTCTCAATAAACCCAGCCGAAGGCACTAGAACCCTGTCTATTCCAGGACACAATGATAAGCTGTCACTCGTTAGTGGAATTCCCTCGAGAGAATAACGGTTGATGTGATTGGATGTTAATTATTTGACTAGGCTACCTGTATTTGACATTGTATTGTTATTTAGCTGAATGCTAGATGGTTTCATTTCATTTTTGGCAGTGAAATGAGGCTACTCAGGCGAGAAAATAACCTCACCCAAATGTATAGCCTAGTTGGAAAATATAAATGTAGTGTTTGAAATGTAAAAAAAATTGACATACCCCCGACGGCATTCACGTTCCCAGTTTGGGAATACCTGCCTTAGATTATGCTAAATAAACTGACATTCTTGATAGAAGTCCATTGATCATCACGACGAATCATCAGCTCCAGCCAATAGTCTAGTCATCCTCTTTTCCATGATGATGAGGCCCTTGGATGTGTTCTTAGGTTCAGCAGGCTGGTCAAACTTTACAATGGGGGCCTGAAATAAGAGGGCCTGAAATAGAGGTGCTGCTCAGGCCCTAATCTAATCAGCCTGTGGACGGATCAGGGTCATTTTTATACACTCACCATGCCTCTCACACACCCACCTATGCATAGGCAAAGACAGACAGAGAGCAGACAGACAGAGAGAGAGAGAGAGAGGCAGACAGACAGACAGACAGACAGACAGACAGACAGGCTGGCTGCCTCCCAGATTTGTCACATTATTTGAAATGAATTCACAGTGGAACACACCCAGTTCTCTCAATAAACCCAGCCGAAGGCACTAGAACCCTGTCTATCCCAGGACACAATGATAAGCTGTCACTCGTGAGCTAAATGTATTCATACGTGCTGCTTGCTTGAGTAAGCACAGCACTCATCTGATATTGATTGTGGAGCCTTGGCCCAGATAAGGGTCAATAAAAATACTATCTCAATTACTTTTTCAGCATATTCTGCTTCTATCATTTAAAAAAAAGTGTGTAAATCAATTGGTCATGATTAAGTATGAACAACAGTAAAACTATAAAACTCCAATTTGGTCACCATGCTGCTTCTCTCTCTCTCTCAGTTTGGGTTCAGAACATGTTCATAGCAGCAGGAACTTGTGTTACATAGAAAACCCATAGCTGTAATACTGGCAGTGGTTTAGCGCCATAACTCTAACATCTCACAATTGTTGTTTTATTCAACAGTCACCAAGACTGGGAGGGGTCAATTAATGAGTCATTTTTCATCGTTTTCAAGACTCTGTGCTTTTATGAGGCAATGTTTAGGTCGAATAAAACAACTACACATCTCAATACCTTGAACGTCTGATTTGTTATCTAACCTTACCAAACAGTCCCTCGCCATCAGGACTTCACCATGACTGATTGTCTAACTCCATCCACGCAGGTTGATGACTGGCTCAGTATGAGGTTCTCCTCCTGAATCTGGGGCAGTGGGGTGATGAATCCTCTGCTCTGTAGCCCTGGAACACTGACTAGACTGACTGGGGGGCATTATAACACTTCTCTCCCCCATCCATTCACTCTGACCCAGTTCTACTTCTAACCTGCTGTTCTGAAGTCAACAGGACATTCACCTGGAAATCCTGCCATGTTCAAATGGAAAATAACTTTGTCAATGCATTATTCATTGGTTATATGAATAGACTTTATTGAAAGGTGAAACCTTTTGAAAGGTAAATATAGACAAAATGAACAACAGTTTCACAATTCATTACAACACAAGGGTTTGGGTTAGGGGAGGGTTTGGCCTTGGTAGGCCATCATTGTATAATAATAATTTGTTCTTAACTGACTTGGCCGGTTAAATAAAGGTCAAATAAAAAAACACAAAGCCCAGTAACACAATCAATGAAATGTATTCATAAAGCCCTTTTTAAATCAGCAGATGTCACAAAGTATTATACAGAAACCCAGACTAAATCCCCAAACATCAAGCAATGAAATGTATTCATAAAGCCCTTTTTAAATCAGCAGATGTCACAAAGTATTATACAGAAACCCAGACTAAATCCCCAAACATCAAGCAATGAAATGTATTCATAAAGCCCTTTTTAAATCAGCAGATGTCACAAAGTATTATACAGAAACCCAGACTAAATCCCCAAACATCAAGCAATGAAATGTATTCATAAAGCCCTTTTTAAATCAGCAGATGTCACAAAGTATTATACAGAAACCCAGACTAAATCCCCAAACATCAATCAATGAAATGTATTCATAAAGCCCTTTTTAAATCAGCAGATGTCACAAAGTATTATACAGAAACCCAGACTAAATCCCCAAACATCAATCAATGAAATGTATTCATAAAGCCCTTTTTAAATCAGCAGATGTCACAAAGTATTATACAGAAACCCAGACTAAATCCCCAAACATCAATCAATGAAATGTATTCATAAAGCCCTTTTTAAATCAGCAGATGTCACAAAGTATTATACAGAAACCCAGACTAAATCCCCAAACATCAATCAATGAAATGTATTCATAAAGCCCTTTTTAAATCAGCAGATGTCACAAAGTATTATACAGAAACCCAGACTAAATCCCCAAACATCAAGCAATGAAATGTATTCATAAAGCCCTTTTTAAATCAGCAGATGTCACAAAGTATTATACAGAAACCCAGACTAAATCCCCAAACATCAAGCAATGAAATGTATTCATAAAGCCCTTTTTAAATCAGCAGATGTCACAAAGTATTATACAGAAACCCAGACTAAATCCCCAAACATCAAGCAATGAAATGTATTCATAAAGCCCTTTTTAAATCAGCAGATGTCACAAAGTATTATACAGAAACCCAGACTAAATCCCCAAACATCAAGCAATGCAGGTGTAGAAGCACGGCGGCTAGGAAAAACTCCCTAGAAAGGCAGGAACCTAGGAAGAAACATAGAGAGGAACCAGACTCTGAGGGGTGACCAGACCTCTTCTGGCTGTGCCGGGTGGAGATTATAAGAGTACATGGCCATTTAAGGCCAGATTGTTCTTCAAGCTGGAAATCTCTCTCAAGGAAATCTTCAGTGACCTGGAGTAGACAGACAAAGAGACTCCAAAGAGTTGCTTTTTCTTCCTGTCGTCTTGCGGGGCATTCCGGGGACTCATGTGCCTGCTTCCCAACATGATTGGGACATTTAACTTCCTTATCTTTTTCCAACATCATGATAGTCACTCATGTACAACTGTCTGCAAATATTTGACACATGACCAAATTTACAGTTTGTATTTTCCCCCGTCTTTCCCAGCAGATTTCACATTGCTACAGGTCATGGAAGAGTATCAGATGCCATATTCAGGCAGTGACCCATATTGTGTGACCCAGTTGATAGAAAGGTAGCAGGATCAACTAAATAACTGATCATGCTTTATGGTGCCTATATGATGTCATGATGTGATGGGTGTGCTTAAACGATTTTAGACAACATCAGACAGACTAAGTTGACTGAGTTAGGATACAGATAAATTCACTTTCAATAAGCCATACTTGACAGGCAGTCAGACGGCCACATCAATGGGAGCTTGTGTGCCCTGAAACAACATTGTCATGAGCGGAATTACGAGTCTGCATTAACCGGACAAGTGACTCATCTGTCAAATGTATTCCTAGTCATGTTAACCTTTTACTGCAGTGGGCTAAATCAAGGTCACACAGAGTGTTCCATGGTAGTCTGAAATACATCTACTTTAAAACAGAAGTATACTCCTCACACACATGGTTATAGGCTTAAAAAAATGAGACACCTGCACCATGTCAGATATAGAGTTGAAAGTGTGGACACTTGCTTGTTCATGGGCATTAATATGGGCATTAATATGGAGTTGGTTCCCCCTTTGCTGCTATAACAGCCTCCACTCTTCTGTGAAGGCTTTCCACTGGATGTTGGAACATTGCTGTCTCCATTCAGCCACAAGAGTACATTCGCAATAACATCTGATAAACACGTGTATGTGACGAACACAATTTGATTTGATTTGAAGAGCATTAGTGAGGTCAGGCACTGATGTTGGGTGATTAGGCCTGGCTCGCAGTCGGCATTTCAATTCATCCCAAAGATGTTCGATGGAGTTGAGGTCAGGGCTCTGTGCAGGCCAGGCAGGTTCTTTCACATCGATCTTGATAAAGCATTTCTGTATGGACCTCGCTTTGTGCATGGGAGCGTTGTCATGTTGAAACAGGAAAGGGCCTTCCCAAAAATGTTGCCAGAAATTTTGAAGCACAGAATGGCCTAGAATGTCATTGTACTGTATGCTGTAATGTTAAGATTTCCTTTCACTGGAACTAAGGTTTCTCCTCCATCAAACTTTACAGTTGGTACTATGCATTGGGGCAGGTAGTGTTCTCCTGGTATCCGCCAAACCCAGATTCATCCGTCGGACTGCCAGATGGTAAAGCGTGATTCATCCCTCCAGAGAATGCGTTTCCACTGCTCCGGCGTCCAATGGCGGCAAGCTTTATACCCCTCCAACTACGCTTGGCAATGCATATGGTAATCTTATGCTTAGGCTGGAAACCTATTTTATGAATCTCCCAATGAGCAGATATTGTGCGGACATTTCTTTCAGAGGCAGTTTGGAACTGGGCAGTGAGTGTTGCAACCGAAGACAGATGCTATCCGTTTCAGCACTCGGCTGTCCCATTCTGTGAGCTTGTGTGGCCTACCACTTCGCGGCTGAGCCGTTGTTGCTCCTAGACATTTCCACTTCACAATAACAGCACTTACAGTTGAGCGGGGCAGCTCTAGCAGGGCAGAAATTTGATGAACTGACTTGCTGGAAAGGTGGCATCTGATGATGGTGCCACGCTGAATGTCACTGAGCTCTTCAGTAAGGCCTTTCTACTGCCAATGTTTGTCTCTGGAGATTGCATGGCTGTGTGCTCAATTTTATACACCTGTCAGCAACAGGTGTGGCTGAAATAGCCGAATCCACTAATATGAAGGGGTGTCCACATACATTTATATAGAGTGTATTTAATTTTGAGTTTGCATCCCAACATTACACTTTATAAACATCACAGAAAACTGAAATATAACAAAACCGTTTGACACAGAAACACCATATTTTCGCACTTTAAACAAATATGTTTTTTAATTATGAAACATTCCACCCATGAGGCCACTAGAAGGCGATTTGGTAATTTGACTCACTTCTATTGCATCATTAACTGGGGTGTGTCTGTGTGTGGAGTGTCTATGTGTGTGTGCGAGCGTAGCTATCTGACACATGTGATTGTATGTGTGTGTTTGTGCACGTGTCTGCATGCGTTATCTATGTAGGCTACACCATATACATGTACAACCTTACAGAACTGCTGTTATTCAATGTGTTTCTGTGGGCTAATAGCAGTAAGGCCAAATTCAATGTCTAATCAAATATTTGTTTTCATACTTACCGGGGTCCTAAAAGTCCAAATCAAATAGCTAAATGATACTTGGTAGGACCATCTTAAAAGAATTCCCTATGTCAGCCTAGTAGAAACCCAGCCGGGGCCCTTAAACCTTTTTAAAGGCAACATTCCTGTGTCAGCAGTGATGGCATTCATGGTAAACGCTGCAGATGTCGAAATTACCTTTAACTGTCAAGTGTGCTACAACGCAGGCTCGATTTGAATCCTGGCCTAAGTATATGACAGTTCCTGTTTTCCTCTGAGGAATGTACACAAACATTCCATACAGCTAATGGCCAACAGAACATTAGACCTTCCTTAAAGGGTCTCCAAAAAAAACTCACATGCTATGACATCAAAGCGTTTCCAATGGCTGCCACTGTATAAGGTACATGTCCACCTGTTGAAGTAAAGCCCTTTAGTGTGATGATAAAGCCATGTCTGCTGGTACTTGTACACCCTAATGTCCTTATAATGTCCTTAGTGGAATCCTGTCCGTGTCCCACTGTCTCAGGTCAGCACAATAAATGGTCAGTGATCTCAACAGTCGAGACAGAGCCATTGCGCTTACACTATATCCCAAGGAAATCTGAGTGAGGAAGGCTTTGGCCTACTTTTCTAACAAGAAACACATTATCTATTAACATGACCTTACCTTTTTTTACTTTCTGTTTTTTACTCAAGTTTCTTTGTATCAAGCTGTGCCCTAAAACCCTGCTTTCTGAAGACCGTCACCATCGTGGCTGGTCTGGTGCAGCTGGTTAGTCAGACATGCCTCAAAGGGTGTCCTAATGCCTCTGACATGTCTGCTGGTGATTACACGTCCATGTCCTTACAGTGTCTTCACAGGAATCCTGTCCCACGGTCTTGTCTTGTCCTTATATAACAGGAATCCTGTCCCACAGTCACAGTAAGGTCTCCATATAATAGCTAATGTTCTCAATAATAACCAAGCCAGAGGCGCAGGGCTAACACTTATCACATTCCAAGAAAACCTGAGTAGTTAGAGGAAGTGGTCGGCCTACTTTCTCACCAAGAACATTCGCATTACATTTTCTACTTCCATTCTTCGTTTTGTATTAGTGTCAAGCTGTGCCCTAAAACACTACTTTCTGAACACCGTCATTGTCGTGGCTGGTCTGGTGCATCAGATTGGTCCGACAGACACAGCTAGGTGGTCACTATGACGGCCAGTAAGACGTAGCAGTGGGGGCTAACTGCTAACAGGTAATTTCACCATCAGCGCTGTGACTCCACGCTTACAAAGGAACAGATGTGGAAACGTGGGGTGAAAAAATGTGTCATAACCCTTGTTTTGTCACTGTAAAGTGTGCTGGTATAGTCAGTCTTCTGATTCAGAGGTAAACAAAACACAGACCCTGCTCAACTCCCACCCCCAAAAACAAGGCCATTAAAGTAATAAAAACAGCCATTATTCCATCTTCCATTTCCATCATGTTTTCCTGAAAAGTGGGCTAACAGAGGGGACAACAGTACAGCCATTATTCAATCTTCCATTTCCATCTCTTTCCCCCGTCCTCATCAAAGCAGGAACTGTGACTTTAATATTTCCTACCGTCTGACCTCTTTCAGAATTAGACTTTGTCAACTAGAGTCTAGCATCTTGGTCTTCCTATTGACCTTGCTGCTTATGTTTATGGCTTGGTGTTATGTTGCATTCATAACCAAGTGGGAGGTGGGAATATACCAGTTGTTCAGTTGTAAATACCAGTTGTATGCATTCATAACCAAGTGGGAGGTGGGAATATACCAGTTGTTCAGTTGTAAATACCAGTTGTATGCATTCACGTGTTTTGAACTTGGCACAGATGGTGAGGTGGCACGTAGCCATTGGTTGATGCATGCAACATCTGAGCAGGGAAACACAACCTTGATGTTCTACTTGGGGGTACCTGTCACGCCCTGGCTTTAGTATTCTGTGTTTTCTTTATTATTTTGGTTAGGCCAGGGTGTGACATGGGTGATTTATGTGTTTTGTCTTATCTAGGGTTTTTGTAGTCTATGGGGTTGTGTTCAGTGGAGTGTTCTAGGTAAGTCTATGGTTGCCTGGAGTGATTCTCAATCAGAGGCAGGTGTTTATCGTTGTCTCTGATTGGGAAACATATTTAGGCAGCCATATTCTTTAGGTATCTTGTGGGTGATTGTTTCCTGTCTCTGTGTTCTCTGCACCAGTTAGGACTGTTTCGGTTTTGCCACGTTTTCTTATTTTGTATTTGTATGGTGTTTATGTTTTCGTCTTTATTAAAGATGCTTAACAATAACCACGCTGCATTTTGGTCCTCCTCTCCTTTCCAGGAATAAAACCGTTACAGTACCTCCCGCTACTCAAGGAAAACAGCCTCAGGTGTGAGCATACTCACTGTAGAGAAGCATCAGGTGTGGTTGTGTGCAAGTACCAATCAGAATGCTGGAATTGGCACCTCCCACCAGGTATAGAAAGCCTGCATTTGGGTTGCTCTGATAGAAGATCTCACTCAATGTCTAAACCGGCAAGGAGGCACATGCCTATGGCCAAGTTTCCACCAGTGATGTTCTACACTTTTAGAACAAAATGTCCTATCTAGAACCTAAAGGGTTCTACGATTGTCTCCAAAGGAGAAACCATTGAATAACCCTTTTTGCTTCCAGTTAAAACCCTTCTGAGTTTTATGTAGATCGCTTTCCTACATGGAACCCAAAATAGTTCTACCTGGAACCAAAAAGGATTCTCCTATGGGGACAGCTGAAGAACCCTTTTTTTCTAAGAGATGCTTGCAGTCAGTGATTTCATACTGTGGACAAATGTGGCAACGTTGAGATTCTTGCGGCGAACCGATATCATGGACATATGTCCCACCATCGAGTTCCTGACATTAATGGATATCGTGGACAATGTCCCAACATCCAGATTATGAGCTGGCATGAAAAATAAAACTCACTGCACCACTTAAACCCTCGATTTATTTGATATAGCAAGGAAACCAGTATTATAAAATAAAGTGATTGAATTAGTTAAATGAAGGGATAAAGGAGAAAGCTATACACCCCTACATTTATTTATCATTTATAACCAGAGCCATTAGCTGATTACTGAAGAGGCATTTGTTATTGAAGTTGTGGCGTGGCATGCATCGACATGTTCAGATAATGATCCGTCTTCCCGTTATTGACACTTGGGCCTTATTGACACTTGGGCCTTAACACTTGGGCCTTAACACTTGGAAATGAAGTGAGCAGGGCTAGCTTTCCCGAAGCCTTCGTAGCTCAAGTTGAATGGAATTTCTTTGCACAACCATGCTGCAAGGCCAAAAAAATAGGAAATAAATCCAGGTTTGATGGTGAATCTTCTATTTGTCAATAAACTAATTTTGTATAAAAGGAACTAGATAGGTAGGATGTTAATGTAATCACCCTGTTGCAGGAGAACGTCCCTGCAATACAGGAAATGCAAAACCTGTACTGTATTTGAGGTTTGGAATGGCTTCTGAATTTTGTAATTTCCTCTTTGAAATTTCAGACTTGATTTTCCCGTAAGAAAAATGTTACAACTGTCCATTAATTATAATCCACATGATAAATAACACTGGATTATTTTCATGCTGTAGCAAACCGTCTGAAATTAAGATTCTACATCTGTACGAAGCTTTAGTGGTCATTTAAAATTTGCTTTACACACTGTAAGAGTTAGTCATTAGTCCACACTTGAGTGGCTCCACACTTGAGTGGCTCACATATTGATTGGCAGCAAACTGACATAGAACCCACAGGTGAAAACTGAAGAAGTCTGATGTCACCTGCTTTGCATTTGGCACATTTGGAAGTTTAATTGGATTTCTCCAATTAAGGAACAATACACCTCACTGTGGATGACCAGCTCTCCCAGACATTCAGCAGGAATTCACCTCCAAACACTTAATGGGGCTTCTGCAGATTCCAGCCCAATAAACGCACAATGCAAGCAAAAATACGATAATACCAAAAGCACGTAAACTAGACTAAGGACAATTTAGTTGCATAGTTCACGGCACAAACAGGCATCCAAACTGGCATCCAACTATAATTGAGTTGAGCTCGAAGCCAAGTAGAGGAATTTACCTTCTCCCCGATAGCTACAGTAACTGGAAACAGACTGCATCAGTATGGAAGTTGATTTAAGGTGATTTAAGAATGACATAATAAAGGTGCTATAAGAATTACATAATAAAGGTGCTGTAAGAATGACATATTTAAGGTGCTGTAAGAATGACATAATAAAGGTGATTTAATAATGACATAATAAAGGTGGCGTAAGAATGACATAATAAAGTTGATTTAATAATGACATATGAAATGGGCTGTAAGAATGACATAATAAAGGTGCTATAAGAATTACATATTAAAGGTGATTTAAGAATGACATAATAAAGGTGCTATAAGAATTACATATTAAAGGTGCTGTAAGAATGACATAATAAAGGTGCTATAAGAATGACATATCAAAGGTGCTGTAAAAATGACATAATAAAGGTGATTTAAGAATGACCAAATAAAGGTGCTATAAGAATGACATAATAAAGGTGCTGTAAGAATGTCATAATAAAGGTGATTTAATAATGACATAATAAAGGTGTTGTAAGAATGACATAATAAAGGTGCTGTAAGAATGACATAATAAAGGTGCTATAAGAATGACATATTAAAGGTGCTGTAAGAATGACATAATAAATGTGATTTAAGAATGACAATTAAGGTGCTATAAGAATTACATATTAAAGGTGCTGTAAGAATGACATAATTAAGGTGCTGTAAGAATGACATAATAAAGGTGATTTAATAATGACATAATTAACTTGATTTAAGAATGACACAAAGGTGATTTAAGAATGACATAATAACGGTGGTGTAAGAATGACATATTAAAGCTGCTGTAAGAATGACATAATAAAGGTGATTTAAAAATGACAAATGAAATGGGCTGTAAGAATGACATAATAAAGGTTGATTTTAGAATGACATATTAAAGGTGCTGTAAGAATGACATAATAAAGGTGATTTTAGAATGACATAATAAAGGTGCTAAAATAATTACATATTAAAGGTGCTGTAAGAATGACATAATAAAGGTGCTGTAAGAATTACAATACAAAGGTGCTGTAAGAATGACATAATAGAGGTGCTATAAGAATGACATAATAAATGTGCTGTAAGTAGGACATAATAAAGGTGATTTAATAATGACATAAAGGTGGTGTAAGAATTACATAATAAAGGTGATTTAATAATGACAAAATAAAGGTGATTTAGGAATGACATAATAAAGGTGATTTAAGAATTAAGTAATAAAGGTGATTTAATAATGACGTAATTAAGGTGATTTAAGAATTACATAATAAAGGTGATTTCGGAATGACATAATAAAGGTGATGTAAGAATGAAATAATAAAGGTGCTGTAATTATTTCATAATAAAGGTGATTTAATAATGGCATAATAAAGGTGGTGTAAGAATGACATAATAAAGGTGATTTCGGAATGACATAATAAAGGTGATTTAATAATGACATATTAAAGGTGCTGTAAGAATGTCAATAATAGATGGTGTCTTACTGTCTCTATGTAAGGGATTTCCTCCTCTTCTTCTGAAGAGGAGAGGCGAGAAGGATCAGAGGACCAATATGCAGCGTGGTTAAAGTTCATGGTTCTTTAATCAGAGAAACTATACATGAACAGAATACAAAAACAAGAAACGTGAAAACCCGAAAACAGTCCCGTGTGGCACAAACACTGACACATGAGACAACCACCCCCAAAATACCCAAAGAATATGGCTGCCTAAATATGGTTGGTTCCCAATCAGAAACAACGATAAACACCTGCCTCTGATTGAGAACCACTCTAGGCAACCATAGACTTACCTAGACAACTACACTGAACACAACCCCATAAATCTAATAAACCCCTAGACAAGACGAAACACAATAAATCACCCATGTCACACCCTGGCCTAACCAAAATAATAAAGAAAACACAGATAACTTCAGGGGCAGAAAGACATATTTTCACCTTGTCAGCTCGGGGGATCCAATCTTGCAACCTTACAGTTAACTAGTCCAACGCAATAACTACCTGCCTCTCTTGCACTCCACAAGGAGACTGCCTGTTACACAAATGCAGTAAGCCAAGGTAAGTTGCTAGCTAGCATTACACTTATCTTATAAAAAACAATCAATCATAATCACTAGTTAACTACACATGGTTGATGATATTACTAGATATTATCTAGCGTGTCCTGTGTTGCATATAATCTGACTGAGCATACAAGCATACAAGTATCTAAGTATCTGACTGAGCGGTGGTAGGCAGAAGCAGGCCGTAAACATTCATTCAAACAGCACTTTCGTGCGTTTTGCCAGCAGCTCTTTGTTGTGCGTCAAGCACTGTGCTGTTTATGACTTCAAACCTATCAACTCCCGAGATGAGGCTGGTGTGACCGAAGTGAAATGGCTGGCTAGTTAGCGCGCACTTATAGCGTTTCAAACTTCACTCCTTCTGAGCCTTGGGGTGGTTGTTTCCCTTGTTCTGCATGGGTAACGCCGATTCGATGTGGTGGCTGTTGTCGTTGTGTTGCTGGTTCGAGCCCAGGGAGGAGCGAGGAGAGGGACGGAAGCTATACTGTTACACTGGCAATACTAAAGTGCCTATAAGAACATCCAATAGTCAAAGGTTAATGAAATACAAATGGTATAGAGGGAAATATTCCTATAATAACTACAACCTAAAACTTCTTACCTGGGAATATTGAAGTCTCATGTTAAAAGGAACCACCAGCTTTCATATGTTCTCATGTTCTGAGCATGAAACTGAAACGTTAGCTTTCTTACATAGCACATATTGCACTTTTACGTTCTTCTCCAACACTTTGTTTTTGCATTTTTTAAACCAAATTGAACATGTTTCATTATCTACTTGGGGCTAAATAGATTTTATTGATCTATTATATTAAGTTAAAATAAGTGTTAATTCAGTATTGTTGGAATTGTCATTATTACAAATATATATATTTTTTAAATCGGCCGATTAATCGGTATCGGCTTTTTTGGTGCTCCAATAATCAGTATCGGTATCGCCGTTGAAAAATCATCAGCCGTCGACCTCTAGTGTGTACTGCTGAAAGGGATCTGAACAAACACATGTTAGAGAAAGGCATGTAAGACCTCCTCACAACTGGACTAATCTCGATTTCCTTCCAGTCTTCTCAACCATTCTGGTGCACTTGCCTTTCCAATTTCCATCAGTGGGATAAAATGTGCAGGAAAGATTCTTATAATACCATTTACCACATTAGGCACACAGGGAGCCTGGAATCAACCATTGCCCTAATCACAGACTCCATCAGAGAGTGGAGAGAGCAGTAATGTGAGGATACGTTTGAAATTGCTCTGATTGAATCCTCTGGTCAAAGACCCAGACAGCTTTTCTGTGAATCAATCAGAGGCTACATTATAGAACCGACCCAGGCCCACGTTTCCTCTAATGCCTTCCTCTAATGGTGTAATTTCCAGGGTTACAAACGAGTAGTTGGAATATGTATAGCTTTTAACAGCTCAAAATATAGAAAACAAATAGAATGAATTGGATCAGGAGAGGCATGGCCGGCTGGTATGAATTTATTACAATAATGCTTTGATGGAAGGGTGTAATGTTTTATTTAATGTAGATTTAGTGGAGTTATTTGAGTTCCAACGCCTGAAATTCTATTGATTCTACAACGGGTTGATCAAAACAAGCATTGTGATTGGTTGAGACACGTTCTAAGCTTCCCTGCTAATACAATTTTCCACGGGTATGACGCAGAAGTACTTGTTTAATGTTCTATTTTAAGTATCACTACGCTGGTCTTGATACCATGGAAAACGACAAGCGAAAAGCCATAAAGCTTTTATTAAACACATGATTTCCCGTCCAATAGAAGGAACAGCCAACATGCTTGACTAGCAACCCTAGATGTGTGTCAGGATATCCTTGTGGAAGGATGATATAGTATAAATACATTTATCAAAATAAGGTTTCATGAAAATTGTCATACATTTGTTGTATGTTGATAATCCTTTGTAGGGTTATAGGCTTTGCCTTGTATCTATGACCGCAGCACAGCCATGCTAAAAAAGTCACAACACATGCCCTCTCGTGTACAATTGCTTTTGAGAACTATTCCATAAAATATTTGTAGTTGTGTGTTTTTGGGTGTAATGTTCAGTGTTTTACTTTGGGATCATGTATTTTCATACTATCTTGGTTGTGACAGACACAGAGAGTGAGATAGACACAGAGAGAGAGGGAGACTAAGGGAGAGAGGGAGACGACGGGAGAGAGGGAGACAGAGAGAGAGGGAGACAAAGAGGGAGAGGCAGACAAAGAGAGAGAGGGAGACAAAGAGAGAGAGGGAGACAAAGAGAGAGAGGGAGAAACAGAGAGAGAGAGAGGGAGAAACAGAGAGAGAGAGAGGGAGACAGAGAGGGAGGGAGACAGAGAGGGAGACAGACACACACAGAGAGAGGGAGACAGACACACAGAGAGAGAGGGAGACAGACACAGAGAGAGAGAGAGGGAGACAGACACATAGAGAGAGAGGGAGACAGACAAAGAGAGAAAGAGGGAGACAGACGGAGAAATAGACAAAGAGAGAGGGAGACACAGAGAGAGAGGGAGACACAGAGAGAGAGGGAGACAGAGAGAGAGGGAGACAAAGAGAGAGGGAGACAGACAACCAGAGAGTGAGATGAAGAGAGAGAGGGAGACAGACACAGATAGAAAGAGGGAGACAAAGAGAGAGGGAGACAAAGAGAGAGGGTGACAGACAACGTGAGAGTGAGATGGAGAGAGGGAGAGGGAGGGAGAGAGAGAGAGAGAGAGAGAGAGAGAGAGAGAGAGGGGGGATTTGGAGAGCAAAGAGTGTGTTAAGAAAGACAAGGGTCCTAGCTGGCACTACCTGAATCCCATCAGTTTAGGAATAATGGGAACATTGTGGAGAGCAGGTTCCTTGCTGTTTTCCATCGATTGCACTCTGAACAAGATGTGCTTACACTCATTGCTCCCAACTAATATGAGTGGGCTTTGATAAACCCATTCATATGAAATTATATTGTACAGTGACACACAGACACTCACAATCACACACTAAATCACACATCTCCTGTCCCTTGTGGCCATAGCTTTGTGAGACATTAGCCTGGCATGAAGCTAATCAACAGTTGGGGTCAACTGTATTTTTAGCCTGGCATGATGCTAATCAACAGCTGTGGTCTACTGTATTTGTAGCCTGGCATGAAGCTAATCAACAGCTGGGGTCTACTGTATTTGTAGTCTGGCATGTTGCTAGTCAACAGCTGGGTTCTACTATATTTGCAGCCTGGCATGATGCTAATCAAAGGTGGGGTTTACTGTATTTACCAGATTAATACTAAGTGTGTGTGAGCCTGGCATATTTGTGAGAGAGAGAGAGAGAGAGAGAGAGAGAGAGAGAGAGAGAGAGAGAGAGAGAGAGAGAGACAGAGAGACAGATAGAAAGAGGAGAGAGAGAGAGAGAGACCTGTTGCCACAAGAAAAGGGCAACCAGTGAAGAACAAACACCATTGTAAATACAGCCCATATTTATGCTTATTTATTTGACCTTGTGTTCTTTAACCATTTGTACAGTGTTACAACACTGTATATATATATATATATATATATATATATATATATATATATATATATATATATATATATATATATATACAGTGCCTTGCGAAAGTATTTGGCCCCCTTGAACTTTGCGACCTTTTGCCACATTTCAGGCTTCAAACATAAAGATATAAAACTGTATTTTTTTGTGAAGAATCAACAACAGGTGGGACACAATCATGAAGTGGAACGACATTTATTGGATATTTCAAACTTTTTTAACAAATCAAAAACTGAAAAATTGGCCGTGCAAAATTATTCAGCCCCTTTACTTTCAGTGCAGCAAACTCTATCCAGAAGTTCAGTGAGGATCTCTGAATGATCCAATGTTGACCTAAATGACTAATGATGATAAATACAATCCACCTGTGTGTAATCAAGTCTCCGTATAAATGCACCTGCACTGTGATAGACTCAGAGGTCCGTTAAAAGCGCAGAGAGCATCATGAAGAACAAGAAACACACCAGGCAGGTCCGAGATACTGTTGTGAAGAAGTTTAAAGCCGGATTTGGATACAAAAAGATTTCCCAAGCTTTAAACATCCCAAGGAGCACTGTGCAAGCGATAATATTGAAATGGAAGGAGTATCAGACCACTGCAAATCTACCAAGACCTGGCCGTCCCTCTAAACTTTCAGCTCATACAAGGAGAAGACTGATCAGAGATGCAGCCAAGAGGCCCATGATCACTCTGGATGAACTGCAGAGATCTACAGCTGAGGTGGGAGACTCTGTCCATAGGACAACAATCAGTCGTATATTGCACAAATCTGGCCTTTATGGAAGAGTGGCAAGAAGAAAGCCATTTCTTAAAGATATCCATAAAAAGTGTTGTTTAAAGTTTGCCACAAGCCACCTGGGAGACACACCAAACATGTGGAAGAAGGTGCTCTGGTCAGATGAAACCAAAATTGAACTTTTTGGCAACAATGCAAAACGTTATGTTTGGCGTAAAAGCAACACAGCTGAACACACCATCCCCACTGTCAAACATGGTGGTGACAGCATCATGGTTTGGGCCTGCTTTTCTTCAGCAGGGACAGGGAAGATGGTTAAAATTGATGGGAAGATGGATGGAGCCAAATACAGGACCATTCTGGAAGAAAACCTGATGGAGTCTGCAAAAGACCTGAGACTGGGATGGAGATTTGTCTTCCAACAAGACAATGATCCAAAACATAAAGCAAAATCTACAATGGAATGGTTCAAAAATAAACATATCCAGGTGTTAGAATGGCCAAGTCAAAGTCCAGACCTGAATCCAATCGAGAATCTGTGGAAAGAACTGAAAACTGCTGTTCACAAATGCTCTCCATCCAACCTCACGGAGCTCGAGCTGTTATAATTTTGCACGCCCAATTTTTCAGTTTTTGAATTGTTAAAAAAGTTTGAAATATCCAATAAATGTCGTTCCACTTCATGATTGTATCCCACTTGTTGTTGATTCTTCACAAATATCTTTATGTTTGAAGCCTGAAATGTGGCAAAAGGTCGCAAAGTTCAAGGGGGCCGAATACTTTCGCAAGGCACTGTATATATATATGTATAATATGACATTTGTAATGCCTTTATTGTTTTGAAATTTCTGTATGTGTAATGTTTACTGTTAATTTTTATTGTTTATTTCACTTTTGTATATTATCTACCTCACTTGCTTTGGCAATGTTAACACATGTTTCCCATACCAATAAAGCCCCTTGAATTGAATTATATCCTCTGTGTACAATGTAAAACACCAAATAATGCACCAAATAATGCATGCAGAGCAGAATTAGGCCGACACCCTCTAATTATCCAAATCCAGAAAAGAGCTGTTAAATTCTACATCCAGCTATAGCGATTCCCAAACCTTCCATAACAAAGCCATCCCCTACAGAAAAATTAATCTGGAGAAGAGCCCCCCTAAGCAAGCTGGTCCTGTGGCTGTGTTCACAAACACAAACAGACCCCACAGAGTCCCAGGACAGCAACGCAATTTGACCAAATCAAATCACGAGAAAACAAAAGGATAATTACTTGACACATTGGAAAGAATATACAGAAAAACAGAGCAAACTAGAATGCTATTTGGCCCTAAACAGAGAGTACACAGTGCAGAATACCTGACCACTGTGACTGACCCAACATTAAGAAAATCTTTGACTATATACAGACTCAGTGAGCATAGCCTTGCTATTGAGAAAGAACGCCGACCAGGCTTTCAAGAGAAGACAAGCTATGTGCACATTAACCACAAAATGAGGTAGAAACTGAGCTGCACCTCTTAACCTCCTGCCAAATGTATGACCATATTAGAAACTCATATTTCAAAGCATTTGAAAACAATCCAATTTTGATAAATTCCCATATATATTGGGTGGAATACGACATTGTACAATCACAGCAGCAATATTTGTGACCTGTTGCCACAAGAAGGGCAACCAGCGAGTAACAAACACCATTGTACATAGAAACTATATTTATTTTCCCTTTTGTACTTTGTGCCATTTGCACATCATTACACCACTATATATAGACATAATATGACAAATGAAATGTCTTAATTATTTTGGAACTTTTTTGAATGTAATGTTTACTGTTAATGTTTGATTATTTATTTAACTTTCTTAACTTGCTTTGGCAACGTTGACATATGTTTCCCATGCCAACAAAGCCCTTAGAGAGAGAGAGAGACCTACTGTATGTTTCTGTTTGGTCTTGGTTGTTGCTCTCCTACTGTATGTTTCTGTTTGGTCTTGGTTGTTGCTCTCCTACTGTATGTTTCTGGTTTGGTCTTGGTTGTTGCTCTCCTACTGTATGTTTCTGGTTTGGTCTTGGTTGTTGCTCTCCTACTGTATGTTTCTGTTTGGTCTTGGTTGTTGCTCTCCTACTGTATGTTTCTGGTTTGGTCTTGGTTGTGGCTCTCCTACTGTATGTTTCTGTATGGTCTTGGTTGTTGCTCTTCTACTGTATGTTTCTGGTTTGGTCTTGGTTGTTGCTCTCCTACTGTATGTGTCTGTATGGTCTTGATTGTTGCTCTCCTACTGTATGTTTCTGTTTGGTCTTGGTTGTTGCTCTCCTACTGTATGTTTCCGGTTTGGTCTTGGTTGTTGCTCTCCTACTGTATGTTTCTGGTTTGGTCTTGGTTGTTGCTCTCCTACTGTATGTGTCTGTATGGTCTTGGTTGTTGCTCTCCTACTGTATGTTTCTGGTTTGGTCTTGGTTGTGGCTCTCATACTGTATGTTTCTGTATGGTCTTGGTTGTTGCTCTCCTACTGTATGTTTCTGGTTTGGTCTTGGTTGTTGCTCTCCTACTGTATGTTTCTGGTTTGGTCTTGGTTGTGGCTCTCCTACTGTATGTTTCTGGTTTGGTCTTGGTTGTGGCTCTCCTACTGTATGTTTCTGTTTGGTCTTGGTTGTTGCTCTCCTACTGTATGTTTCTGTTTTGTTTTGGTTGTTGCTCTCCTACTGTATGTTTCTGGTTTGGTCTTGGTTGTTGCTCTCCTACTGTATGTTTCTGGTTTGGTCTTGGTTGTGGCTCTCCTACTGTATGTTTCTGGTTTGGTCTTGGTTGTTGCTCTCCTACTGTATGTTTCTGGTTTGGTCTTGGTTGTTGCTCTCCTACTGTATGTGTCTGTGTCGTCTTGGTTGTTGCTCTCCTACTGTATGTTTCTGTTTGGTCTTGGTTGTTGCTCTCCTACTGTATGTTTCTGGTTTGGTCTTGGTTGTTGCTCTCCTATTGTATGTGTCTGTATGGTCTTGGTTGTTGCTCTCCTACTGTATGTTTCTGGTTTGGTCTTGGTTGTTGCTCTCCTACTGTATGTTTCTGGTTTGGTCTTGGTTGTTGTTCTCCTATTGTATGTTTCTGTTTGGTCTTGGTTGTTGCTCTCCTACTGTATGTTTCTGTTTGGTCTTGGTTGTGGCTCTCCTACTGTATGTTTCTGGTTTGGTCTTGGTTGTGGCTCTCCTACTGTATGTTTCTGGTTTGGTCTTGGTTGTGGCTCTCCTACTGTATGTTTCTGGTTTGTCTCGGTTGTGGCTCTCCTACTGTATGTTTCTGGTTTGGCTTTGGTTGTTGCTCTCCTATTAAATGCTTCTGGTTTGGTATTGTTTGTTTATCTTCTACCATATGGTACTGGTTAAGTGTTGCTAAATTACATAGCAGAATAATGGGTACACGATGTGAATGCATCATACTCTTATGTACTAACATGTGGGTCTGACCTTCTCAGTGCATCTGTGTGATGCTTCACAGAGAAGAGGAACAGTAGGTCAATGTGTGTCAGCAATTCACTGTGTGATGCTTCACAGAGAAGGGGAATAGTAGGTCAATGTGTGTCAGCAATTCACTGTGTGATGCTTCACAGAGAAGGGGAATAGTAGGTCAATGTGTGTCAGCAATTCACTGTGACGTACAAACAAAGATACAGGTCATTGTGGTTGAGCTAGATATGACCTTACTGCCATATCTTCACCTCCTCTCTAGTTTATAGCAGGGTATGCTCATATCATGGAGAATATGACTTTCTGATTCCATCGTCATCCAGGATTTAGACCTTGGAGGCTAATCTTCCTAATTAACCACTTGGGACAGAGGAGTAGAGACAAGAAGGTATTAAAGATACTGAATCGTACACAAGACACTTGATATTTAGAGGACTGGTGTCAGGGAGGTATTAAAGATAATGAATCATACATAAGACACTTGAGATTTAGAGGACTGGCGTCAGGGAGGTATTAAAGATACTGAATCGTACACAAGACACTTGGGACTTAGAGGAATGGAACCAGGGAGGTCAGACAAACACAGAGTTAAGACAGACGGAGAGACAGACAGACAGAAATATAAACAGGCTGGCAAGTTGTGAGCTTTCTATAAACCTGTACAGAAAAATACTTTGGGGAGACCGACATAGAACACATATTCATGATATAAATACTTTACTCGTGCATACAAAATGTGGTAGGTGCTATGTGCAGAAGTCAACCAAACACTTTTTCAGCTCTATGCCAACATATTTTTATCCCACAACAAATACGTTAGACTCTCTGCACTCCCCTCTCCACTCCCCCCCTCTCCACTCCCCTCTCACTCCCCTCTCTACTCCCCTCTCTACTCCCCTCTCTACTCCCCTCTCTACTCCCCTCTCTACTCCCCTCTCCACTCCCCTCTCCACTCCCCTCTCCACTCCCCTCTCCACTCCCCTCTCCACTCCCCTCTCCACTCCCCTCTCCACTCCCCTCTCTACTCCCCTCTCTACTCCCCTCTCTACTCCCCTCTCTACAGCCAAGAGTTGTACGTCAGAGATGCTGACAAAATCAAACTACTAAAATATTTTATCTAAAAATAGATCACTGATGAGAGCAATTCTCTACAGTGCTAATTGAAATCACAAGTGTCCAATGTGTGAGGGCTGGCTAAGTGAATAAATTGCTATCTATGACAACAGTAGCACTCATATTGGTTATACTTATTATTTAAAATACCAGTAAATTAAGTCTGCCTACCTACTCTTGCCACATATTATTTAAGAGGTTCGTCAGTTTGCAACTGAGCTTAGCGTTTTGAGAAAAACAAAACTATTGCAGATGAAATTGCTACTTTTCATCTCCTTGGCAAGATGAGTTTCCTGTAATGAAATCTAACTAAGGGGACAGATAAAACACCACTGAGCTCTCTGGCACTGTCCTGAAACAACACCTGGCCTCTAGTCCCGAGGCACATGTTTAGATCTGAGAGGAGTGGATATATTCCACCTACAGTAGCTTATCAGAGGAACATGTGGAGCAACTACCATAGTAGATTAGGACCTAGAGGTAGAGCCCTAGTGAATGTCTGGACATTTGCCAACACAATTTTTTTGCCTTTTCGTGACATACATTAAATGGATCAATATGCTGTAGTATTTATGTACAGTAGTATTTATTTGTCTTTTTATGGTGTTTTGAGTAAATATGGTTCTAAGGGTTTATGGATGAAGGTTAAAGTTAGTGTTGATTCTACACTGAGATTGTTGACTTAAAGCCGGCTGCTGACCAACCTCACCTGACCCTGTGTGTACAGTATAGGGAGAGATGGGAGACAGCTGCTGGGTCATGTCAATAATATGCCCGGAATAGACTTAGATTGTGTTGGTTAAATTTCTTTAACATGCCTAGAGAAGACTTAGGTTGTGTTGTTAAACTTTTTAACATGTTCGGAGGAGACTAAGGTTGTGTTGGTTAAACTTTTTAACATGTCCAGAGGAGACTCAGGTTGTGTTGGTTCAACTTCTTTAACATGTTCGGAGGAGACTTAGGTTGTGTTGGGTCAACTTCTTTAAAATGTCCGGAGGAGACTTAGGTTGTGTTGGTTCAACTTCTTTAAAATGTCCGGAGGAGACTTAGGTTGTGTTGGTTCAACTTCTTTAACATGTTCGGAGGAGACTTAGGTTGTGTTGGTTCAACTTCTTTAACATGTTCGGAGGAGACTTAGTTTGGTTAAACTTCTTTAACATGTCCAGAGGAGACTTAGGTTCTGTTGGTTCAACTTCTTTAACATGTTCGGAGGAGACTTAGTTTGGTTAAATTCTTTAACATGTCCAGAGGAGACTTAGGTTGTGTTGGTTCAACTTCTTTAACATGTTCGGAGGAGACTTAGGCTGTGCCATCTAGTGGATATAAATGAATACAGCTATGTGCTTTTACCACCTGGCTACATTTAACATGCCCGGAGGAGAAGTTCATTTTCATACTGTATAAGATGAATCAATTAAATAATAAATGTAATAAAAGTTCTGTAGAAATCTCCTTAAGCAAAAATATAAACAAATAATACATTATCTGATGCAATTGATTTAGAAAGGGGAAAAAGACAGGCATCTCCCTCATGTTTTCACTGGCAATTGAACCACTTGCTAAAATAATTAGACAGGACCCAAATGTAACAGGTATCGGTAAACATTCATTTAAACTAAACTTATTTGCAGATGATCTCCTGATATACCTGACCAATATTGAAAACATAATGCTCCAATTGCTAGAAATACAGTGCCTTGCGAAAGTATTCGGCCCCCTTGAACTTTGCGACCTTTTGCCACATTTCAGGCTTCAAACATAAAGATATAAAACTGTATTTTTTTGTGAAGAATCAACAACAAGTGGGACACAATCATGAAGTGGAACGACATTTATTGGATATTTCAAACTTCTTTAACAAATCAAAAACTGAAAAATTGGGCGTGCAAAATTATTTACATTAATTTCCATAACAGCTTTAAAAAGCAATTTTGGGTTGACCAATGTAGATACTTTCAAATACATCCAACTTAAAAGTTTTATATCACAAAACTTTGATTTAAAATCTTTTCAATATCAGAGCAATCTTGAGGAAATACTATTTGAGTAGGTAAAGGATATTCATATGATAGGTGAGCTATACAAAACCTTGCAGAGAGCCTATACAATTGAAAATCTCTCAGAAAAAAATGACCTATTTGAACCACGATTTAAAAATAACTGATATTGGCACAAGATGGAGGGAATGTTGAAACATAACTAAAGAAATGACAGTTAATGAAACAGTATGCTTACTCCAGTATAAACCAATGTATAGAATGCATTATACAAGAGAAAACATTCACTAATTCTACAGCACAATGAAAGTCATGTCTCAAGTGTAAAACTACTAATGACTCAATAATTCATGCCTCTGGTTACAAAACAGCAAAGTTATTGGTGGAGTTGGAAAGATGGATGTCAGAGGTATTACAATGTAAATGTACTTTTAATTCATCTGTTTGTATATTTCAAGATTTGACATATGAGGGTGCAGTGAGATACCTGATGGGTTGGAGAAAACTCATCTAATCAATTATCTAACCAAAAAAAAAAAAAAAAAGTATACTCAAACTGGATTTCAGCCACTCCTCTGTCATCACACAATGGAAAGGTCAAATGCTTTATTTAAAAAAATGGAAGCGCATGGGTGATGGAGAGAAACAAAATGATGCAGTTTGAGGCTATGTGGCAGAAAGTGATATGTTCTGGAGATAGGGATGGTGGCTAGCGGGTATGTGATGTACTGATGTTTGTATGTGTAAGTTTTATATTGTTTATAAAATACAGTACCAGTCAAAAGTTTGGACACACCTACACATTGCAAGGTTTTTATTTATTTTTACTGTTTTCTACATTGTAGAATAATAGTAAAGACATCAAAACTATGAAATAACACATATGGAATCATGTAGTAACCAAAAAAGTGTTAAACAAATACAATTTTTAAAATCTATTCTAGATTCTTTAAAGTAGCCACCCTTTGCCTTGATGACAGCTTTGCACACTCTTGGCATTCTTTCAACCAGCTTCACCTGGAATGCTTTCCAGCAGTCTTAAAGGTGTTCCCACATATGCTGAGCACTTGTTGGCTGCATTTCCTTCACTCTGCAATCCAACTCATCCCAAACCATCTCATTTGGGTTGAGGTGGGGTGATTATGGAGGCCAGGTCATCTGACGCAGCACTCCAACACTCTCCTTCTTTGGCAAATAGCCATTACACAGCCTGGAGGTGTGTTTTGGGTAATTTTGCTGTTGAAAAACAAATGATCGTCCCACTAAGCGCAAACTCGTTCACCTACTCTGCGTCTGAAAAAGACACGGCGGTTGGAACCAAAAATCTCAAATTTGGACCCAGGAGACCAAAGGACAGATTTCCACCAGTCTAATGTCCATTGCTTGCATTTCTTGGCCGAAGCAAACCTCTTCTTCTTAGTAGTGGTTTCTTTGCAGCATATTGACCATAAAGGGCCTGATTCAGACAGTCTCCTCTGAATAGTTGATGTTGAGATGTGTTTGTTACTTGAACTCTGTAAAGCATTTATTTGGGCTGAAATTTTTTCAAATTGACTTTTCTTCTGTAGCAGAGGTAACTCTGGGTCATCCTTTCCTGTGGCAGTCCTCATTAGAGACAGTTTCAACATAGCGCTTGATGGTTTTTGCTACTGAATTGACTGACCTTCATGCATTAAAGTAATGATGGACGGTCGTTTCTCTTTGCTCATTTGAGCTGTTCTTGCCTTAATATAGACCTGGTATTTTACCAAATAGGGCTATCTGATGTATACCACCCTTACCTTGTCGCAACACAACTGATTGGCTCAAATGCATTAAGAAGGAAAGAAATTCAACAAATTAACTTTTAACAAGGCACACCTGTTAATTGATATGCACTCCAGGTTACCTCATGAAGCTGGTTGAGAGAATGCCAAGAGTGTGCAAAGCTGTCATCAAGATAAAGGGTGGCTACTTTGAAGAATCTGAAATCTCAAATATATTTTGATATGTTTAAAAAAAATTGTTTACGACATTATTCCGTATGTGTTATTTCATAGTGTTGATGTCTTCAGTATTATTCTACAATGTAGAAAATACTAAAAATACATGGGTGTGTGTGTCCAAACTTTTGACTGGTGCCCTATATATGTTTTTTAAATAAAATAAATGCACAAGTCTTTGCTTTTAGTATTAAGGGTAGCTGAGGTAAGGAGCAAGCTTCAAGTGCATTCATGCAGAATCTGACATGAAATTGGGGGGGGGGGGGGGGGACAATTGAATTAAAGGGGAAGTTCAGCATTTATGTTAAATGGTTCTTACCCTGAAAGTAGTCTATGGGCCAGGAGAAACTGTAATACACTGCAAACTTCAGGTAACTTTAGCCACCGCTAGCTAAAAATGAATGAGAGCGATAGGGTCAACTGTGCAATTTTGGCCAAATCAACTCAATCATTTGTTTTGACTTTATTTATAGGTGATTTGACTGTAAAAATAAAAATAACTAAAACATTGCATGTTTGCCGCTGTCACTCCCATTCTTTTTTAGGTAGAGGTGGGACCAATGATCCCACTATCCCATTCTATCAGCAGAATAGTTGTAGCAGGGATTTCTACATGGCCAGTCTTCCTTCAATGGGTTTAAACAGGGTCAGCCTGTACTCTCAAATAATCCACACTCAATCTGCCACTGTGTTTTTGTTTGGGGCGGCCATTTTGTTCAAAGCTCTTCCTCATGTAATTATACCGTCCAGCTATTAATAAGCACAGGAACACAGCATTTTTACAGACGGAACAAAGTGGGGACATTGATTGGCAGGAACAAACGTAGGAAGCAAGGGGCAGCCCTGCACACAAAGTCTCCATCTCTGGAGTAGGAAGAGGAGGGGGGAAGGGTTGAATAGTAGAACGGAACAGTGTCAAGAACACACCTGGTGTGCAGGTACATCCTCTACTCAGACAGGCTGTCGTGGCCATATAAACATAACACTGCTCTGCAAAAGGTCAGATGAGCACATCTAAAGATGAGAGAATAGTATGAACACAACTCCCCCCAGTCCCAAGTCTCTAGCAGCAGTAACAGAGAGAATAGTATGGACACAACTCCCCCCCCCAGTCTCTAGCAGCAGTAACAGAGAGAATAGTATGAACACAACTCCCCCCCCCCCCCAGTCTTTAGCAGCAGTAACAGAGAGAATAGTATGGACACAACTCCCCCCCAGTCTCTAGCAGCAGTAACAGAGAGAATAGTATGGACACAACTCCCCCCCAGTCCCCAGTCTCTAGCAGCAGTAACAGAGAGAATTGTATGGACACAACTCCCCCCCAGTCCCCAGTCTCTAGCAGCAGTAACAGAGAGAATAGTATGGACACAACTCCCCCCCAGTTCCCAGTCTCTCGCAGCAGTAGTAGTAGCAGTAGCACCAGCTGTTGAAACCATACCTACATGAATTAGTAGCACATACAGATTGTAATCTCTCATCCTTTCAGCATCGTATCCCAGCCTGCACCTGAGCAGTAGACTCATTGGGCTAAGAGTGCTTCCATGGAGAGTTGTCCTGAGGACAGTATAATCACGTGGGGACCTCCTCATAGACAGCACTGTCCATCAGACTGACCACTCCAGAACAAAGCAGACAGAGGGAGGGAAAGGAGAGAGAGATCACTAAACAGATGTTTCTGTGTGTTTATATACATCACATTTTGGGGTTTGTGTGTTTCTGGTTGCATGAGTATATTTGTGTGTGCTTGTTTCCTTGCATGAATGTGTGTGAGTGCATGTGTGTATTTTGTGTATGTGTGTGTGTGACAGAGAAAGAGACAGCTCTATTAAGTTCCCTAATTCGTGCGTCACACCAACGAGCAGTACCTTCCTAAGTAAACATTGTTCTAAATGTATCACCAGAGGGTCATGAGAAAAAGAAGTGAACGCAACTTAAACCAGAATAGTCTCACTGGGTTATTGTGTCACTGTGTCACCGGGTTAGTTGGAAATAAAACGGAAACTTCGCAGGAAACTTGAAGTTCTTCTACTTGAAGTCTTATTTAGAGATGGCTTTTACGTTTTGGAAAACTGGTTTGTCTTACAAAAATACTAAAAAAGACAGTCCAGAAAATCTATGGTTATATTCTATATTCCATTTTCTATTATTCCAGAATAATAGAATGCTTGTTTTCTCATAATTAGTGTGTGAAAGTTATTCACAAACCCTAAAAAGCACAAACATACTTATTACATATCTTTTCCTATTGAAAACCAACATGAAGCATTAAACCCTGTTTTTACAGCACCATCCCAATGCAGACTTGCATTATATTCTATAGAATGACTAAAAGCACCAAACAAGAAGATTCAGGGATGAATCCAATCCAGGTCAATTTAATCAAACACCTGAAGGTGAATGTGATCTGGAGAACAACAGTAAAGTCAACACTGAGCTAGATGTCAAAGGTACTGGGCTGCTTTCATAAACTCAGTTTCAGCTACAGATGTTGGATCATAATTTGATCGCTCTTTTGTTGCTGAGAATTTTCCAATACAAAAGGAAATGCAAACTTTGAGTTTTAAAAAGGCTTCTAAAGGTAGTGATTTCCACTTAAAATCTATCTTGATTTGCCCTAACGAAAAATGTGTCAACTCTTACAAAATGATCCATTCATTATAATCCACATAATATTTAAAATGTCCTGTTGCTGCAGGATTATTTTCCTGCTGCAGCAAACTGGCTCAAATGAAGATCCTATATCTGTAGGATCACCAGACCTTCAGTTAAGAATATCACAGGGCTTAATTTAAAAGGCCAGAACATTATCCCTGTACGTTCGGTAGAGACAGAGACAGCCAGGCTTGGGAGGGAGGGAAGGAGAAAGGTGTCTACTCTACACTGGAAAAGGTTAGGTGGTAATGGGAGAGTACACCTAGATCTCCCTCTGCAAAAGCACAGAGCAGTAGTGGACAGACTGTTCTCTCATTCCCCTGAACTAGCAGGCAAAGGTGAACAGCTGGCTGTGTGTGTGTGTGTGTGTGTGTGTGTGTGTGTGTGTGTGTGTGTGTGTGTGTGTGTGTGTGTGTGTGTGTGTGTGTGTGTGTGTGCCATGCAACAATTTCAAATATTTTATTGAGTTATAGTTCATATAACGAAATCAGTTAATTTAAATACATTCATTAGGCCCTAATCTATGGATTTCACATGACTGGCAATACAGATATGCAACTGTTGGTCACAGACACCTTAAAAAAGGTAGGGGCGTGAATCAGAAAACCAGTCAGTATCTGGTGTGACCACCATTTGCGTTATGCAGCACAACACATCTCCTTGGCACAGAGTTAATCAGGCTGTGGAATGTTGTCCCACTCCTCTTTAAAACCTGTTGCGACGACCAAACCCGGATCCGGGATTCTATTTATAGACCTAAGCTCATTACCATAACGCAACGTTAACTATTCATGAAAATCGCAAATGAAATGAAATAAATATGCTAGCTCTCAAGCTTAGCCTTTTGTTAACAACACTGTCATCTCAGATTTTCAAAATATGCTTTTCAACCATAGGAAAACAATCATTTGTGTAACAGTAGCTAGCTAGCGTAGCATTTAGCGTTAGCATTAGCGTTAGCATTAGCGTTAGCATTTAGCAGGCAACTATCACAAAAACAAGTAAAGCCTTCAAATAAAATAACTTACCTTTGAAGAACTTCTGATGTTTTCAATGAGGAGACTCTCAGTTAGATAGCAGATGCTCCGTTTTTCCAAAAAGATTCTTTGTGTATTAGAAATAGCTCCGTTTTGTACATCACATTTGGCTACCAAAAAAAAAAAAAAAAAAAAAAAAAAAAAACGAAAATTCAGCCCTCAAAACGCGAACTTTTTTCCAAATTAACTCCATAATATCGACTGAAACATGGCAAACGTGGTTTAGAATCAATCCTCAGGGTGTTTTTCCACATATCTCTTCAATGATATATCCTTCGTGGAAGCCTGGTTTCTCCTTGCTCTCAAATGGAAAAATAATTGCACCTGGCTTTACGCTCCAATTTCGACGCAGGGACACCAGGCGGACACTTGGAAAATGTAGTCTCTTATGGTCAATCTTCCAATGATATGCCTACAAATACGTCACAATGCTGCTAACACTTTGGGGGAACGACAGAAAGTGTAGGCTCATTCCTTGCGCAATCACAGCCATATAAGGAGACAATGGAAAACAGAGCTTCAGAAATTCTGCTCATTTCCTGGTTGAGGCATCATCTTGGTTTCGCCTGTAGAATGAGTTCTGGGGCACTTACAGACAATATCTTTGCAGATTCTGAAACTTCAGAGTGTTTTCTTTCAAAAACTGTCAAGAATATGCATAGTCGAGCATCTTTTCGTGACAAAATATCGCGCTTAAAACGGGAACGTTTTTTATCCAAAAATGAAATAGCGCCCCTAGAGATCAAAGAGGTTTTAATGGCTGTGTGATGTTGCTGGATATTGGCGGAAAGATGAACCCGCTGCCGTACAGGTCGATCCAGAGCATCCCAAACAATCTCAACGGGTGACATACAGTATCTGGTGAGTAGGCAGGTCATGAAAGAACTGGGACATTTTCAGCTTCCAGGAATTCTGTACAGATCCTTGTGACATGGGGCTGTGCATTATCATGCTGAAACATGTGGTGATGGAGGCAGATGAATGGTACAACAATGTGTCTCAGGATCTCGTCACGGTATCTCTGTGCATTCAAATTGCCATCGATAAAACACAATGGTGTTTGTTGTCCATAGCTTATGCCTGCCCATACCATAGTCCCACCTCTGCCATGGGGCCCTCTGTTCACAACGTTGACATCAGCCCCATGACTTGCCTAGTTAAATAAAGGTTAAATAAAAAATAAAATAAAAAGTCAGCAAACTGCTCGCCCACATGACGCCATGGCTGGTCTCATAGGATCTCGCCGGTGAAGAAGCCGGATATGGAGGTCGTGGGCTTACGTGGTTACAAATGGTCTGTGGTTATGAATCAGTTGGACGTGCTGCCAAACTCTCTAAAACGATGTTGGAGGCGGTTTATGGTAGAGAAATTAACATTAAATTCTCTGGCAACAGTTCTGGTTAACATTTCTGCAGTGAGCACGCCAATTGTACGCTCCCTCAAAACTTGAGACATCTGTCACATTGTGTTGTGACACAAAACTGCATATTTTAGAGTGGCCTTTTATTGTCTCCAGCACAAGGTGTTAATGCTGTTTAATCAGCGTCTTGATATGCCACACAGGTGGATGGATTGTCTTGGCATAGGAGAAATGCTCACTAACATGGATGTAAACACCTTTGTGCACAAAATTTGAGATGTAAAGTATTTTATACATGGGACCAACACTTTAACATGTTTTGTTTATATTTTTGTTCAGTATAAATTAAATCAATGATGAGAAAAGAGTAAGATTAATTGATAACTAAAATAGCATTTCAGATGGCACTCTTTTGGTGCATAGATGCGGCAGGTACTGACAGTGACGATTTCAGCATGTAAATCTTGGTGGGGCAAAAAAAAAAAGTGGGATACATGCCAGCAAAGCCACTACACATAAAAACATAGGTGATATGGCTGACTTGCTTATACAAATGTGGTTTCTACTGACAATTGAGATGTACAAACTACAGCATAAGGGGGCGACAAGCGTATGAGAGGCAATCCATAATTTCGATTAAGACATTAATGAGCAAGCGACGACGGACGTCCTAAGTGGATCCAGTACGTCCTCCACCGGCACCCAGCATCTCTCCTCTGGACCGTACCCCTCTACCCCTCCCACTCCACGAGGTATTGAAGGCCCCCCACCCGACGCCTCGAGTCCAGTATGGACCAAAGCCATACACCAGCGCCCCCCCCCCCCCCAATGTCCAGGGGGGCGGAGGGACCTCCCGCACCTCAGCTTTTTGAAGCGGACCAGCCACCACTGGCCTGAGGAGAGACCCATGAAACGAGGGGTTAATACGGTAATAAGGGGGATATGTAACCTATAACACACCTCGTTTACTCTCCTCGGGTCTTTAAGCGGCCCCACAAACCGCGGACCCAGCTTCCGGCAGGGCAGGCGGAGGAGCTGGTTTCGGGTCGAGAGCCAGACCCGGTCCCCCGGTGCGAACACTGGGGCCTCGCTGCAGTAGCGGTCAGCACTTGCCTTCTGCCGCCCTTCGGCCCATTTAAGGTACCTGTGGGCGGCCTCCCAGGTCTCCCTTGAGCGTCTCACCCAATCGTCCACCACAGGAGCCTCGTTCTGGCTCTGATGCCATTGTACCAGAACCGGCTGATAGCCCAACACACAATGGAAGGGCGACAGGTTCGTAGAGAAGTAGCGGAGTGAGTTCTGGGCCATCTCTGCCCAGGGGATATACTTCAACCTACCCACATCCTGGTTCACTCTCTCCACCTGCCCATTACTCTCACGGTGAAAACCCGAGGCAAGGCTGACCGAGACCCCCAAATGTTCCATGAATGCCTTCCACACCCTGGACGTGAACTGGGGACTGCGATCAGAAACAATGTCCTCAGGCACCCCGTAGTGCCAGAAGACGTGAGTAAACTGGGCCTCCGCAGTCTGTAGGGCCGTAGGGAGACCGTGCAAAGGGAGGAGACGACAGGACTTAGAAAACCAATCCACAATGACCAGGATCGTGGTGTTGCCCTGGGACGGTGGCAGATCGGTCAGGAAGTCAACCGAAAGGTGTGACCAAGGCCGCTGTGGAACAGGAAGGGGTTGTAACTTCCCTCTGGGCAGGTGCCTAGGAGCCTTGCACTGCGCGCACACCGAGCAGGAGGCCACATAAACCCTCACGTCAAATCAGCATGTCTCTAACCTCCAGCGGGACGTACACCCGACATATTCTGAGGGAATGCGCAAGGTGGAGACTTGGTCTGGACTCTCCACCGTCGTAGCACCGATGGAAACTCCTACACACCTGCCTGAGCACTCCTCTGACCACCCCTTTAGAGCCCTCTGTTTCCAGAAAATCCTTGGATTGTGACGGGCCAACCAGGGGATCCCCAGCACCACCGGAAATGCAGGAGAATCAATGCCCAGTGGAGCTAAGGCTTCCATGACTAGCCCTGACCCTAATGGTCGGCTATCTAAGGCATGCACTGGGAAGGGTTTGTCAAGCTAACCTATGCAATAACCTGCGGTCAATAAAATTCCCCACCGCGCCTGAATCTACTAGCGCCTTATGCCGGGAAAGAGGGGCAAATTCCGGAAAAACAATCAATATATACATGTGACCAACAGGGGGCTCTGGGTGAGCCTGGAGGACACCCCCCCAGCACCGGTCAGCAGTGTGCCCTCTGTGACTACAGCAGGCACAGGAAAGGCCCCCTCCTTCGGTCGCCCTTGCTGAAGAACCTCCTCGCTCCATGGGCGTTGGAGTGGAGGAGCTGGGGGATGGAACTGACAGAACCCGATTTGGACGTTCGCGGGTCGCCAGCAAGTTGTCCCACCGAATGGACATGTCGATCAACTGGTCCAAGGAGAGGGTGGTGTCTCTACAGGCCAGCTCCCTACGGACGTCCTCGTGCAAACTGCACCTATAGTGATCGATCAGGGCCCTGTCGTTCCATCCAGCGCAAGCGGCCAAGGTCCGGAACTCTAGAGCAAAGTCATGAGCACTCCTCTTATCCTGCCTCAGATGGAACAGCCGTTCCCCCGCCACTCGGCCCTCAGGTGGGTGATCGAACATGGTGATCGAACATGGCGGGTGAATTCTGGGTAGTGGTCCCTCGCCTAGTCAGGATCGTTCCATACCGCGTTGGCCCACTCCACGGCTTTACCTGAGAGGCAGGAGACGTGGGCGTTCACGGTCTCACCTCCCGAAGGAGCCGGATGAACGGTTGCCAGGTATAAGTCCATCTGGAGTAAGAACCCCTGGCACCCGGCCGCCGTACCATCGTACTCCCTCGCCGTCCCATCGTACTCCCTGCGAGTCGAATCCCACTGTGCCCAGGCAATGAAGGAGAGGGTGGTGGTACTGGATGGAGTGTGGCTGTTGGAGGTGTTGGAAGGCCACCTCTCTCCCATCTTTCCATAGTCGCCATCACCTGATGCATTGCGGTCCCCAGCCGGTGTTACAGAATTTCTCAAAAAAATACTTTTTGTATTATCTTTACCAGATCTTATGTGTTATATTCTGATACATTCCTTTCACATTTCCACAAACGTCAAAGTGTTTCCTTTCAAATGGTACCAAGAATATGCGTATCGTTGCTTCCGGGCCTGAGTTACAGGCAGTTAGATTTGAGTATGTAATTTCAAGGCAAAAATGTAAAATAAGGGGCGGATCCTTAAGAGTTTTTAAGGTCACTGATTAGTTAGGAAATCCCATTACCTGGTTGTCTTGGTCTTAACTGGACATAACTTTGAAGGAAAAATCAAAAACCAATGGACACATAGCCCTCCAGGAATTGATTTTGACACCCCTGCTGTAAAGGTAATAACTAAATGAAGAATAATTTAAAGGGCCTTAGCTAAGAGCAACAGCACGTGATTGTTAATATCTAACTCTACTTTACAGTGGAAGAGATTAGAATAGCCCTCCACCTCCAGCACCCGGTCCAACACCAGTTAATTCTAGGCAGTCGCTTTACCTCTGCACATGTCATGATGGAGCACACTGACGTAGGTGACATAACAGAATGATGACAGCACATGTCATGGTGGAGCACACTGACGTAGGTGACATAACAGAATGATGACAGGACATGTCTTGGTGGAGCACACTGACGTAGGTGACATAACAGAATGATGACAGGACATGTCATGGTGGAGCGCACTGACGTAGGTGACATAACAGAATGATGACAGCACATGTCATGGTGGAGCGCACTGACGTAGGTGACATAACAGAATGATGACAGGACATGTCTTGGTGGAGCACACTGAGGTAGGTGACATAACAGTGGTGACAGGACATGTCTTGGTGCAGCACACTGACGTAGGTGACATAACAGAATGATGACAGTACATGTCTTGGTGGAGCACACTGACGTAGGTGACATAACAGAATGATGACAGCACATGTCATGGTGGAGCGCACTGACGTAGGTGACATAACAGAATGATGACAGGACATGTCTTGGTGGAGCACACTGACGTAGGTGACATAACAGAATGATGACAGGACATGTCTTGGTGGAGCACACTGACGTAGGTGACATAACAGAATGATGACAGGACATGTCTTGGTGGAGCGCACTGACGTAGGTGACATAACAGAATGATGACAGCACATGTCATGGTGGAGCGCACTGACGTAGGTGACATAACAGAATGATGACAGGACATGTCTTGGTGGAGCACACTGACGTAGGTGACATAACAGAATGATGACAGGACATGTCTTGGTGGAGCACACTGACGTAGGTGACATAACAGAATGATGACAGTACATGTCTTGGTGCAGCACACTGAGGTAGGTGACATAACAGAAGGATGACAGTACATGTCTTGGTGCAGCACACTGAGGTAGGTGACATAACAGAATGATGACAGTACATGTCGTGGTGCAGCACACTGGGGTAGGTGACATAACAGAATGATGACAGGACATGTCTTGGTGGAGCACACTGAGGTAGGTGACATAACAGTGATGACAGGACATGTCTTGGTGCAGCACACTGAGGTAGGAGACATAACAGAATGATGACAGTACATGTCTTGGTGCAGCACACTGAGGTAGGTGACATAACAGTGATGACAGGACATGTCTTGGTGCAGCACACTGACGTAGGTGACATAACAGAATGATGACAGGACATGTCAGCAGTCACTCTGGACATGTGCTGCCGTCTCACTCTCTCTATTCCATCTCTATTATCTTTCCTGAAAAAGCCAAACCAATTTCATATCTTCCCGGCCCCCTTCTGTTCCAAAAGTGGTTAAATGGGGATGAGTTTAACTCTACCATACAGTAGCCTTGAGCATCAGTGAGTAAGTATGAGTGGAAATAATGATAATAGTGTTTGATTAAGTCCCATCTGGGGAAGAAGGTATGTAATAGTATATAAGGAATCTATGAATGAATGTTGTGGATGACTAAGGCCACCGTGTTATTGTGGCCACACATGATTGCACTGTACAAAGATGGTTAATGTGATCTGGTTAATGTGATCTGGTTAATGTGATCTGATTAATGGGATCTGGTTAATGGGATCTATTTAACGTGATCTGATTAATGTGATGTGGTTAATGTGATGTGGTTAATGTGATGTGGTTAATGTGATCTGGTTAATGTGATCTGATTAATGGGATCTGGTTAATGGGATCTGGTTAACGTGATCTGATTAACGTGATCTGATTAACGTGATGTGGTTAATGTGATGTGGTTAATGTGATGTGGTTAATGTGATCTGATTTATGTGATCTGAGCAGCACTTCTCTCCTTTGTCCTGCCTTTTCATCTTCATGGTTCCTACTCTCACACATATAAAGAATCAGGAGAGTTATTGTTATTCACTGTCATTATGGGGATTTATGTCACTAGTCTTCAACAAGCCTCCTAAAACTATATGAGGCCCGTAGAGACGGGTGCATGCATGTGAGCATGTGAGAGAGAATGTTTGTGAGTCTGTGTATGAAAAGGACAAGGCCTCTCAAGGCTAATGATTGCGATTTGACTGTTAAACTCATGGGTGCACTTGCAAGGGATGCAGGTCCTGACTTGAATGGGAACTGCCATCTATGGTTTATATTTCTATGGTTGGTTCTGGCTGTCGGTTTGCCTTTTGCAGATTTCAAAATACTATCGTGGAAAAAAATGTATATTTTGGAGAAAAAAAAGACTAATCTGTCTGTCTGTAGAACCAACCGAAAAAGTAGAATCACACCAACTTCCAATTTGTAGCTGTTCATAGTCGTAGAACTAGCTAACATTAGTTGCCTGGTATCAGTAAACATCTGCAGAAAAGCGTCATGAAATTGTTGCCAGCAGGCTGTTTTCATGTTATCCAGAGGTAAACAAATCATAGGCCAGAGAGTCAAGTGGTGCGCTCCGAGAGCGAAACGAGATGGGTGGGGCTAAAGCTTAAGAGGGTGTGAACGATGCTGAATGCGTGTAGACAAAGAGGGGCTCTTCACTAGATAACAAAACATTCAAAGGTCATTTTCTCAAAAATAAGTTTACAAGTTGACCAACTTTGAAAGCAGAATTACTTTCCCACTGTTCCTCAAATGTAGTGTATGATAAACCATGTTGTAGCTCTGAGTCTCTACTGTTATCCAATGTAAAAAACACCATTTAAAATGTTGTTACATAAGACCGAATCCAGGTGGTGAGTCACATATATTTGTATAAAATATGTAAACTAGCCACCCTTTGCCTTGATGAAAGCTTTGCACACTCTGGCATTCTCTCAACCAGCTTCGTTAAGGTACGTATCTGGAATGCATTTCAAATAACAGGTGTGCCTTGTTAAACGTTCATTTGTGGAATTTCTTTCCTTCTTAATGCGTTTGAGCCAATCAGTTGTGTTGTGACAAGGTAGGGGTGGTATACAGAAGATAGCCCTATTTGGTAAAATACCGAGTCCATATTATGGCAAGAACAGCTCAAGTAAGCAAAGAGAAATGACAGTCCATCATTACTTTAATACACAAAGGTCAGTCAATATGGAAAATGTCAAGAACTTTTAAAGTTTCTTCAAGTGCAGTCGCAAAAACCAGGCCATGATGAAACTGGCTCTCATGATGAGCACCACAGGTAGGAAGACCCAGAGTTACCTCTGCTACAGAGGACAAGTTCATTAGAGTTAACAGCCTCAGAAATTGCAGCCCAAATAAATGGTTCACAGACTTCAAGTAACAGACACATCTCAACATCAACTGTTTAGAGGAGACTGCGTGAATCAGGCCTTCATGGTCGAATTGCTGCAAAGAAACCACTATTAAAGGACACCAATAAGAAGAAGAGACTTGCTTGGGCTAAGAAACACAAGCAATGGACATTAGACTGGTGGAAATCTGTCCTTTGGTCTGATGAGTCCAAATGTGAAGTTTTGGTTCCAACCGCCGTGTCTCTGTGAGACGCAGAGTAGGTGAACGGACAATCTCCACATGTGTAGTTCCCACCGTGAAGCATGGCGGAGGAGGTGTGATGGTGTGGAAGTGCTTTGCTTGTGACACTGTCTGTTATTTATTTAGAATTCAATACACTCTTAACCAGCTTGGCTACCACAGCATTCTGCAGCGATACGCCATCCCATCTGGTTTGCGCTTTGTGGGACTATCATTTGTTTTTCAACAGGACCCAACACGCCTTCAGGCTGTTTAAGGGCTATTTGACCAAGAAGGAGAATGATGGAGTGCTTTATCAGATGACCTGGCCTCCATAATCCCCCGATCACCATTGAGGTGGTTTGGGATGAGTTGGACCTCAGAGTGAAGTAACAACAGCAAACAAGTGCTCAGCATATGTGGGAACTCCTTTAATTAAGACTGTTGGAAAGCATTCCAGGTGAAGCTGTTTGAGAGAATGCCAAGAGTCTTCAAAGCTGTCATCAAGGCAAAGGGTGGCTGCTTTGAAGAATCTATAATCTAAAACATATTTTGATTTGCTTATCATTTTTTGGTTACTACATGATTCCATATGTGTTATTTCATAGTTTTGATGTATTCACTATTAGTCTACAACTTAGAAAATAGTAAAAAATAAATAAAAACCCTTGAATGAACAGGTGTGTCCAAACTTTTGACTGGTACTGTATATTTTCTCAGAATATTGTACAATCTGTGTGTCACTTCATTGACCTGGGCTATTGTTTGTTTGAATTTAAGACTAGATTGAATGTAAGACTAGATTGAATTTAAGACTAGACTCAGTTTGTCAGTCAGAGTAGCCACTCATTCCGGTCATTTGTGCCGTATTAAAAAATATCCAGCTAATGTGTTCTGTCATGTAAATGACGTAGAATTTTTACAGGCAGGAAATCCTAACACCCTCCCTGTAGCCTATGCTACAGATGAGCAGTAAATTTATTACGCATCTTGGTACACTGATTTGTTTAAAAGGGGGTGGGCTACAAAAACAACAAAGCCCCAGGGCGAATGATTTCTAAATCCGGCCCTGCTAGTGACACTGATAGTTAGGAAGTTGACCGTACAACTATTTCCTCAGAACTGACTCCACTGAGGTTCACCTGATTATTAATTCCTCAGATTATGACACCACTAAGGAGGTTGACCTGATTATTAATTCCTCAGATTATGACAACACTAAGGAGGTTGACCTGATTATTCATTCCCCAGAACATGAAACCACTAAGGAGGTTGACCTGATTATTAATTCCTCAGAACATGAAACCACTAAGGAGGTTGACCTGATTATTCATTCCCCAGAACATGAAACCACTAAGGAGGTTGACCTGATTATTCATTCCCCAGAACATGAAACCACTAAGGAGGTTGACCTGATTATTCATTCCCCAGAACATGAAACCACTAAGGAGGTTGACCTGATTATTCATTCCCCAGAACATGAAACCACTAAGGAGGTTGACCTGATTATTCATTCCCCAGAACATGAAACCACTAAGGAGGTTGACCTGATTATTCATTCCCCAGAACATGAAACCACTAAGGAGGTTGACCTGATTATTCATTCCTCAGATTATGACACCACTGAGGAGGTTGACCTGATTACTCATTCCCCAGAACATGAAACCACTGAGGAGGTTGACCTGATTACTCATTCCTCAGAACATGACACCACTAAGGAGGTTGACCTGGTTATTCCTTCCTCAGAACATGACACCACTAAGGAGGTTGACCTAGTTATTCATTCCTCAGAACATGACACCACTAAGGAGGTTGATCTGGTTATTCATTCCTCAGAACATGACACCACTAAGGAGGCTAACCTGGTTATTCATTCCTCAGAACATGACACCACTAAGGAGGCTAACCTGGTTATTCATTCCTCAGAACATGACACCACTAAGAAGGTTGACCTGGTTATTCAGTCCTCAGAACATGACACCACTAAGGAGGTTGACCTGGTTATTCATTCCTCTGAACATGACACCACTAAGGGTTCCCATGGTGATTGATGGCATATCCTGTTGTATGCTGAAAGGTGTGTGACTGTAATGTCCAGACACCTGACAAAAATACATCTACAGGGATATATCAATAGCATTGTCCTCATAATTGATATCTATGAATGTTTTGTAGCAATGTTAGGGTTGATTATGCATTTAGTCCACGTGGGTATGACGTGAAGAGCTATTTTATAGACTCAGCTGTGTGGTGTGTTGTGTTCCCTGAGAGGACTTGGTGTTCGAGATCGATGTCTATTCATTCCTCAGGTTTCTTTTGCTGCATTTCCCTGGCTATAAATGCAATTACGGGTTTTAGGACATTCTGCCTTAGCAGGCTTACTCCAAGCGACTATATTGACCAGGTACCCAGGCCTGTACTGTCCTGTTCATAGTGTGTGAAACGAGGAGGAACTACCGGGTGACAGTTGCCCTTGTCATCTACAAGACCCTGCTAGGTAAAGTCCCCCCTTATCTCAGCTCGCTGGTCACCATAGCATCTCCCACCTGTAGCACACGCTCCAGCAGGTATATCTCTCTAGTCACCCCCAAAACCAATTCTTTCTTTGGCCGCCTCTCCTTCCAGTTCTCTGCTGCCAATGACTGGAACGAACTACAAAAATCTCTGAAACTGGAAACACTTGTCTCCCTCACTAGCTTTAAGCACCAACTGTCAGAGCAGCTCACAGATTACTGCACCTGTACATAGCCCACCTATAATTTTGCCCAAACAATTACCTCTTTCCCTACTGTATTTAATTTATTTATTTATTTTGCTCCTTTGCACCCCATTATTTTTATTTCTACTTTGCACATTTTTCCATTGCAAATCTACCATTCCAGTGTTTTACTTGCTATATTGTATCTACTTTGCCACCATGGCCTTTTTGCCTTTACCTCCCTTATCTCACCTCATTTGCTCACATTGTATATAGATTTGTTTATACTCTATTATTGACTGTATGTTTGTTTTACTCCATGTGTAACTCTGTGTCGTTGTATCTGTCGAACTGCTTTGCTTTATCTTGGCCAGGTCGCAATTGTAAATGATAACTTGTTCTCAACTTGCCTACCTGGTTAAATAAAGGTGAAAATGTCTCTTTCCCATTATTCACAATTCATCAACAACCTCTGTTTAGTAAGGCAGACAAAGTAACACAGGGCACAAAATAACAACTAAATACTGTGTGTTACTTTGTTCCCCGGTCTCCCCTAACCCATGCCTTGTGATGATCCATGGTGACATTCCATCCATGTCATTCTCTTCTTCCTATACGGGAGATCATTACAAGAGAGAGGCCAAGAGTTTTTGTCCATAATCTGACCAGGAAAACCTCTCTGGGCCCTAGTTATACCCTTAAACCAGGGCCAAGAGTTGCTAAATTGAATTTGTAAGTATTACCTCCAGCTCTAATCAAAAGCAGAGTAACAGCTGAGTAATAGAAACAGAGGTTAGGATAGACACAGGAGGTCATCATTCAAAGACTAAGACATTGATAAGAAAAGCCTTTGTGACACAGACTGTTTCCACTCCCAGCAGTTCATTTTTCTCAATGGGACAACGGCATGCATGTTCACTGCTGTATTCATACTGGTGTGGCCGCTGTCTGGCACACTTTCCACTGCTAAGCTACTCCAGCCCCGACATTGAGTCTCACTCCCTCTCTCTCTCTTACACACACACGCACGCACGCACGCACGCACGCACGCACACACACACACACACACACACACACACACACACCCGCACACACACACCCCGTGTCGTGCTGGCTCACCAAGGTGATTGTATAAGCCCTGAAGTGGTGACCAATGACTGCTTTATTGAGCTGGCGCTTACGTTGCCATGTGCAGTTCATTGGTCTCTGGCTGTGGAGAGAGGGAGCAGGTAAGAGGAGGTGAGTTTTTAGAAGAGTAGAGTCCAGTAAGGGAAACTAGTTACGGTGTGTTTGTCCCCTTACACACGACAGCACACACAGGCACACACACACACACAGGCCAACACACATGTTCTTGCACACACTAGCTACTCATCTCCCTCAGTGTGTCAGGTCTAATGAGCTCAGTGAATCACCAGCGTCCTAGATCACACAGCAGCAGGCCAGCCTCTGACAGAGATGGGCCTCACTGGAAACCAGAGCTGGTCTATTCCCCCTTATTTGGTTCTGTGCATTGGCCCTATGGGCAGGACTGGACATCAGCAGGTCAGATTATGTGGAAGAGAGAGACAGGGCTCTAAGGAAAGATGCAATGACCTGTCATAGCTCCCTCTCATTTTGCATGGAAAGTGGATTACTTCACAATCTGTATATTGGGAACACAACTGGACACACCTTCTCATTTTCAAGGGATGTGTTCGACAGAACAGGGTTACTAGCAAGCTTAGTCATTAGTAGCTAGCTAGTTACGATGACTAACACGAATCACTAGCTAGCTAGCTGTAGCATGAGTGGAGAGTTGAAGTCATCTGGAGAACCATGTTCCACCTGTCACTTGCCAGTCACTGTCTATTTCTGCTTCATGTTGCAAGTTACTGATGGCCGACTGGACGTAGCTAGCAACTCCTTGTGCATTAGCTAGACCACCAATGTTTGTTAGCAAACCCTTTGGGCATTAGCTAGACCACTAGGAAGCTAGCCACAGTAGCAAATAACATTAGCCATGAGCTGGCTGCCAATCACTTAGCTTGCTAGTGTCACACCCTGGCCGAGAGGGGCTGGGACTGAACTCAATTTAGTAACATTTATATAGGACTACATCACCCTAGGTTTACACAAAGAGCATAGGGAGATGTGAATAATACTCGTAACATAGGCTACACAGGTTCTCTTCGTTTCGGGTTGAGTGGAAGAACATGGAAGGTGAGAGGCAGGTCACAGTTTAGTTTATTTTAATTCTCCCATTTATTTCAGTTTCTATAAACCAAGTTATCATTTAGCCATTTGCTTTATCTCAAAAGGAGTGAGCATATAACAAAACAATTAGCACAATCAAACAATGATTAAATCAAAACAAAGACTGCTTTCAATGTAGGTGAAGGGAAAGCATACTAACTTTAATTATAAGGTGCGGCAGGAAGCCTAGTGGTCAGAGCGTTGGGCCAGTAACCAAAAGATCGAATCCCCGAGCTGACAAGTAAAAAATCTGTCATGCTACTCCTGAACAAGGCAGTTAACCCCCTGTTCCTAGGCCATCATTGCAAATAAGAATTTGTTCATAATTGACTTCCTAGTTAAATAAATAAATAAAAATAATAAACTGGGTGGTTCGAGCCCTGGATGCTGATTGGCTCACAGCCGGGATATATCAGACCATATACCACAGGTATGACAAAACAGGCATTTTTACTGCTCTAATTACATTGGTATCCAGTTTCTAATAACATTAAGGCACCTATGGCCAATATACCACGGCAAAGGGCTGTATACCCCACCCCCTCGGGCCTTATTGTTTAACTATAACTCAGGCCATAATTTCATCCAAGTCCTTCTCTTAGCAAAATAAAGGCTTCTAAGGGAGCTCTGCTACAGTTTCAAACAAAATGTCAGGCTCCCTTTCAGAATCCAATTAAGAATCTCTGATTCCGTCGCTAGAAGCCAGAACAGAGAAAAATCCTCATGACAACACATCTGCACTTCCCTCAATTACCCCTCAGGTACACTGTCACTTTCAAAGAGAATGCCACTAAACTCTTGAATGTCTGTTCCTGTGATGAACGTCAATGGGTTGTTTAAAGCCTTTTCATCTGAACAAATATTACCTAAATAGGCATTCACGTTTCCTACTCATGTTCTTTCTGTTCGTATCTTTCAGTTGTAATTATTACTCATCTTCGACTAATGAAATGTTTCCTGTTGTAATCTGTCCTCTTTCCATTAGACCTCTTGTTCCTTTCCTACAGACCAACGCAAACTGGATGGGGCATGCTGGCAGAGACCTTTAAGGGATCAAACAGCTGAAGGGCAATTGGTGTCATAGTACCACCTTCCCCTTTAACTAATAGTAACACCTCAGCTCATTAGATGGCTTTCATTCTATTTTTACTTCATTTTCTGACAGCATGGTTTTTTCAAAGAGAACTAACACGTAGGGCCTCCACCAATAACTGTACAATGTACCTCTGTAGAGCCTAAACCTTTATTTTAGGAATGTTCAGGTTCAATATGTGTGTCTGTTACTTAATAAAGTGACATATACATATAGTATCATATTGTAATATAAACTGTGGAGACAAGCATTTGCAGATACACTTCCTGTAGAATCTGGATATGTATGACATCACTTCCTTTCTGTTCCTTGTCGTGTGACCCCAGGTGAGCGAGGACAGCTCCAACAGAAAGTTCCTGGTGTAGACAAGCCAGATATAGACATTAGAAAATGAACAGGATAATTAGTTGGTCTTAGAACATAAAGATAGCCAACATATCTTCACCAGAAAAATAAGGAAATGCATTGTCAGTTGTCTTTGTCAGTTGTCTTCAATTCATATAGTGCTGTCCTTATGTTAATCTGACATATTGTTCATCAGGTGTCACGCCCTGACCTTAGTTATCTTTGTTTTCTATATTATTTGGTTAGGTCAGGGTGTGACAAGGGTGGTTTGTTTCGTTTTTGTATTGTCTAGGTTTTTTTGTATGTTAATGGCTTTTTTGTAAGTCTAGGTGTTTATATGTCTATGGTTGCCGAGATTGGTTCTCAATCAGAGGCGGCTGTTTATCGTTGTCTCTGATTGGGGACCATATTTAGGTAGCCATATTCCTTGGATAGGTTGTGGCTTCTTATTCTATGTTTAGTTGCCTGTTCTGCACTTCTCATATTAGCGTCACGGTTTGTTTTGTTTAGTTTGTTCAGTATGTATGTAGAAGTATGTACGCTTACAACGCTGCGCCTTGGTCTCCTCCATACAACGACCGTGACATCAGGTGAATAAAAATCTGAAGATTTTGTTTTGGTGACTGGTGACAGCAGAAGGCTTTGAGTTGTTTACAACAGTTTCATCTGCCGGATAGCTTTTTGAGTGATTTTTGTGGAGTTTTATTTTTTAAATATACAGAAACCAAATAGGTTGCCATTTTCAAGATGTAAGATTTATAATAAGCCCATTGGGTCTGAAAGATTGGAAGGTGAAGTTAAATGAAATACTCTGTTGCCTGGCAACAGTAGCTTACTGCTGGTCCTGCATTACATAAGAGCAAAAAGTATGATGGGGAATGACAGATGAAGAGCTTTAATAGCTTTCCATTATTTTATCAATCCCTTTGGCTGTAAGTGCTGAGGTGTCGAGGGTTGGACAGATGATGAATCCAACAGTGCTATGTCTGTTATCTCTTCAGCTTGGTAAAGCACAACATTTGCTGGAAAATGTTCTATGAACAAGTTGGGTACAACACTTTTGTCACATTAGGAAACATAACTGTATAACTGGTTATAACATGATTACAGCTGTTAGGGTTAGGGTTAAGACTATTGTTAAAGTTCTCTTTAACAAAGAGAGAAATATTACAAATGATCCACTTTTCTGTGTCTTTTCAATATTGCACCCACAGTAGTCAGAGACCAAAACAAAAACACAGATGACTATGTGGAAGTAAGGTGTGTGTGTGTTTGAGAGGATGCAACCAGGGTGGTCTACTATGAATCTAGCTACATCTATTCAGGATTTCAGTTACTGTAGCTTCATATTCCAGGTCAGGCTTCATCCGTGTTACAAAGGTGGATATAGATTGAGTCTGCTCGAGCCGGGCTTCAAACTGCACGTTCATGAGGCAAGTCGAACTCCAAACTTCATTGAGACAATGCTGAAACATCCATCCGTGGGTGAGTCAGTGCACCATTACATTTTTTGCCAAAAAATAAATAAATACATTTACTTTGCATGACGTTTCAAATGCACACTGTCATTACTACATGTCAGGTGTTATATGTACTTGAATATGACTATTTTTAACACAAGAACATTTTATTTAAACATTTAACCAGTAGTCTTCCTTAAAAATATGATCTGGAGAATGACACACTCTTAGCAAGAGGGTGGGCATCTAATTTGATTGGTCCACAACTTGCGGCTCAAACACTTAATTCAGGATAAGCGACGTTAGCCAAGCGTTAGCCAGCCCTGTAACCGGTTAATTCTGAAGGATTTGTTGCCATATAAATGTACCTGTCTAAAAGGTGAGCCACTTTCGTGTCACCGGTTATCCCGAGTTGAACTCTGAGTTGACCAAAGTTAGCTTGCTAACTTCCTGATGTACATTCGTTGTACACCCCTCAGCACACACTGAAACAAAGACTTTGGGATCGGCAGCTAAGTATGGCTGTCATAAAGAGCTGGAAATTAGACATACACACACACACAATTACAAAGCCAACGAACACACTGTACTTGCTGACTTTATGTAGCAAGTACATGTAAATATATCACTAGCCACTTTAAACAATGCTACCTTATATAAATGTTACTTACCCTACATTATTCATCTCATATGCATACGTATATACTGTACTCTATATCATCGACGGTATCCTTATGTAATACATGTATCACTAGCCACTTTATACTATGCCACTTTGTTTACATACTCATCTCATTTGTACATACTGTACTCGATACCATCTACTGTATCTTGCCTATGCTGCTCTGTACCATCACTCATTCATATATCCTTATGTACATATTCTTTATCCCCTTACACTGTGTACAAGACAGTAGTTTTGGAATTGTTAGTTCAATTACTTGTTATTACTGCATTGTCGGAACTAGAAGCACAAGCATTTCGCTACACTCGCATTAACATCTGCTAACCATGTGTATGTGACAAATAAAATTTGATTTGATTTGATTTGAAATTAGATTTAATGATGGGTACTTTCAGTCTCAGGTTAATGGACAAACAGCAGAATACGACACAGAGAAATAAGTCAAAGGTTACTGTCTAGAACAGGGTATATTCTGAGAGAAGTACACATACCTGATCAGAAAGAACATTGCTGATGTTTCTCACAGACAGACAGAAATACACACACACACACACAATTTAATGCTATCTGCACAGCATCAGATACTTGGGCAGCAACCCTAGTCAACACTAGTCATAGGAGTGATGTCATAACGTCAGCTGTTCAGACAGACTGACCACAGCATCAGGAGTAGTGGGAATCCTGTATCTGCCCATCCCTCTGACCAATCAGAGAGGATACAAAGGACATGGGTCACAGGGGTCTTCCTTCCGCCCACAATCTCTGTACAGCCATCTGCCCACTGCTGCACCATCGCAGGGGCTTGACTGGTACCAGTTCCCTGGTCCTCTCTAACCTCCACTAGCAGAGAGAAACTGGCGAGGCCCCAAACAGATGATACGATAGGATTTAAGCTATTCTCTGTGAGTCAGACTGGGAGGACATAGAGGCCAATGCCCGCACGATCTGGCCACCATGAGAACATGTGAGAAATCGTATGCATTTCAGACATGTGAGGGTTGGTTGACCCATAAAAAAAAACACATTGAGGCAATTGAGCTATCAAGAGTAGAAAAAAACTACTGCGATTAGATCATGTTGATCAGCAAAGCCCTAAGGGGAAAGACAAATCAGAGATGCACTACATGAGCAAAGGTATGTGGACACCTGCTTGTCTAACATCTCATTGCCCGCTCATCGGATGTGACAGGGGTTGCAAACTATTACAGACTAAAAAGGGAAGCACAGCTGAGAGCTGTCCAGGGACACGAGCCTACCAGATGAGTTTTGAGGCAAGTAACACTGAAACATGCATGAGAGCATCAGCTCTTCTGGAAGACTGTGTGATCACACTCTCCGCAGCTGATGTGAGTAAGACCTTTAAACAGGTCAACATTCACAAGGCCTCAGGGCCAGATGGGTTACCAGGACGTGTACTCTGAGCATGCGCTGACCAACTGGCAAGTGTCTTCAATTATATTTTCAACCTCTCCCTGTCTGAGTCTGTAATACCAATATGTTTCAAGCAGACAACCATAGTCCCTGTGCCCAAGAACACTAAGATAACCTGCCTAAATGACTACCGACCTGTAGCACTCATGTCTGTAGCCATGAAGTACTTTGAAAGGCTGGTCATGGCTCACATCAACACCATTATCCCATAAACCCTAGACCCAGTCCAATTTGCATACCTCACGAACAGATTCACAGATGATGCAATCTCTATTGCACTCCACACTGCAATATGCTATTCATTGACTACAGCTCAGCGCTCAACACCATAGTGCCCTCATCACTAAGCTAAGGACCCTGGGACTAAACACCTCCCTCTGCAACTGGAACCTGGACCTCCTGATGGGCCGCCCTCAGCTGGTAAGGGTAGGTAACAACACATGCGCCAAGCTGATCCTCAACACGGGGGCCCCTCAGGGGTGCATATGCAGTCCCCTCCTGTACTCCCTGTTCACTCATGACTGCACGGCCAGGCACGACTCCAACACCATCATTAAGTTTGCTAATAACACAACAGTTATAGGCCTGATCACCAACAACGATTATATAGCCTACAGGGAGGAAGTCAGAGACCTGACCTTGTGGTGCAACGACAACAACCTCTCCCTCAACGTGATCAAGACAAAGGAGATGATGGTGGACTACAGGAAAATGAGGACCGAGCACGCCTCCATTCTCATCGACGGGGCTGTAGTGGAGCAGGTTGAGAGCTTCAAGTTCCTTGGCTTCCACATCACCAAAAAACGAACATGGTCCAAGCACACCAAGACAGTTGTGAAGAGGGCACGACATAACCTATTCCCCCTCAATAGACTGAAAACATTTGGCATGGGTCCTCAGATCCTTAAAATGTTTTACAGCTACACCATCGAGAGCATCCTGACTGGTTACACCACTGCCTGGTATGGCAACTGCTCGGCCACCGACCGCAAGGCACTTCAGAGGGTAGTGTGTACAGCCCAGTACATCACCGGGGCCAAGCTTCCTGACATCCAGGACCTCTATACCACGCGGTGTCAGAGGAAGGCCCTAAAAATTGTCAAAGACTCCAGCCACCCTAGTCATAGACAGTTCTCTCTGCTACCACACAGTGCCAAGTCTAGGTCCAAGAGGCTTCTAAACAGCTTCTACCCCCAAGCCATAAGACTCCTGAACATCTAACCAAATGGCTACCCAGGCTATTTGCATTGCCCCTCCCCCCTTTTACGCTGCTGCTACTCCCTGTTATTATCTATGCATAGTCACTTTAATAACTCTACCCATATGTACATATTACCTCAATTACCTCGACACCAGTGAAATAGCCCCCCTCATGGGCATTAATATAGAGTTGGTCCCCTTCTTGTGTACATTTATACATTATATTATCCAAGAATAGAATCAATGCTTCAATAATTGAAATTGCGATTATTCCCAAATTCCAGAGTGTAGCCTACCAATCAACTCAAGATGGAACCTTGTGTCTATTCACTGATTGTTATCATATGCTGCAAAATTCACCTGAGCTCTTCGCTGGCTGTCTGACCCTGCAGGGACACCTGTCACCATCTGATCCTAGTAAGACATGATGACCATACTGTTGTGTACTGACTGTGCGCCATGACAGTGAAGCCTGTAGAGCTGTTTATACCGTGTCAGCATGAAAAGTAGGGAATTAGCTAGGGAAACTGACAGACCAATAACATTACATTGCTATACTGACTAATAAAAACTCACATTTTAATTCAGGTCTAGAGAGGCAAAAATAATAGCTAAAGTAAAAATAATAGCTAACATTAGCCAACTTTTGGCTAGCTCTAGCTAATGGTGCAAGGAAAGCTGAACTGGCTGTAGCTGTGGTAAATACTTGCTAGCTAACTAGCTGCTAGTAGTTTATTCACTTCAGTGATAGCTCAGCACTGGGAATAAAAAAAATGTTTTCTGTCAAACAGCAGTTACCTAGATCAGTCAAATAAAGAGTATCCAGTTTCTGCTCTGCTTGCTTTTACAACTTTACAAGCACATCGGTGCCGCATTATATATCACAGTGCAATGACAAAACTGTGGGGGGGGAAAGTTCAAATTCAGAATGTGTCCTCACAGAAAGAATGTGTCCCCAGAGAACCCCTGCTGTATGTTACGGTAGCAGATGGCATAGCCAGGGATGAGAAGCTCAGGAGAATCATGTCAGAAGCTACACACGAGGCCAAGTGGTGTTGGCAATGTGATACATAGACACAAAAAGAGCTGTGTGTGTATATGTACGTACAGTATATGCCTGCATGCATTATTTATTTTAGTGGTATATAATGGTGGTAATTGAACAATCCTGAATCTACAGTCTCACACAGCCGTGACGTGTCTGTGGACCATCGTACCTCTTGCTATTGTGTTTGTGTAGAATCCCAAGGCAAAAGTGATCAATTAGCGCTATTCATACATATTACGATTTCTCTATTTAAAAAATATATTATTATTTAACCTTTATTTAACTAGACAAGTCAGTTAAGAACAAATTCTTATTAACAATGACGGCCTACCCGGACGACGGCGGGACAATTCTGTGCCGCCCTACGGGACTCCCAATCATGGCCGGATGTGATGCAACCTTTTAATGAGATAATAAAAATGCAATATTGGAAAGAACAATTACACTATTTACATTTGTATTTTATTTTTCTTACTAAAATTGATGAAAACAAGATGGACATAAGTCAATGGACATGAAGACTTTTATTCCATCACCCGTCATTTAGGGTATTTGTTGCCTGTTTTGTATGTCATTTTGACATTAATACGTGTCACATATCAGTTTGCAAACAATGTAAAAAATAAATAATTAGTTAATAAAACTGCATACAAACATGGTCTCTTTTTTGCTTTCTTGAGTGAAGCAGCTCCAAAATGGAGGTGGTTCAGCCTAGCTCAGTGCTTTCTGTGGTGGTGGGGCAGCCAGCGGAAAATACATAGCATGCTAGGGGTTGGTAATGTTCTGTAGTTGCGCTGTGATTGGCTCCGTGTTCTGTCATTCGTGGGGACACTACATCACTGAAAAATCAACAGGGAGAGCTAGAAAGTTCAAGCCCCTTGGGTGCTGCCATAGATTTACGTTAGAAATGTCCATCCAAGAAGGCTCAAGGTCATTGGCTACAGATATATCTACCAGCTTTGATTGGACTGATCATGTCAACATAAATACTTTTAAAAAATTAGCTCATAAGCTAAACAAGCAGTCATCATCATGAATCAAGTCGACAATCTACTGGCAAATCATTTTAAATCCTTGTAATATGAATAGAGATTATAGATAAAAATCATCTGTAAAACTCATGCTCATCTGCTATTGGACATAAACATTACACAACCAGTTGGAAATTGCAAATTCCACAATGACTGGTTTGGAAGGAATCAGTGGCTAACTGCAAGCTTTGCAAAGCAATCACTAGCCTGCTATTCAGTGGAGATGGTATGTGGTCCAAGTCTGGGTTTAAGAGTCTCTTTTCCAAACTTAAAATAATAAACATTCAACACCATGGGCCAGAAAAGGTTGAATACATTGACCATGCGGTCAATCCAGCATGACTTCTGCCGCCTTCAAAACAACTGGAAACTCTGAACTGAGAAATATCAGACTTCAGTGAGTTCAAAACATCTGGGAACTCTGGAAAAAAATAGCTCTAACTGGGTAAATACGTTTTGAACAGTCATCCAAGTCGGGAACTCAGGCCTCTTTCTAGAGCTCCAACCTGAAGGTCGCTGACTTCATGATTCAGCCTTGTTTTTTCAGAGTTCCCAGTTGTTTTGACAGCACCATAAATCCACAGAATGCCAGACTTTGATGACAAAGATTGATGACCTAAATTTTCCCACAAGAAGGACCGCCGTGCCACCTTCCTGTTCAAATGAGCACAGCACAACAAGATTAGTCAAAAAAATGTATTGTATGCTGCTGCATAAATGATGTGATATGCCATGGAGAAATGTATACCGTAGCTAAGAAAGTAATACTAAGTGTATGTTGTTAGTAGCCCATGTGCCTCACCCATATAACTTTGTCCCTTTCCCCCTCATAACTTAGCCTACTGTTCTGACTTGATGATGCACATGTAGCCTATAGCCTGTTTAAGAGAAATGTCATCATCAAATATTGTAAGAGCTTTCATTGTCTCCTTCTATGCCCTCTTAATTTATCCTAGGGTTCTGACTTGGTGTACAGGGAGAATACTGTAAGAACGGCCTGTGTTCTGAATTCTGTCGCTGTACATTTAAAAAGTGCTGAACAAATAGTTTAGACTATGTCCGTCTTAGCTCACTCATTAATGTATTAATCGAAATTATGGATTGCCTCTTATCTGCTCATCGATACCTTATGCCATAGTTTGTACATCTCAATTCTCAGTAGAAAACCACATTTTTTAAGCAAGTCAGTCATACCAGCTATGTTTTTTTCAAGGCAGTAAATGGGGCTGAATGAACTGTTTTGCTGCCAGACAAGGTTCTGCTAATAGCCAGTTGTAGCATTGGCAAGGATTCACTCCATGGAGTGGGAAAGAAAGCTCTGCTCTTCAGACAGCTTTATGTAGGCCCATTTACTGCCTTTAAAAAAACATAGCTGATATGACTGACTTGCTTACAAAATGTGGTTTTCTACTGAGAATTGAGATGTACAAACTATGGCATAAGGTATCGATGAGCAGATAAGAGGCAATCAATTTTCAACTGTTGAACTAATGATTACACACTAGATCAGCTAGATAAAGGCAAGATTGTGCAAGGTGGTATTGAATGTGTCAATGTCTGTCACCTTGATTACTGTTCACCTACAGTTGAAGTCGAAAGTTTACATGCACTTAGGTTGGAGTCATTAAAATGTGTTTTTCAACCACTCCACAAATTTCTTGTTAACAAACGATAGTTTTGGCAAGTCGGTAAGGACATCTACTTTGTGCATGACACAATATATTTTTCCAACAGTTGTTTACAGACAAATTATTTCACTTATATATCACTGTATCACAATTCCAGTTGGTCAGAAGTTTACATACACTAAGTTGACTTTGCCTTTAAACAGGTCGGAAAATTCCAGAATATTATGTCATGGTTTAGAAGCTTCTGATAGGCTAATTGACATAATTTGAGTCCATTGGAGGTGTACCTGTGGATGTATTTCAAGGTCTACCTTCAAACTAAGTGGCTCTTTGCTTGACATCATTGGAAAATCAAAAGAAATCAGCCAAGACTTCAGAAAAAAAATGGTAGACCTCCACAAGTCTTGTTCATCCTTGGGAGCAATTTCCAAACGCCTGAATGTACCAGGTTCATCTATACAAACAATAGTGCGCAAGTACAACACCATGGGACCAAGCAGCCGCTATACCGCTCAGGAAGGAGAAGCGTTCTGTGTCCAAGAGATTAACATATTTTGGTGCGAAAAGTGCAAATCAATCCCAGAACAACAGCAAAGGACCTTGTGAAGATGCTGGAGGAAACAGGTACAAAGGTATCTATCTATATCCAGAGTAAAACAAGTCCTATATTGACATAACCCGAAAGGCCACTCAGCAAGGAAGAAGCCACTGCTCCAAAACTGCCATAAAAAAGCCAGACTACGGTTTGCAACTGCACATGGGGTCAAAGATTGTACGTTTTGGAGAAATGTCCTCTGGTCTGATGAAACAAAATTAGAACTGTTTGGCCATAATGACCAGCGTTATATTCGGAGGAAAAGGGGAGATGCTTGCAAGCCGAAGAACACCATCCCAACCGTAAAGCACGGGGGTGGCAGCATCATGTTGTGGGGGTGCTTTGCTGCAGGAGGGACTGGTGTTCTTCACAACATAGGTGACATCATGAGGGAGGAAAATTATATGGACTGATGAATGTATATTTTTTATTTTCAATATTATGTCTATCTCTGATAAGCTACCAATGAAAGGGCTGAAAATAGCCCATATTAAAATATGTAGCCTTAGAAATAAGGTTCATGAAATCAATAATTTACTAACATCAGATAACATTTATATATTAGCCATTTCTGAGACTCACTTAGATAATTCATTTGATGCTACATCAGTAGCAATACAAGGATATAACATTTATAGAAGAGACAGAAATGCTTATGGGGGAGGAGTTGCTGTATATATTCAGAGCCATATCCCTGTAATGCTTAGAGAAGATCTTATGTCAAGTGTTATTGAAGTGTTGTGGTTGCAGGTTCATTTGGCACATCTAAAGCCTTTTCTTTTGGGGTGTTGCTATAGGCCACCAAGTGCTAACAGTCAGTATCTAAATAATATGTGTGAAACGCTTGATAGTGTATGTGATGTAAACAGAGAGGTATACTTTCTTGGGGACCTGAATATTGACTAGTTTTAATCAAGCTGTCCGCTCAAGAGGAAGCTCCTTACTGTAGCCAGTGCCTGTAATCTGGTTCAGGTTATTAATCAATCTACAAGGGTGTTTACAAACACTACAGGAACAAGATCATCCACACGTATCGATCACATTTTTACTAATACTGTAGAACTTTGTTCTAAAGCTATATCTGTACCCATTGGATGCAGTGATCACAATATAGTGGCTAGAAAAGCCAAAGTTCCAACAGCTGGGCCTAAAATAGAGTATAAGAGATCATACAAAAGATTTTGCTGTGACACTTATGTGGAGGACGTTAATGATATTTGTTGGTCTGATGTGACTAATGAGAGCATCCAGACGCTGCACTTGATGAATTTATGAAATTGCTTCTTCCAATTATTGATAAACATGCACCTGTTAAACACTTCTAATGGCTGGGGGCAGTATTGAGTAGCTTGGATGAATAAGGTGCCCAGAGGTGCGCAGAGTAAACTGCCTACTCCTCAGTCCCAGTTGCTAATACATGCTTAATATTAGAGGTATTGGATAGAAACCACTCTGACGTTTCTAAAACTGTTTGAATGATGTCTGTGAGTATAACAGAACTCATATGGCAGGCAAAAACCTGAGAAAAATCCAAACAGGAAGTGGGAAATCTGAGGCTTGTAGGTTTTCAACTCAGCCCCTATTAAAGATACAGTGGGATATTGCACTTCCTAAGGCTTCCACTAGATGTCAACAGTCTGTAGAAACTTGTTTGAAACTTCTACTGTGAAGTGAGGCCGAATGAGAGGGGAATGAGTCAGTGGGCTGGCAGAGAGCCACGCACTGGTCATGCGCATTTTACATGATAGGTAGCTGCGTTCCTTTGCTTTTCTGAAGACAAATGAATTCTCCGGTTGGAACGTTATTGAAGATTTATGATAAAAACATCCTAAAGATTGATTCTATACTTCGTTTGACAAGTTTCTATGACCTGTAATATAACTCTTTGATCTTTTCGTCCGACGTTCGGCTGGACCTGAATGTGCGTTTGGATTTGTTTACCAAACGCCCTAACAAAAGAAGCTATTTGGACATAAATGATGAATTTTATCGAACAAATCAAACATTTATTGTGGAACTAGGATTCCTGGGAGTGCATTCTGATGAAGATCATCAAAGGTAAGTGAATATTATAATGCTATGTCTGACTAATGTTGACTACCCAATATGGCGGATATCTTTTTGGCTTTGTTGGTTCTCTGAGCGCCATACTCAGATTATTGCATGGTTTGCTTTTTCCGTAAAGTTTTAAAAAATCTGACACAGCGGTTGCATTAAGGAGAAGTTTATCTTTATTTACATGTATAACACTTGTATTTTCATCAACATTTATAATTAGTATTTTTGTAAATTGATGTGGCTCTCTGCAAATGTTTTTGGAACTACTGGACATAACGCGCCAATGTATAATGAGATTTTATTTACATAAATATGAACTTTATCGAACAAAACATATATGTATTGTGTATCATGAAGTCATATGAGTGTCATCTGATGAAGATCATCAAAGGTTAGTGATTAATTCTATCTCTATTTCTGCTTTTTGTGACTCCACTCTTTGGCTGGAAAAATGGCTTAGTTTTTCTGTGACTTGGTGGTGACCTAACATAATAGTTTTTGGTGATGTCGCTGTAAAGCCTTTTTGAAATCAGACACTGTGGCTGGATTAACGAGACTTTCATCTTTAAAATGGTGTAAAATACTTGTATGCTTGAGGAATTTTAACTATGAGATTTTTGTTGTTTTGAATTTGGCACCCTGTACTTTCACTGGCTGTTGTCATATCGATCCCGTTAGCGGGATCTCAGCCCTAAGAAGTTTTAAGAAACTAACTGTTAGAACGGTTAAGGCTCCGTGGATTGAGGAGGAATTGAAAAACTGTATGGTTGAAAGAGATGGGGCAACAGGAATGGCTAAGACGTCTGGCTGTACATCTGATTTGCTTACTTACTGCAAATTGAGACATTATGTGACTAAACTCAACAAAAAGAAGAAGAAACTTTATTATGAAGCCAAGATCACTGATATAAAAAATCCTAGAAAAAAACTTGAGTACTTTAAATTAAATTATGGGCAGAAAGACAAATTCAACTCATTTGATGTTGACAATTATTTTAATGATTATTTCATTGGCAAGGTGGGCAAACAAAGGCAGGAAATATCCACGACAAACAGTGAGCAATTATATTCATGTATAAAAAAAAACAAATAAGAGGGTGGAAAAATTATTAACAATCAATAATGACAAACCTCCTAGCATTGACAACTTAGATGGAAAGCTACTGAGGATGGTAGCTGGTTCTATAGCCACTCCTATCTATCATATTTCTAATCTGAGCCTAGAGGAAAGTCTTTGTCCTCAGACCTGGAGGGAAGCCAAAGTAATTCCGCTACCCAAGAAAGGTAAAGCCTTTACTGGTTCTAACAGCAGGCCTATAAGCTTGCTGCCAGCTCTTAGCAAACTGTTGGCAAAAATTGTGTTTGACCAAATACAATGCTATTTCTCTGTAAACAAATTAACAACAGACTTTCAGCATGCATATAGAGAATGGCACTCAACATGTACTACACTGACACACATGACTGATGATTGGTTGAAAGAACTTGACAATAAGATGATTGTGGGAGCTGTACTGTTAGATTTCAGTGCAGCCTTTGATATTATTGACCATAACCTGTTGTTGAAAAAACTTAAGTGCTATGGCTTTTCAACCTTTGCCATATCGTGGATTCAGAGCTATCTATCTACTAGAACTCAAATGGTTTTCTTTAATGGAAGCGTCTCTAATGTGAAATATGTAAAGTGTGGTATACCGCAGGGCAGCTCTCTAGGTCCTCTACTCTTTTATATTTTTTACCAATGACCTGCCACTGGCATTAAACAAAGCATGGGTGTCCATGTATGCTGATGATTCAACCATATTCGCATCAGCAACCACAGCTAATGAAGTCACTGAAACCCTTAACAAATTGTTGCAGTCTGTTTTGGAATGGGAGGCCAATAATAAACTGGTCCTGAACATCTCTAAAACTAATAGCATTTTATTTGGTACAAATAATTCCTTAAGTGCTAGACCTCAGCTGAATCTGCTAATGAATGGTGTGGCTGTTGAGCAATTTTAGGAGTCTAAATTACTTGGCGTTACCTTAGATTGTAAACTGTCATGTTCAAAACATATAGATCAAATCAAATCAAGTCAAATTTTATTTGTCACATACACATGGTTAGCAGATGTTAATGCGAGTGTAGCGAAATGCTTGTGCTTCTAGTTCCGACAATGCAGTAATAACCAACAAGTAATCTAGCTAACAATTCCAAAACTACTACCTTATACACACAAGTGTAAGGGGATAAAGAATATGTACATAAAGATATATGAATGAGTGATGGTACAGAGCGGCATAGGCAAGATACAGTAGATGGTATTGAGTGCAGTGTATACATATGAGATGAGTATGTAAACAAAGTGTCATAGTTAAAGTGGCTAGTGATACATGTATTACATAAAGATGCAGAAGATGATATAGAGTACAGTATATACATATACATATGAGATTAATAATGTAGGGTATGTAACATTATATTAGGTAGCATTGTTTAAAGTGGCTAGTGATATATTTTACATAATTTCCCATCAATTCCCATTATTAAAGTGGCTGGAGTTGAGTCAGTGTGTTGGCAGCAGCCACTCAATGTTAGTGGTGGCTGTTTAACAGTCTGATGGCCTTGAGATAGAAGCTGTTTTTCAGTCTCTCGGTCCCAGCTTTGATGCACCTGTACTGACCTCGCCTTCTGGATGATAGCGGGGTGAACAGGCAGTGGATCGGGTGGTTGATGTCCTTGATGATCTTTATGGCCTTCCTGTGGCATCGGGTGGTGTAGGTGTCCTGGAGGGCAGGTAGTTTGCCCCCGGTGATGCGTTGTGCAGACCTCACTACCCTCTGGAGAGCCTTACGGTTGTGGGCAGAGCAGTTGCCATACCAGGCGGTGATACAGCCCGACAGGATGCTCTCGATTGTGCATCTGTAGAAGTTTGTGAGTGCTTTAGGTGACAAGCCAAATTTCTTCAGCCTCCTGAGGTCAACAGCCTACCACTGTTGTGTCGTCCGCAAACTTGATGATTGAGTTGGAGGCGTGCGTGGCCACGCAGTCGTGGGTGAACAGGGAGTACAGGAGAGGGCTCAGAACGCACCCTTGTGGGGCCCCAGTGTTGAGGATCAGCGGGGTGGAAATGTTGTTGCCTACCCTCACCACCTTGGGGCGGCCCGTCAGGAAGTCCAGTACCCAGTTGCACAGGGCGGGGTCGAGACCCAGGGTCTCGAGCTTGATGACGAGCTTGGAGGGCACTATGGTGTTAAATGCCGAGCTGTAGTCGATGAACAGCATTCTCACATAGGTATTCCTCTTGTCCAGATGGGTTAGGGCAGTGTGCAGTGTGGTTGAGATTGCATTGTCTGTGGACCTATTTGGGCAGTAAGCAAATTGGAGTGGGTCTAGGGTGTCAGGTAGGGTGGAGGTTATATGGTCTTTGACTAGTCTCTCAAAGCACTTCATGATGACGGAGGTTTAGCTCAGTTACCTTAGCTTTCTTGGGAACAGGAACAATGGTGGCCCTCTTGAAGCATGTGGGAACAACAAACTGGGATAGGGATTGATTGAATATGTCCGTAAACACACCAGCCAGCTGGTCTGCGCATGCTCTGAGGGCGTGGCTGGGGATGCCGTCTGGGCCTGCAGCATTGCGAGGGTTGATAACGTTTAAATGTTTTCCTCACGGCGGCTGCAGTGAAGGAGAGTCTGCATGTTTAAGTTGCTTGCCGTGTCAGTGGCACTGTATTGTCCTTATAAGCGGGCAAAAAAGTTATTTAGTCTGCCTGGGAGCAAGACATCCTGGTCCGTGACTGGGCTGGTTTTCTTTTTGTAATCCGTGATTGACTGTAGACCCTGCCACATACCTCTTGTGTCTGAGCCGTTGAATTGAGATTCTACTTTGTCTCTATACTGACGCTTAGCTTGTTTGATTGCCTTGCGGAGGGAATAGTTACACTGTTTGTATTCGGTCACCTTGCCCTGATTAAAAGCAGTGGTTCGGGCTTTCAGTTTCACGCGAATGCTGCCATCAATCCACGGTTTCTGGTTTGGGAATGTTTTAATCGTTGCTATGGGAACGACATCTTCAACGCACATTCTAATGAACTCGCTCACCGATTCAGCGTATTCGTCAATGTTGTTGTTCGCCGCAATGCGGAACATATCCCAGTCCACGTGATGGAAGCAGTCTTGGAGTGTGGAATCAGATTGGTCGGACCAGCGTTGAACAGACCTCAGCGCGGGAGCTTCTTGTTTTAGTTTCTGTCTGTAGGCAGGGATCAACAAAATGGAGTCGTGGTCAGCTTTTCCGAAAGGAGGGCGGGGCAGGGCCTTATATGCATTGCGGAAGTTAGAATAGCAGTGATCCAATGGTTGCAAAGATGGGGAGAGGTCTAGCCGTAATAAAGAGATGCTCTGCTTTTTTGACACCACACTCCAAAAAGCAAGTTCTGCAGGCTCTAGTTTTGTCTAATCTTGATTATTGTCCAATCGTGTGGTCCAGTGCTGCAAGGAAAGACCTAGTTAAACTGCAGCTGGCCCAAAATGGCAGCAGGTACCCTAGTGGTTAGAGCTTTGGACTAGTAACCGAAAGTTTGCAAGATCGAATCCCCGAGCTGACAATGTAAAAATATATTGAACAAGGCTGTTAACCCTCTGTTCCTAGGCCATCATTGAAAATAAGAATTTGTTCTTAACTGGTTTTCCAGGTTAAATAAAGGATAAATAAAAAAGAACAGAGCGGCATGTTTTGCTCTTAATTGTAATCAGAGGGCTAATATTAATACTATGCATGCCAGTCTCTCTTGGCTAAGAGTTGAGCAGAGACTGACTGCATCACTTCTTTCTATAAGAAACAATGTGTTGAAAATCCCAAATTGTTTGCATAGTCAACTTACACACAGCTCTGACACACACTTATCCCACCAGACATGCCACCAGGGGTCTTTTCATAGTCCCCAAATCCAAAACAAATTCAAGAAAACGTACAGTATTATATAGAGACATTATTGCATGGAACTTCCTTCCATCCCGTATTGCTCAATTAAATAGCAAACCTGGTTTCAATCATCAGAAAACGCAACTGTCACGTTCTGACCATCGTTCGTGTGTGTTTTCCTTGTTTTAGTGTTGGTCAGGACGTGAACTGGGTGGGCATTCTATGTTGGATGTCTTGTTTGTCTATTTCTATGTCTGGCCTGATATGGTTCTCAATCAGAGGCAGGTGTTAGTCATTGTCTCTGATTGGGAACCATATTTAGGTAGCCTGGGTTTCACTGTGTGTTGGTGGGTGATTGTCCTTAGTGTTAGTTTGCACCAGTTTAGGCTGTTTCGGTTTTCATTACGTTTATTATTTTGCACTGTTTGTATTTAGATTCGTGTTGCTATAGTCACAATAAACATGGATCGCAATCTACACGCCGCATTTTGGTCCGACTCTCCTTCTCATCAAGAAAACCGTTACAGCAACAGCTCGCAGCACAACGCCTCTCCCTTAGTTGACCTAGACAGATTGTGTGTATGCATTGATATGTAGGCTGTTTGCCTTTTTAAAAAATGTATGTAGTTCTGTCCTTGAGCTGTTCTTGTCTATTGATGTTCTTTATTATGTAATTCTGTATTATGTTTCATGTTATGTGTGGACCCCAGGAAGAGTAGCTGCTGCTTTTGCTACAGCTAATGGGGATCCTAAGAAAATACCAAATCACCACCACCCTGACCTCAACCCCATCGAACACCTCCGGGATAAATTGAAACGGTGTTGACTGGTGTTTGCTAGCTAGGACTTTGGACAAGCAACCTAATGTTAGCTACAGTTATCTAGTTGCCTAGCTAATCAAAATATCTGTTTGCATTTATTGATTAACCTACGCTTCAATACCACAATTTTGCTAGCTATTTACAGTAGCCTAGGTTTGTTCGCAGATACTTCTTATGACTGGCAGCCTGGTACAGGCAGCTGTGTTGTTGCCAAGCATTCGACCAGGTGTTAGAACTCTGAGCTTCGGCTGAAACGGATGTTAGCATTGTCAGAAATGCTACAAAAAGGTAGCACATCATTGGTTCATAATGGACAGAAATTAGAAACTGAGAGAGACCAATCAGAACTGTTGCCCCTACAAATGTATTCAGTCTGAAAGGTAACTTTATGGGAGCTGTAGTCTCTATCTTATCTGACACCTAGATATTGAGCTAGGTCTGATAACCCTAATGGTAACGACCCTGTTAAAAACCTCATCCCCCCCTCCACCCACCCTCCCCTCTTCCTCATACACCTCTACCTCCTCCCCCCTCTTCAAATCCCCATATACCTCACCCCCCTCTCTACCTTATCCCCCCTTCCTCATGTCCCCCTTTACCTCTCTCCCTCGCTACCTCTCCCTCTCTCTACATCACCCCCGTCTCTACCTCATCATCCCCCCCTCTACCCCACCCCCACCTCACCCCCCTCTTCCTAATCCCCCCTCTACCTCTCCCTCACTACCTCTCCCCCCTCTCTACCTCACCCCCCCCCTATCTCACCCCCCGTCTTCCTAATCCCTCCTCTACCTCGTCCCCTCTCTACCTCATCCCCCCTCGCTTCCTCATACCCTCTATACCTAATCCCACCCTTTTCCTCGTGCCCCCTCTAACTCATCCCCCCCTACCTCATCCCCTACCTAGTCCCCTCCACTTCATCCACCCTCCCCCCTCTACCTCATTCCCCCTCTGCTCTCTCTTTGGGTTTGTTTCAATTGGCTTGGCAGTGGCCTTGCAGGGGGCTTCTATCTGTCCCTGGTCTCTGTCTCTCTCTGCCTGTCTGTGAATCTCTTTTATCCTTGTCTCTACTATCAGACTGTTGGCTGTAGATGACAGACAGCAGACAGACAGATCTGTCACCACTGACACTGGGCAGCCTTCTTATCTTCTGTATCTAGAGTATCACCTTGACTTCCCCACACTATCACACTCACCAGTCACATCCATTATGTAATGACTGCATACACATACACACACCAAAGGCCCTGCTTTGATGGATGAGTCCCACTATTTTTAGCATAGCTAATCAGGCAGTTGTAGGGATGTGGCCTTCACGATAGCTCTGTATTCCTTTACTGTTGTTGTTGTTTTTGGTGTTGTTTGGGGTGGGGTTCATTGTTGAAATGTCAGCCCAAAATCACTCATATTTACTCACGCTCACTAGTATAACATTGCCTTCCATCTTTACCAGTGATACAATATTTTACTGCTAACCTACAAAGCATTACATGGACATGCTCCTACCTATCTCACTGAACTTCCGGCGCCGAGAGAGATGGCCGCCTCGCTTCGCGTTCCTAGGAAACTATGCAGTTTTTTGTATTTTTACATGTTATTTCTTACATTGGTCATCTTAGGTCATCCCCAGGTCATCTTAGGTTTCATTACATACAGTCGGGAAGAACTACTGATTATAAGAGCAACGTCAACTCACCATCAGTATGACCAGGAATATGACTTTCCCGGAACGGATCCTGTGTTCTGCCTTTCACCCAGGACAACGGATTGGATCCCAGCCTGCGACCTAAAACAAAGACGTCGTAAAAGAGGGAAACGAAGCGGTCTTCTGGTCAGGCTCCAGGGACGGGCACATCGCACACCACTCCCTAGCATACTTCTCGCCAATGTCCAGTCTCTTGACAACAAGGTTGATGAAATCCGAGCAAGGGTAGCATTCCAGAGGGACATCAGAGACTGTAACGTTCTTTGCTTCACGGAAATATGGCTCACTTGAGAGACGCTAACGGAATCGGTGCAGCCAGCTGGTTTCTCCACGCATCGCGCCGACAGAAACAAACATCTTTCTGGTAAGAAGAGGGGCGGGGGCGTATGCCTTATGGTTAATGAGAAGTGGTGTGGTCACAACAACATACAGGAACTCAAGTCCTTCTGTTCACCTGATTTAGAATTCCTCACAATCAAATGTCGACCGCATTATCTACCAAGGGAATTCTCTTCGATTATAATCACAGCTGTATATATTCCCCCCCAAGCAGACACATCGATGGCTCTGAAGGAACTATATTTGACTCTTTGCAAACTGGAAACCACATATCCTGAGGCTGCATTCATTGTAGCTGGGGATTTTAACAAGGCTAATCTGAAAACAAGACTCCCTAAATTGTATCAGCATATCGATTGCACAACCAGTGCTGGTAAAACCTTGGATCATTGCTATTCTAACTTCCGCAACGCATATAAGGCCCTCCCCCGCCCTCCTTTCAGAAAAGCTGACCACGACTCCATTTTGTTGCTCCATGCCTACAGACAGAAGCTAAAACAAGAAGCTCCCGCACTGAGATCTGTTCAACGCTGGTCCGACCAATCTGATTCCACGCTCCAAGACTGCTTCCATCACGTGGACTGGGATATGTTCCGCATTGCGGCGAACAACAACATTGACGAATACGCTGATTCGGTGTGTGAGTTCATTAGAACGTGCATTGAAGATGTTGTTCCCATAGCAACGATTAAAACATTCCCAAACCAGAAACCGTGGATTGATGGCAGCATTCGCGTGAAACTGAAAGCGCGAACCACTGCTTTTAATCAGGGCAAAGTGACCGGAAACATGACCGAATACAAACACTGTAACTATTCCCTCCGCAAGGCAATCAAACAAGCTAAGTGTCAGTACAGAGACAAGGTAGAGTCGCAATTCAACGGCTCAGACACAAGAGGTATGTGGCAGGGTCTACAGTCAATCACGGATTACAAAAAGAAAACCAGCCCCGTCATGGACCAGGATGTCTTGCTCCCAGGCAGACTAAATAACTTTTTTGCCCGCTTTGAAGGCAATAGAGTGCCACTGACACGGCCCGCTAGCAAAACATGCAGACTCTCCTTCACTGCAGCCGAAGTGAGTAAAACATTTAAACGTGTTAACCCTCGCAAGGCTGCAGGCCCAGACGGCATCCACAGCCGCGCATATTCAATGAATCCTTATCCCAGTCTGCTGTTCCCACATGCTTCAAGAGGGCCACCATTGTTCCTGTTCCCAAGAAAGCTAAGGTAACTGAGCTAAACGACTACCGCCCCGTAGCACTCACTTCCGTCATCATGAAGTGCTTTGAGAGACTATTTAAGGACTATATCACCTCCACCCTACCTGACACCCTAGACCCACTCCAATTTGCTTACCGCCCAAATAGGTCCACAGACGATGCAATCTCAACCACACTGCACACTGCCCTAACCCATCTGGACAAGAGGAATACCTATGTGAGAATGCTGTTCATCGACTACAGCTCAGCATTTAACACCATAGTACCCTCCAAACTCGTCATCAAGCTCGAGACCCTGGGTCTCGACCCCGCCCTGTACAACTGGTTACTGGACTTCCTAACGGGCCGCCCCCAGGTGGTGAGGGTAGGTAACAACATCTCCACCCCGCTGATCCTCAACACTGGGGCCCCACAAGGATGCATTCTGAGCCCTCTCCTGTACTCCCTGTTCACCCACGACTGCGTGGCCACGCACGCCTCCAACTCAATCATCAAGTTTGCGGACGACACAACAGTGGTAGGCTTGATTACCAACAACGACGAGACGGCCTACAGGGAGGAGGTGAGGGCCCTCGGAGTGTAGTGTCAGGAAAATAACCTCACACTCAACGTCAACAAAACTAAGGAGATGATTGTGGACTTCAGGAAACAGCAGAGGGAGCACCCCCCTATCCACATCGATGGGACAGTAGTGGAGAGGGTAGTAAGTTTTAAGTTCCTTGGCGTACACATCACAGACAAACTGAATTGCTCAATCCACACAGACAGCATCGTGAAGAAGGCGCAGCAGCGCCTCTTCAACCTCAGGAGGCTGAAGAAATTTGGCTTGTCACCAAAAACACTCACAAACTTCTACAGATGCACAATCAAGAGCATCCTGTCGGGCTGTATCACCGCCTGGTACGGCAACTGCTCCGCCCACAACCGTAAGGCTCTCCAGAGGGTAGTGAGGTCTGCACAACGCATCACCGGGGGCAAACTATCTGCCCTCCAGGACACCTAAACCACCCGATGTCACAGGAAAGCCATAAAGATCATCAAGGACAACACCCACCCGAGCCACTGCCTGTTTACCCCTCTATCATCCAGAAGGCGAGGTCAGTACAGGTGCATCAAAGCTGGGACCGAGAGACTGAAAAACAGCTTCTATCTCAAGGCCATCAGACTGTTAAACAGCCACCACTAACATTGAGTGGCTGCTGCCAACACACTGACTCAACTCCAGCCACTTTAATAATGGGAATTGATGAAAATTGATGTAAAATATATCACTAGCCACTTTAAACAATGCTACTTAATATAAGGTTTACATACCCTACATTATTCATCTCATATATCATCTACTGCGTCTTTATGTAATACATGTATCACTAGCCACTTTAACTATGCCACTTTGTTTACATACTCATCTCATATGTACATACTGTACTCAATACCATCTACTGCATCTTGCCTATGCCGTTCTGTACCATCACTCATTCATATATCTTTATGTACATATTCTTTATCCCTTTACACTTGTGTGTATAAGGTAGTAGTTTTGGAATTGTTAGGTGAGATTACTCGTTGGTTATTACTGCATTGTCGGAACTAGAAGCACAAGCATTTCTCTACACTCACATTAACATCTGCTAACCATGTGTATGTGACAAATACATTGATTTGATTTGGTCCTGCCGTACATACCTACACGTACGCTACGGTCACAAAATGCAGGCCTCCTTATTGTCTAAGCAAACAGCCTGAGGTAGGGCTTTCTCCTATAGAGCTCAATTTGTATGGACTGGTCTGCCTATCCATGTGAGAGACAACCTCAACTTTTAAGTCTTTATTGAAGACTCATCTCTTCAGTAGGTTCTATGGTTCAGTGTACTCTGGCCCAGGGGTGCGAAGGTGAATGGCAAGGTACTGGAGTGACAAACCGCCCTTGCTGTCTCTGCCTGTCCGACTCCCCTCTCTCCACTGGGATTCTCTGCCTCTGACCCGATTATGGGGGCTGAGTCACTGGCTTACTAGTCCTCTCCCATGCTGTCCCCAGGAAGGGTGCGTCACATCGTGCCAGGCTTTTTTTTGCTGTACTCGAGTGGGTTGAGTGGGTTGAGTCACTGACGTGATCTTGCTGTCCAGTTTTGTGCCCCCTCGGGCTCGTGCGGTGGGCTAGCTTTGTCTCAGGGTAGTATATTGGTGGTCTGTTGATATCCCTCTAGTGGTGTGGAGACTGTGCTTTGGCAAAGTGGGTGGGTGTATATCCTGCCTGTTTGGCCCTTTCTGGGGGGTAACGTCAGACAGGGCCACAGTGTCCCTCAACTCCCCTGTCTCAGCCTCCAGTTTCTATGTGTCGTGGGGCTACAGGGTCAGTCTGTTCTATCTGGTGAAATTCTTCTGTCTTATCTGGTATCAAGTTCCAACGGCTGCGCATGCGGCTGTGGAACCCTGACCTGTTCACTGAACGTGCTACCTTGCCCCAGACCTGCTGTTTTAGGACCCTCTCTCCCTCTCTACCGCACCTGCTGTCTCGACCTCTGAAGGCTCGGCTATGAAAACAACTGACATCTATTCCTGAGAGGCTGACCTGTTGCACCCTCTACAACCACTGCTATTATTATTTGACCCTGCTGGTCATCAATGAACATTTGAACATCTTTGAAGAACGATCTGAATCTAATGCCATGTACTCCTATAATCTCCACCCGGCACAGCCAGAAGAGGACTGGCCACCCCTCAGAGCCTGGTTCCTCTCTAGGTTTCTTCCTAGGTTCCTGCCTTTCTAGAGAGTTTTTCCTAGCCATCGTGCTTCTACATCTGCATAGCTTGCTGTTTGGGGATTTCGGCTGGGTTTCTGTAAAACAAAATTCAAAAGCCACTCGTACATCTGAGCTATCTTTTTTGCAGATGCATGGTAACAGTTGGATGAGGCTGGGTTTCTGTAAAAGCCCTTTGTGACATCTGCTGATGTAAAAAGGGCTTTAGAAATTGATTTGATTGATACTAACAATCACCTGTCCTCTTCTAGTGTATTTACAGTCTGTTATCATAGGGTCAACAGACATAAATACCACCATGATCACCAGTCTACCTGACCTCTTCTAGTGTATTTACAGGCTGTTATCATAGGGTCAACAGACATAAATACCACCATGATCACCAGTCTACCTGTCCTCTTCTAGTGTATTTACAGTCTGTTATCATAGGGTCAACAGACATAAATACCACCATGATCACCAGTCTACATGTCCTCTTCTAGTGTATTTACAGTCTGTTATCATAGGGTCAACAGACATAAATACCACCATGATCACCAGTCTACCTGACCTCTTCTAGTGTATTTACAGTCCGTTATCATAGGGTCAACTGACATAAATGCCCACTACAGACAGACACTAATAACATGTCTACCTCTCCTTCCATCTCCGTACACAATCACTCAATCTCCACCATGAATACTTCCTCTTTCTAACCCTCTACTCATCACAGAACATCTATCGTTCTGAAAAAAAATACTTATCAATTTCCTCTTTTTCCTTTTCTCTCCTTCTCTTTCTATTTGCATCTGATTATCTTTCCATTATCTCTCTCTTCCTCTTCTCTGTCCTTGTGGAGTGTGATGTGTGTGTGCTTGTTTTACTATCCTAGTGGGTACCAAATAATCCCTACAAGGATAGTAAAACAAGGACAATTCTCCCTCCTGTGGACATTTCCCATATCCCCTGCTTTAGCAGGTTGCTATAGGAGCCCACTTAGTTACCAGGGTTCTGATTACTGTATGTTCTGAGTCTTCACTTAAAAATGTGTGCTCAGTTGTACTAAGAGATACACTGTCCTGTGTGCGTGTACATGTGTGTGCGCATAGGTGTGTGAGAAGGCATTATCCCTGGACAGTTATTGGGTGTAAAGTCATGATCCAGACATGTCTCTGGAGTTATGACAGCTGCTCATGTTCACAAAGTGTGTCTTTGGTGTACAGAACACCTTGTCTTATTGGTGGGCTAAAATAATGATGAAAGAACATGTCTTTAATGTAAAGACACAGAAACCAACAGCACCACAGTATTAGCAGACAATGAGAAGAGGCTACCTCTGGCTCAGGGACAGAGAGGGTGAATGACATAGAATCCTCTGAGTGTTCTACAGTAGCTCATAGGGATGATGGGATTACATTAGAATTTACACGTAATTCAACTTTACATACGATATCGTGCTCACATGGACTGAACGTATGTATACGCACGCACGCACACACACACACACACACACACACACACACACACACACACACACACACACACACACACACACACACACACACACACACACACACACACACACACACACACACAGTGTCGTTGACGCTGTACATTTTACACCTGTGCTCTGCACTCCAACCTCAGTGACCCTGTGCCCTGGCATCGTGTGTGTGTGTGTGTGTGTGTGTGTGTGTGTGTGTGTGTGTGTGTCTGGCCTAAACGGTGACGAGGGAGACATTACCCAGGTGTAACTCAGTCTCACATCCATTAGTCAGACAGACACAGCTTTACTGGAAATACTCATCTGCATTCATGGATGAACCCCTTAATCAAGCTGGAAGGTCCCAGACAGACACACACATAGACACACACACTAGTTTGAAACGGTTGACAATGGAAGGAGATTATCTTTACCAAGGCACCTTTGACTTTTGCTGACGGATGGAAAGAACAGCAAGGAAATGATAGTGTGACTCAAAGGCTGACTGACTCTCACAGTCAGTGGGCTTCTTTGTATCGCAGATTAACCTCTCTCTCTCTTTACCTGACCTTTACCATGGACAGGGGACGAACTGGGACCAGAAATCGGCCCTGACATTTCCAACACACCAACCCTTTTCTTTCCCTCAAGACCCCCACACTGGCCTTGTTCCTAGAGGTCCCCATTATAAGCCAAATTATTATTATTCTGCTCAAAATCTCCAATTTAGACTGGTCCACTGGGCTAAAGATGGACCAGCCCATCTGGCATTTGCCAGAACAGGACTCTGGCTAGTCCAATTCTGCCATGGACACAGAGTTCCAATTCATTTTCCTGGCTCAAAGCTTTCTTTCTCAGAACTTCTTCCACTGACCAATTTGCACCAATGATCAACATGCTTCAAAGAAAAGCTATTTATTTTAGTGTCGTGGGAAATGGGTTTTTACAATTCTAAGAAGTAGAGAGATTAATGGAATATTGCTTTGATAACGTAAAACATTTCAGATTAACAGACGTCATACTGTACTTTACTGATTGGTATCCAGCCAGGTCTACATGTCAAAACAACAAACACACACCCCCATCTCACACACCCACCCACCAACCCATCACACACACACACACACACACACACACACACACACACACACACACACACATACACACAATGAAGCTCATAAGAGTAGATATATTCTTTGGGCATTGATTGGTATATTTTGACCAATCACATCAGGTATTTGCGCATCAGATCTTTTTCTGAGCTGATTTGATACATTTTTACATTTCCATTTGTCATTTAGCAGATTCTCTTATCCAGAGCCACTTAAATAGTGAGTGCATACATTTTACATACTGCTTCCCCGTGTGAATCAAGTCCCGCTAACGAGACAACTTCCGCCGAAACTGGATGGCGCGCAATTCAAATAAATAATCATAAAAATTATGGATATTAAACATTTAGGTACATACAAGTGTCTTATATCGGTTCCTCACTTCAAAATATTTTTCCACCGATACAGGTTTCATTTGTCATCCAAAGGGTCCCAGCTATAACATGTAGTGTCATTTTGTTAGATAAAATCATTCTTTATATCCCAAAAAGTCAGTTTAGTTGGCGCCATCGAATTGAGTAATTCACTCGACATGCCAAGATAGGAATCATGCCAAGATAGGAACCCGAAAATCTACCACAAAACTTTGTTTCAACAAGTCAAAATACATTTTTAGTTAATCCTCAGATACCCTAAAATGTAATCAAACTATAATATTTCATACGGAAAGAAGTATGATCAATAGGAAACCAATATTAGCAGGTGCACGTTGTCTTCATGGCATGCGCACACACGAATTTCCAAGACTGTGTCCCTGTAGTAAAACTCATTATTCCTACTCGTTTTGGAAGAAACAAGCCTGAACCCTTGATCATTGAGTGCTGAAACCCAGTGTAAGCCATAGGAGTTGCATACGGGGAGCTAGATATAATTATTTCCCTATACTTTCCATTGTAAGAGCATGGGCTCTCAAAAAATATATTTTTTTCTTTGGATTTTCTCCTACCATATCTATTGTGTCACAGTCTCCTACATTATTTTAACATTTCTAAAAACTTCAACGTGTCTTCTTTCCGATGGTACCAATTATATGCATATCCTGGCTTCAGGGCCTGAGCAACAGGCAGTTTACTTTGGGCACGTCAGTCAGGTGGAAATTGAGAAAAAATGACTCTAGCCTGAAGAAATTAAAATAATGAGTTCATACATTTTTCATACTGGTCCCCTGTGGGAATCAAGCACCGTGCCCTACCTACTGAGCCACACAAGACTGTATTAGAACAACTAGTGAAAAATATCAGAATTGGGCTGCCTGTCTAAAAGCAGTCATATGTCACAACTGTCCAAAACATATTGTATGTTGAGAGTTACGTAAAGCAGTCTATCACAAGCTGTCTCTGTATTACCATGTTATTATTCCTGTTACCTGTTTGTCAGGTTACTGCATGGCTCTGAGGCCAGGTCTTTACCCTAATCAGTTGTTCTGACTGGAAAATAACTCAGCACTATCGATCCAGGCAGATGTGAGAACACCCCTACCTAAAGCAAACCACTCAGGAGGCATGTTTGGCGGGGAAGAACCTGTTGAACCCGGGCCCCTCGGTTGCTGGGTAGAACAGTATGGACCATAATGACCCCAGCCGGAGATGACCTATGTTTGCTGGTAACCGACAGAGAGAACTGTGTGAAAGAAGCCAGTGGACGGTTTAAACGCACTCTGTTCTGTTAGTGTTCCCAGAACAGGCCAGCTAAAACCCCAGGTGATTCAGGGAGACTGGGTTGATGTTGTCCATCAGTCTTTCCAGATAATGCACACCAACTGATTTTGTGGTTATTTCAAAAGGTTTAGATTTACTTCTAAGAAAAGTGTCTGCAATGAACTTTCTGGCTATACATAAATAGAGAGTATTGACGAAAGCATATTACTTTGAGATGTTTCCTCTCTACCTCTATCATATCTTTGAACTATACATGGTTAGTAAAATACATAGTCTGTGCAGTTGTTTTTAGTTAAAGACCTGCATACAGCATTCCTCCTCCGAAACTTGATTTAAAACATGACGGAAGCAAAATAAACATTATTTTGGTTAGCGCTCAATACACAATCGATATCATGTAGCTAATCAACAGGTGGCTTGACTTCACAGACTGTAATAGTTGTTGACATGTATTGATTAGTCAAAACATCCAGCTGCTTAGTCAAAACATTGTTTAGTGAAAAACCCATGCTACTTAGTCAAAACATTGTTTAGTGAAAACACCATGCTACTTAGTCAAAACATTGTTTAGTGAAAAACCCATGCTACTTAGTCAAAACATTGTTTAGTGAAAACCCCCAGCTGCAGCCTGACTGAACAGTCAGCACCCCAGCCTCAGCATCACTCTGACTGTCTGTGAAACCTAACAGCTGTGTAGCGGCTCTGAGGTGCATAATGACTCATTCAGTAGTTCACCTGCCTCCTGGTCCCTCTCATACGCAACAGTCCCAGCTCTCACGTCATCCACACTCCCAGCCTGACTGAGGCTGGGTTTCAAATGACACCCTGTTCTCTATGTCAGGAGTGATCAACCTTAACCTGGTCCTGGATCTGTTTGTGCTGTCTTCCAACTCCTGTGGTCATGACAGGGTGGGTTACACAGCTCCAACACATCTAGGACCAGGCTAGGTTACTGTAACACTCCTTCTGGAAAGCAACTAATGATGCGTTCATAACCAAGTGGGAAGGTGTAAATTACCAGTTGGCTGCATTCATGTGCTTTGAACTCGTTGAAAAACGCTCATACAGTGAGGGAAAAAAGTATTTGATTCCCTGCTGATTTTGTACGTTTGCCCACTGACACAGAAATTACCAGTCTATAATTTTAATGGTAGGTTTATTTGAACAGTGAGAGGCAGATAAACAACAACAAAATCCAGAAAAACGCATGTCAAAAATGTTATAAATTGAATTGCATTTTAATGAGGGAAATAAGTATTTGACTCCCTCTCAACAAGAAAGATTTCTGGCTCCCAGGTGTCTTTTATACAGGTAACGAGCTGAGATTAGGAGCACACTCTTAAAGGGAGTGTTCCTAATCTCAGTTTGTTACCTGTATAAAAGACACCTGTCCACAGAAGCAATCAATCAATCAGATTCCAAACTCTCCACCATTGCCAAGACCAAATAGCTCTCCAAGGATGTCAGGGACAAGATTGTAGACCTACACAAGGCTGGAATGGGCTTCTCGCCAAGCAGTTTAGTGAGAAGGTGACAACAGTTGGTGCGATTATACTAAAATAGAAGAAACAAAAAATAACTGTCAATCTCCCTCGGCCTTAGGCTCCATGCAAGATCTCACCTCGTGGAGTTGCAATGATCATGAGAACAGTGAGGAATCAGCCCAGAACTACACGGGAGGATCTTGTCAATGATCTCAAGGCAGCTGGGACCATAGTCACCATGAAAACAATTGGTAACACACTACGCAGTGAAGGACTGAAATCCTGCAGCGCCCGCAAGGTCCCCCTGCTCAAGAAAGCACATATACATGCCCATCTGAAGTTTGCCAATGAACATCTGAATGATTCAGTTGACAACTGGGTGAAAGTGTTGTGGTCAGATGAGACCAAAATGGAGCTCTTTGGCATCAACTCAACTCGCCATGTTTGGAGGAGGAGGAATGCTCCTATGACCCCAAGTCCACCATCCCCACCGTCAAACATGGAGGTGGAAACATTATGCTTTGGGGGTCAGGACAACTTCACCGCATCAAAGGGACAATGGACGCGGTCATGTACCGTCAAATCTTGGGTGAGAACCTCCTTCCCTCAGCCAGGGCATTGAAAATGAGTGGTGGATGGGTATTCCAGCATGACAATGAGCCAAAACACACGGCCAAGGCAACAAAGGAGTGGCTCAAGAAGAAGCACATTAAGGTCCTGGAGTGGCCTAGCCAGTCTCCAGACCTCAATCCCATAGAAAATCTGTGGAGGGAGCTGAAGGTTTGAGTTGCCAAACACCAGCCTCGAAACCTTAACGACTTGGAGAAGATCTGCAAAGAGGAGTGGGACAAAATCCCTTCTGAGATGTGTGCAAACCTGGTGGCCAACTACAAGAAACGTCTGACCTCTGATTGCCAACAAGGGTTTTGCCACCAAGTACTAAGTCATGTTTTCCCTCATTAAAGCAAATAAATCTATAACATTTTTGACATGCATTTTTCTGGATATTTTTGTTGTTATTCTGTCTCACTGTTCAAATAAACCCACCATTAAAATTATAGACTGATCATTTCTTTGTCAGTGGGCAAACATACAAAATCAGCAGGGGATCAAATACTTTTCCCCCTCACTGTCAACAAATTAGTGTGCAAGAAACATTATTAGATTGCTTTTTTAAATCAATAATATTTATAAATGTTATGAAGGTATTTTCCTTAGTAGAAGTCAGATGTCGGGGCTCATGATACGTTTCCCACTAGTTATTACCAGTTGGAGGGGTGTTCAAGTGGATTTTTCCCAGTCGTAGGTGGTAAATACCACCTTCCCACTTTGTTATGAATGCAGGGTGCAAGCTTCTGCTCCAACCTCATTGTAACACAGCTGATTCATCTACTAGTAATCAAGGTCTTGGTCAGAAGCTAGTTAGTAGAATCACGTGCGCTACATTAGGGTCAGAGGAGGGTAGGGTAGGTTATAATTTGTATTAACTGGTCTAGGATTAACATAAATTCCCCTTCAAACCTCTTCAGAAAGGATGTGTCACACTTTGTGTAACTTGGGTTCCGTGTGGCTCAGTTGGTAGAGCATGGTGTCTCCAGGGTTGGGGATTCGATTCCCACGGGGGACCAGTAAGAAAAACCAAAAGTATGAAAATGTATCCGCTCCTCTGGATAAAATTGGCTTCTAAATGACTGTAATGAAAAATGCGAGGGTCTATATTGGTATATTGTTGTTGTAGACCACGTGTTGCTCTGGTCAAAAGTAATACGTTGTATAAGGAATTGGATGTCTATTTGGGTACTTTGTGCGCCACACGTGTTGACCCACATCACTCCTTCTTTTGTTGCTCTGATGAACTGTCCATCAGTGGGTCAGTCATTATGTGTGTCAGTCAACCAGCTTCAGCCTCACTGTATGGAGCTGTTTCCTCCACACTCTTTCATTGAGGGGGTCAGAATTGCCAATCTTTTTAATCAATACACAGTAATTGACAGGCATCCTCTCATGTTACCATCACATGTCTTACCAGAGGGTCCACGTGAGGTCCTGAAGCGGTGATGTCCGAGACTCCATCATGTTTTAAATCACGTTTTGGTCCAAACCGCTGCACATGATGGGAATCATGAAGTACAGGCGAGTGTCAGTGGTAAGTGACTTCCTTGTCTCAGCCTGCAGGAAGTTAATTAGTAGTCACACCACTGAGGCGGCCCATAACCCACATATGCGTTGCGAAGCAAACGTGTGATCTGGGTAATTATATGTGAGGTGATTACGGTGATGAGTCATGATGTCACTCTTCTACTCCCTTCTCTTTTGCATGTTTCTCTCCGAGATAATTGGTGAGGATGACAGGTGAAGATGAGTCCTTTGTGACCAGTACCATATTCCTTGCATCATCCAGGTGTGTGTCACACTGCGCTGAATCAGAGATGAGGTAAAATGGCATGATAATTTACCTCTCCTCCTTTTCATAGCTCTCCATCGGATTAACTGGTCAGGGTGAGGTGGGACTATTTCTGTATTTCTCACATCATCCAGGTATGTGTCAGGTGCGTTGAATAAGTGATGAGGTAAAATGGCATAATAATTTACCTCTCCTCCTTTTCATAGCTCTCCATCGGATTAACTGGTCAGGGTGAGGTGGGACTATTTCTGTATTTCTCACATCATCCAGGTATGTGTCAGGTGCGTTGAATAAGTGATGAGGTAAAATGACACCTTTTAAAGGCTCACTAATTAATTTGGATATCAACAACATGGCAGCCAGTTGAACTAAACTCATGGTATTTATAAGTGACATTCTCCAAGGATCAATGGGTGTCGTTGTATCAAATGATCAAAAGTGGCTATAAATATCACAGAGTGGGCCTTTAAATTAGAGATGAGTAAACCCAGCAACCTGTCTATCTGTCCCAGAAGCTGCTGTTTTAATAGGGCACATCTCCCCGCTGCTCTGCCTCAACCTTTGGCTGTTGCGTCATCAACCTTGATGATATTTTTATTAACAGGCTTGTGATTAAGATAAATTCACCTTCAAACCTCTTCAGAAAGGATGTGTCACGCTTTGTGTAACATGGCAAGTCATAAACAAGGTTGGTAACTGTGTCTAGTTATATATTTTTTGTTTCAACTTTATTTAAGAAACCTGTTTCATAAAATTCTAAAGGTGGTAGGTGGTAGTACTGATTCCATAATGGTGTGTTAAGACCCCATACTGGTGTGTACTGACCTAATTCAAACACTGGCTAGAGCAGAGGGGTATACCACGAAGCAGGTTTGAGGAGTTAGAAAAGGTAACTTTGTTCAACTCCGCGTTCCACTAGGTATAACCAGTAATAGGAATGTGGCTCACCTTTTAGCCAGTTACGTTTCTATGGCAAGAAGATCGCCAGAACTAACCTGCTCCATGGCAGGCTGACCGACGACCAACTCCACTTACCCGGAATGAAATGACTGAGCCCCGAGGTGAGGACCAACGAAACTCAGATTCCCTACCTCTGGCAAAGATTGCTTCATCATCCCTTTCATTTGAGGAAGACGACCGATTAAATATTTTATTAATCAAATGTTTTTTGTCTGTTATAAAATGTAAAAATACCACAGTATCAACACCATCTCTGTTCCACTATAGTGTCTATACCATCTCTGCTCCACCATAGTATCGAGACCATCTCTGCACCTCCACAGTATCAACACCATCTCTACACCAACTCAATATTTGTACCATCTCTGCTCCATCACAGTATCTATACCATCTCTACTAAAACACAGTATCTATACCATCTCTACTAAAACACAGTATCAATATCATCTCTACTACAACACAATATCTGTACCATCTCTGCTCCATCACAGTATCTGTACCATCTCTGCTCCATCACAGTATCTATACCATCTCTGCTACAACAGGTCAGGGCGTGACAATCTCAGTATTGCCATGTTGGTCCTTTTTGTGTCCCTGATGATGGTTTAATGATCAACAGAAACTTGAATTGTTTCCTTTATCATTATATATTTACGCATCTGAGCCTCCATTTTGGATTTCTTCCATGTTTTCGACAGTGTGGCTATATATTCTTTCCATTACCCTTTGTTTGAGACCTACGCACTTCTGACTGGCAGTAGTTTAAAATAAGCACTATAAACGAGTGTAGATAGCTACCAATCATTTATTGGTCCGTTTTGTGTGGAAAGAGTGCTTGACACGTTGACACTGTGTACTCATCAACCACAGCACCAATCACACTCACGTGTTCTGCCTGGACACACAGGGGTTTATGACAACAACACTGCTCAAACACATATGCACTCCCTAGTGTGTAGGGAACATACAGTATAAGGAGCATGCTGTTACGTCTCGTTATCTGTCACATAACTGTCTTGGACTCTCATGTTTATTAATGCATCAGATGGGTTTATCATGGTAAGGAACAATAAGAAACCGTTTCAGTGGACATGGTGGTCTGCTGAGCCCCAATGGGAACACAGCAGAAAGGACGGTTGTGTGTGTGTGTGTGTGTGTGTGTGTGTGTGTGTGTGTGTGTGTGTGTGTGTGTGTGTGTGTGTGTGTGTGTGTGTGTGTGTGTTTGCTTGAATAGAGACAGATACTAATAACACTTTGGCACATTCAATAAACAAACACCTGATGCGTTGCAGTGTATGCTGTGTGACCAGCGTATGCTGTGTGACCAGCGTATGCTGTGTGACCAGTGTATGCTGTGTGACCAGCGTATGCTGTGTGACCAGTGTATGCTGTGTGACCAGTGTATGCTGTGTGACCAGTGTATGCTGTGTGACCAGCGTATGCTGTGTGACCAGCGTATGCTGTGTGACCAGTGTATGCTGTGTGACCAGTGTATGCTGTGTGACCAGCGTATGCTGTGTGACCAGTGTATGCTGTGTGACCAGCGTATGCTGTGTGACCAGCGTATGCTGTGTGACCAGCGTATGCTGTGTGACCAGTGTATGCTGTGTGACCAGCGTATGCTGTGTGACCAGCGTATGCTGTGTGACCAGCGTATGCTGTGTGACCAGCGTATGCTGTGTGACCAGCGTATGCTGTGTGACCAGCGTATGCTGTGTGACCAGCGTATTACAGTCACTCGCTGCCAAACCACGCCCCCTCCTGGAACAGGAGAATAACTGCATGCTACCGGTCCAACCTGGTGATAGGTCCCTCTTCTAAGTCTTCCTGATGATACGGTATTTTGACATTTTGAAATATATTCACTTACACAAATATGTGAAAAGTTGAATCTTGACTTTTTTATTTAGCCTGATTACACATTATCCTCACCCCAAGGTGCTTTGAAGGACATACAACAATTAAATGTTATATTACAGTGTTATTGCTGGAACATAGTGTATTTAACGGATGGAAAACATTGTTTACCATTCTCAGAACCACAATATAGTGAGGAGGAGTGAGCAATGTCTTCTCATGTCCTTTAATATGCAATGAAAAGGCTCCACTTGTTGGAGACTACAGCACTAGCAGGAGCCATGCTCAAACGTTTGAAGCTTGAATTATAGTAAACTAGACTGTAGGTGCCATATGAAAGCATTCATTAATCATTCTACAGAGAGCTGTGAATATTATGTCATCAAAATCTGTGTCTGCATGGAGAGTCCTCAATGAATGGGGAAGAGGTGCATTTCTCCTGGGACACACCCGAGCCCAGGTGTGTCGCATTTCACTGACAACTGTCCGGCTCCGCCCGTAGTGACACTCTTGACCAAAGTCAGCTTCACCACGGGAGTCAGGCTCAACCCTAGTTACATGAAACTCTGCCCGTGAACCAAAGTATCTCGGTGAGCGAGGCCCAAATCGGGCCGAAAACCAGGCAAAGACACTGCAAAGACACTTGAGTCAAAACATTCTCGTCCTCCAAAACTGCAGCTTCTGCGACAGGCTTTACTTTTCATTCATTAATGTACGTGGCCATACGACCAGGGATTGTGTTCTTAAATTGCTCTAACATAATCAGATCACACATTCCTCGGAAAGTCATAACTGCAGAGGCAGTTCACCAGAGAATAAACTAAAGATAATTCAAACACTCAACATGAATCTTTTATCATCCTTTTTAAAGTTGTAAATCGTTGGCAGTAACAGCCGTTTTAACCTTATCATAACTGGCACTGTCAGCTACACTAAGAGCTGAATATGCTCCCTGTGCTTTACCAGTCAGCACACACTGCAACATTAAAGTGCAGTCAGAATCAGGCCAACTCCTAGCGTCAGCAACACGCTCAAACAACGAAAATAATGTCTCAGGGTCCTTTTCATTATATTTAGGCAACAACCGTAAGTTCCCAACAATATCAAATGTGCCCGGGGCACGACCAAAAGAGGAACAACCTCTAAGTAAATCTGGGTCAACTTCGCGGAGCAAACTCTCTCCTGACATCTTTCCTTCCCTACCTAACCAGCTCTAGACGCTCTTGTTTCAGCTTTATTTTAGCACGCTCCATATCCTGTTTAAATTCCAATTCCTTTTCATACTTTACACGATCATGCTCTAGCTGTAACAGAAGCAGTTCTTTCTGCTGTTCAAAAAGAAGACTACTAGGACTAACCGATGGAGCGGCCATTGTAACATTACGGGGAGACGGTGAGTCCTCAGCAGAGGGTGGCCCAGTGGTAACTTCAAGAATACCACTCTCCATCAGATTGGCCTTCAATATCAACAAAATAGAATTAGACATGTATCACTAATTTCATCCTTGTAGTGTTCAGCAACCTTCAACAGCTGTTCCTTAGTACATAATTCTAACAGTTCCTCTGATGGAAAGCAAAATAACTTGTCTACCTACGTAAGATGCCCTAGTAAAGAAAATACACACAAAAAACTTCCCCTCTGCTGAGAACACCAGACCACAACCAGAGAAATGACGATCACACTGGGCACCACAGAAGAGATGATATATGGAGCTTCCCCAAATCCTACAATATCTCAACACTAGTCTTCGTGTGGATTTGCTGTGGGTAATTACACACTGTAGCCCGCTAGCAAGGAAATAAACCACCCAGCACGCTGGCAGATTGCCCTAAGCCTTGGATGTGCCCCCGAGACAACTGCTCAGTCCACAGACAAACAAAATAACCATGCCCAACGTATTACAAAATGAAACATGTCACTAAGCCTAACAGAGGAAAAAAGGGTATAGCTCCGGGTAGCTAGTATCACTACCCTACCCAAATCTCCCACTGAGGTTCAGCCGATTGTACTCACCTCCTCAGACCGATGTCCCAACAACAAGATGTCTAGGAACCAACCTTCATATCCCAGACGAGCCCCTACTTGTCATAACCTTCATATCCCAGACGAGCCCCTACTTGTCATAACCTTCATATCCCAGACGAGCCCCTACTTGTCACAACCTTCATATCCCAGACGAGCCCCTACTTGTCACAACCTTCATATCCCAGACGAGCCCCTACTTTTCACAACCTTCATATCCCAGACGAGCCCCTACTTGTCACAAACTGTCTCAAAGTGCGTAACAAAAAAGGAGACAACGTGGAGATATGGATTAACAAAATATATTGATTTAACTAAAGTAAACTAAATATAATTAACGTGTGTGTGTGTGTGTGTGTGTGTGTGTGTGTGTGTGTGTGTGTGTGTGTGTGTGTGTGTGTGTGTGTGTGTGTGTGTGTGTGTGTGTGTGTGATCAGTAGTGTAAGTGAGTGGTTACATGCGTAACTGTGATAATAAAGAACTTGGCAGACAGAATGGGAGGGTCGTCACAGAAGCAACTCCGCCTTCATGTTCTGGAGCAGAAATTATCCCAATAATGATACATTCAGTTGCATTGTGGCTTGGTTTGGAGATTCAGGCAGGATACGTTGTTGGACTGAGGGTGAACATCTCCTCTCTAACCCTACTAACAGATGATGACATCAGAGACGTGATCTTACAGCAGGTCAGATCAGACATGATCCCACTCAGACAACAGCAGGTTCTGCTCAGCACTCCATGATAATCACATATACCGTTGTGTCTGTGTGGTGTTTCCAGCTCTGTGAGGAACTGAACTCCTGAAAGCCACTCAAGAGATCAGCCCCATCATCCATCCACCATCCATCATCCATCCATCCACCATCCATCATCCATCCATCCACCATCCATCATCCATCAATCCATCATCCATCCATCCATCCATCCATCATCTATTTATATCCATCATCCATCCTCCATCCATCATCCATCATCCATCCTCTATCCATCCATCATCCATCCATCATTCATCCATCATCCATCCATGAATTAATCCATCCATTGTCCATCATCTATCCATCATCTATCATCCATCCATCCATCATTCATCCATCATCCATCATCCATCATCCATCCATCCATCCTCTATCCATCCATCATCCATCCATCATTCATCCATCATCCATCCATGAATCATCCATCCATTGTCCATCATCTATCCATCATCTATCATCCATCCATCCATTAATCATTCATCCATCCATGCATTGTCCATCATCCATCCATCATCAATCCATCATTCACCCATCCATCCACACAAACTTTCATATCACACAAATGTTCACATCACACACAAACTTTCATATCACACAAATGTTCACATCACACACAAACTTTCATATCACACAAATGTTCACATCACACACAAACTTTCATATCACACAAATGTTCACATCACACACAAACTCTTTTTTATTTTTTATTTTTTTATTTTTTTTTTACCCCTTTTTCTCCCCAATTTCGTGGTATCCAATTGTTGTAGTAGCTTCTATCTTGTCTCATCGCTACAACTCCTCGGGAGAGACGAAGGTTGAAAGTCATGCGTCCTCCGATACACGTGCATGTGAGCATGGATGCATGCATTTTGGCGTGTGTGTGCGTGCATTTTGTGTGTGTGCGCGTGAGAGAAAGAGAGAGAGACAGAAAGAAAGAGAGAGGGAGAGAGAGAAAGAGAGGGAGAGAGAGAGAGAGACAGAAAGAAAGAGAGAGGGAGAGAGAGAAAGAGGGAGAGAGAGAGAGGGAGGGAGTGAGAAAGCGAACAAGAGAGTGAGAGACAGGAGACTTAGAAGAGAAAGTGAAGACTAAAGGGAAATACACTTTACTTTAAGAAGTCAGAATGTATTTCTATGACCCAGTGATCATGCACTATTTTATACAGTGTGATGAGAGACATTAAAGTCTCAATCATATCAAACATTACCGTAATGTGAATGGTTTATTGTAATGTGTTTGGGCCAACACTGGGTGGTGCAACAGGTCTTACAATCACAGTGAGAGAGAGACACACAAAATCAGAATAGTGGCTCTGTAGTGCCACCCTGTGCTAACAGACATGCTCCGAGGTAAAGTGTCCCCTAGGTACAGACCTAGGATCATACAAAACTGACCCAAGATCAGCATCTGAAAGCAACTTTACTCTGCTCTAATATACATAAGCAAATGCCTCTCACAGTATTACATACAGTATGTAGGGACTCACCTCCATGAAGACATATACTGCAAGCCCTCCATCTGTGAGCTTTATCATGTACTTCTTCTGTACAAGAAGAAGGCTGAGACACAAATATGCATTAGCTACCACTCATGAGGAAAGGACTTGAGGGTGGATAAGACCCCGATGACCAGTTTTTATAGAGCGTTGAATCCATTTTAACATTCAGTATGGTCTGTTGTTTTGGTCATCCAAACTTAAAGTGTAAGAACAGGCTGGGTAACACTGTTAAACTAAGTAGCAGGTGACTTAGTGGTTGGAGCGTTGGGCCAGTTACCCAAAGGTTGCTGAATCGAATCCCCAAGCTGACAAGGTAAAAATATGTCCTTCTTCCCCTGAGCAAGGCAATTAACCCACTGTTCCCCGTGCCCCGAAGACTTGGATGTCGATTAAGGCAGCCCCCCGGCACCTCTCTGATTCAGAGTGGTTGGGTTATGCAGAAGACACATTTCAGTTGAATGCATTCATTTGTACAACTGACAAGGTATCTCCCTTTCCCCTTAGCAGGATCATTGGTTAGAGATGGACCTTAGTCCCCTGTATCAGACGGGAGTCATGGTAAGGTGCAATCCATTCTGAGGGACTCCCAGCATGCATCCCTTGTTTGATGAGTTAAACCTGTTTTCCTCTGAGCGCAGGTGCGGCTCCCCAAGTTCAAAATGAAAAGGTTGAAACTCTCCTTCATGCCAGCTGCTATCAGCTTTCTCTATCAGCTCCGGTAGTACTGCTAGTTGTGTACATGTTGCTGTATTTATTGTTGTTTATACAACGGGTGGGTCTAATCGTGAATGCTGATTGGTTAAAACCGCAATCCAGTCAGAGTCTATTCCACAATTTACCACCGGCTAACTCTATGAAGCTAAAATACCTATTTACTAATGTGTTTTTACTACGTGCTGCAGAATTAATCTCCCCCCCGGGATAATAAAGACTCCATGTTTGCAGCAGTGCAGGAAGTTTTACAGTGTCACATTACTTGGCTGGCGTTGGTTACCGTGGTTACTCTGACAGAGCAGGTGGAACATGGTCTGTTCTTTGGGCATTCTCCCAGTTCTCCAGGACTGCTTCTCCACCTGTGGGACATCTGTCTTTCAGGGGGCCGGATCTGACTGTTTTTCACTCCCGTCTTGTTTTCAGAGAGTAGGACATAGTACAGCCATGTATGAGGTGGAACAGAACAGTTTGGCGGTTTGGAAGCTGTCATCAGAGCTCTCACTGCTCAACCATTTCTAACACAGGTGAGGAGATATAGTGATCAGCTACACAGCTGGTCAGTGAGACTGAGGAACACTTTATCTGGCTCATTGGCATGAAACTAGTCCCTTATTTGAATAATGTTGGGGTTGGTAGGGAATGATATGCTTTCATGTAGGAAGTAAGTTAGAGTGTGAGGGGCAATGTCAGCAGTACATTACTGAGGTAGTGGATATCTATAAGGTGGTGTGTGTCAGTGTGCATGTGTGTGTGAAAGAGAGAGAGAGAAGAAAGCGTTCCGGAATGGTTCACAAAATGAGGGGCAATGGGAGTTATGACACATGTAGGATGAGGTGTGTGTGTGTGTGTGTGTGTGTGTGTGTGTGTGTGTGTGTGTGTGTGTGTGTGTGTGTGTGTGTGTGTGTGTGTGTGTGTGTGTATAATAAAGAGTAGAGTGGTGGAAGGGGGAGAGGGAGGGGGAGGGGGGTTATGGGGTTGTAATCGTGACATGGTGGTGTTATGGGGTTAGGGTTAAGGTTAGTTGTGTTTTGGGTGGGGGTTCAGCTGTTGTTATGGACGCAGGAGGACCTTGGTGACCAAACAGCTGCAGGACCAGGGAAGTAAAAGTGATTATGGTGCTGACCAGTTGTCTCCTGGATAGCTAGCCTTGGGGTGCAATACTCTGAGCTCCATGTTGTTTTACTACAAATATGTACGGTGGCCCTTAGGGGCAAACCACCTTTGTGTCCGTGCTGTCACTTCTTATAAGCTGGTTTGGCCCTCAGGGCCACCGTAACTATGACAGAGAACCATACAAATCCCTCTAGTAGTAGACGCCATTTAAATATCTATTGATGGAAATATGACACCGCAACAAGTCACCGATATGTCTTTTCAAATCAAATAAAAACATAATGACATTTTGTATTAATCAATTGAATTTGACGTTGAGTCAACTGAATTGGTTATTGGGGATGAAATTTAGTTTTACATGCATGTGATGTTATTAGAACTATGAATGTGAGTTGTGTGTTTTGACTGGGGCGCCAGAGACTATGACCACAAGGCCAGGGAAACCCCCTAAAGCTTCTCCCTGCCAGTACACCGACTATTTTGTTTTTCTATTCAAATAGGGAGAGGGGGAGAGAGAGGAGGGAGAGAGAGAGAGGGGAGAGAGAGAGAGGGGGGAGAAAGAGAGAAGGAAGGAAGGAAGGGAAGGAAGGGAAGGAAGGAAGGAAGGAAGGAAGGAAGGAAGGAAGGAAGGAAGGAAGGAAGGAAGGAAGGAAGGAAGGAAGGAAGGAAGGAAGGAAGGAAGGAAGGAAGGAAGGAAGGGTAGATAAAGGCCATAGTGGCCACAGTGACATGGTTACAGAATAATATCTAAGTCAAATTCAAAACTGTGCCAGCCTGCCATGATGAGCAGACACAGGAGTGAGATAGGGAAAGTCCTGTCCATAATATATTACCTCTATTGGACACTCACCACAAGATACGGTATGTAAATAAATATGTATCAAATTGTGATTTGTATAATTTCTCAGAGGCATTCTAAAGTAGTTGGTCTTGTGAGAGGCATCTCCGGACTTTTGTAAATGGATATGTTTCAAATGGTATCATTTTTGCTTTGCTTTCTATCACGGTGTGGGGGAGCGTCCTTGTTAGCTCCAGTTGGGCAGAGAGCTGCTCCAGGATGCAAAGGAAGCACAGAATTATGGGAGATTAAAAGCTTTTCTGGACCTGGTTCAAGAAGTGCTGACGAGGCAAGACTAAACATGGTAGGCTGCAGCTGAAAGAAGCTGAGACATCTGCAGCATGTGGTGCCCTCACCCCATCTACTATAGGATTAGTCCTATCCTGGGGGGAAACACCCTGTTTTCACACACAGGGTGGAGGGAGGAATGAGGGAAGGAAAGAGAAGGACTGAGTGGAGGGAGGAATGAGAGAAGGAAGGAGAAGGACTGAGTGGAGGGAGGAATGAGAGAAGGAAGGAGAAGGACTGAGGGGAGGGAGGAATGAGGGAAGGAAGGAGAAGGACTGATGGAGGGAGGAATGAGGGAAGGAAGGAGAAGGACTGAGTGGAGGGAGGAATGAGGGAAGGAAGGAGAAGGACTGAGTGGAGGGAGGAATGAGAGAAGGAAGGAGAAGAACTGACGGAGGGAGGAATGAGGGAAGGAAGGAGAAGGACTGAGTGGAGGGAGGAATGAGAGAAGGAAGGAGAAGGACTGAGGGGAGGGAGGAATGAGGGAAGGAAGGAGAAGGACTGAGTGGAGGGAGGAATGAGAGAAGGAAAGAGAAGGACTGAGTGGAGGGAGGATTGAGAGAAGGAAGGTGAAGGACTGAGGGGAGGGAGGAATGAGAGAAGGAAGGAGAAGGACTGAGGGGAGGGAGGAATGAGGGAAGGAAGGAGAAGGACTGAGGGGATGGAGGAATGAGAGAAGGAAGGAGAAGGACTGAGGGGAGGGAGGAATTGAGGAAGGAAAGAGAAGGACTGAGTGGAGGGAGGAATGAGAGAAGGAAGGAGAAGGACTGAGTGGAGGGAGGAATGAGAGAAGGAAGGAGAAGGACTGAGTGGAGGGAGGAATGAGAGAAGGATGGAGAAGGACTGAGTGGAGGGAGGAATTAAGGAAGGAAAGAGAAGGA
>NC_092159.1:57281206-57291206 GCF_045791955.1 Oncorhynchus clarkii lewisi | reverse complement strand
AGTTTAAAGTGGCTAGTGATACATGTATTACATAAAGATGCAGTAGATGATATAGAGTACAGTATATACATATACATATGAGATGAATAATGTAGGGCATGTAAACATTATATTAAGTAGCATTGTTTAAAGTGGCTAGTGATATATTTTACATCAATTCCCATCAATTCCCATTATTAAAGTGGCTGGAGTTGAGTCAGTGTGTTGGCAGCAGCCACTCAATGTTAGTGGTGGCTGTTTAACCTACTGATGGCCTTGAGATAGAAGCTGTTTTTCAGTCTCTCGGTCCCAGCTTTGATGCACCTGTACTGACCTCGCCTTCTGGATGATAGCAGGGTGAACAGGCAGTGGCTCAGGTGGTTGTTGTCCTTGATGATCTTTATGGCCTTCCTGTGACATCGGGTGGTGTAGGTGTCCTGGAGGGCAGGTAGTTTGCCCCCGGTGATGTGTTGTGCAGACCTCACTACTCTCTGGAGAGCCTTACGGTTGTGGGCGGAGCAGTTGCCGTACCAGGCGGTGATACAGCCCGACAGGATGCTCTCGATTGTGCATCTGTAGAAGTTTGTGAGTGCTTTTGGTGACAAGCCGAATTTCTTCAGCCTCCTGAGGTTGAAGAGGCGCTGCTGCGCCTTCTTCACGATGCTGTCTGTGTGGGTGGACCAATTCAGTTTGTCTGTGATGTGTACGCCAAGGAACTTAAAACGTACTACCCTCTCCACTACTGTCCCATCGATGTGGATAGGGGGATGTTCCCTCTGCTGTTTCCTGAAGTCCACAATCATCTCCTTAGTTTTGTTGACGTTGAGTGTGAGGTTATTTTCCTGACACCACACTCCGAGGGCCCTCACCTCCTCCCTGTAGGCCATCTCGTCGTTGTTGGTAATCAAGCCTACCACTGTAGTGTCGTCCGCAAACTTGATGATTGAGTTGGAGGCGTGCGTGGCCACGCAGTCGTGGGTGAACAGGGAGTACAGGAGAGGGCTCAGAACGCACCTTGTGGGGCCCCAGTGTTGAGGATCAGCGGTTGGAGATGTTGTTACCTACCCTCACCACCTGGGGGCGGCCCGTCAGGAAGTCCAGTACCCAGTTGCACAGGGCGGGGTCGAGACCCAGGGCCTCGAGCTTGATGACGAGTTTGGAGGGTACTATGGTGTTAAATGCTGAGCTGTAGTCGATGAACAGCATTCTCACATAGGTATTGCTCTTGCCCTGATGGGTTAGGGCAGTGTGCAGTGTGGTTGAGATATCATCGTCTGTGGACCTTTTTGGGCGGTAAGCAAATTGGAGTGGGTCTAGGGTGTCAGGTAGGGTGGAGGTGATATGGTCCTTGACTAGTCTCTCAAAGCACTTCATGATGACGGAAGTGAGTGCTACGGGCGGTAGTCGTTTAGCTCAGTTACCTTAGCTTTCTTGGGAACAGGAACAATGGTGGCCCTCTTGAAGCATGTGGGAATAGCAGACGGGGATAGGGATTGATTGAATATGTCCGTAAACACACCAGCCAGCTGGTCTGCGCATGCTCTGAGGGTGCGGCTTGGGATGCCGTCTGGGCCTGCAGCCTTGCGAGGGTTAACACATTTAAATGTTTTACTCACCTCCGCTGCAGTGAAGGAGAGTCCGCATGTTTTGGTTGCGGGCCGTGTCAGTGGCACTGTATTGTCCTCAAAGCGGGCAAAAAAGTTATTTAGTCTGCCTGGGAGCAAGACATCCTGGTCCGTGACGGGGCTGGTTTTCTTTTTGTAATCCGTGATTGACTGTAGACCCTGCCACATACCTATTGTGTCTGAGCCGTTGAATTGCGATTCTACTTTGTCTCTATACTGACGCTTAGCTTGTTTGATTGCCTTGCGGAGGGAATCGCTACACTGTTTGTATTCGGTCATGTTTCCGGTCACCTTGCCCTGATTAAAAACAGTGGTTCGGCTTTCAGTTTCCCGCGAATGCTGCCATCAATCCACGGTTTCTGGTTTGGGAATGTTTTAATCATTGCTATGGGAACGACATCTTCACCGCACGTTCTAATGAACTCGCTCACCGAATCAGCGTATTCGTCAATGTTGTTGTTTGACGCAATACGAAACATATCCCAGTCCACGTGATGGAAGCAGTCTTGGAGCGTGGAATCAGATTGGTCGGACCAGTGTTGAACAGACCTCAGCGCGGGAGCTTCTTGTTTTAGTTTCTGTCTGTAGGCAGGGAGCAACAAAATGGAGTCGTAGTCAGCTTTTTATTATTTATTTGACTCGCGTGTGCGTGTGCGTGTGTGCGTGTGCGTGTGTGCGTGTGCGTGTGTGTGTTTGTGTACATGTGTCTGTCTATCATTGCTGTAGGACACAAAGAAACATTTCTGTGTGGAGGAACCCCAGGCGCCGGAGCGTCGTGCAGTGGAGCGACCTTTGGAACCATGCTGAGCTGAGGTTAGTCCCACCAGCCACATCTCAGTCATAATGAACCCCGGCAGACCACTAAAAGGCTAAAAGGCTTCCTCTCCCCTCCACGCCGTAGCCGCTCCATAGCCCTAACTGTTCCACAGGGGTTAGCCCTGAGTAAGGGAGGTGGGGGGGCATGCCAGGGTGGTGTGGAGAGAGTGCAAAACAAGGTCATGGTGGGTTGTTTTCCCTCTCTCCCTGTCCCTGTCGCTCTCCCTCTCCCTCCCTCTCTCTCTCCCTCCCTCTCCCTCTCTCTCCCCCTCTCTCCCCCTCTCTCTCTCCTTCTCTCTCCCTCTCTCTCTCTCTCTCTCTTTCCCTCTCTCTCTCTCTCTTTCCCCCTCTCTCTCTCTCTCTCTCTCTCTCCCTCTCTCTCTCTCCCTCTCTCTCTCTCTCTCTCTCTCTCTCTCTCTCTCTCTCTCTCCCTCTCTCTTTCTCTTTCTCTCTCTCTCTCTCCCTCTCTCTCTCTCTCTCTCTCTCTCTCTCTCTCTCTCTCTCTCTCTCTCTCTCTCTCTCTCTCTACAGTGCCTCCCTCTGTCTATTTCCCTTTATTCTCTGTGGTCTGAGCAGGGTTCTAGGCTCTGGGGTGGTGTTTGGTTTGAGATATTATTCCTGTGTTACATAAGGAGAGCTGCAGGGAGGAGCAGAGAGGACAGGAAAGGAGCACATGGCCTAGAACTGGGATCTGATCAGAGAAAATGTGGGATTGTCACACACAGCCGGTGCTGTGATCAGGTGACACAGAGCTGGGTTTGTGTCCCCATAAAGCTCATAAGCTATCTGCAGGACTAGAGAGAACCTCCACTGAGACCAACACACATACACACGCACACATTCACACACGCACACACACACACACACACACACACACACACACACACACACACACACACACACACACACACACACACACACACACACATACACATACAGATGCACATACGTATGGACACACATACTATCTCTCTCATACATACACTATCAAACACTCACTCACTCACACACACACAAACACACTTTCCTCCAGCAGGCACATTGTTTCTTTCACTGACAATAGATTCACATACATAATGAACCCAATTTATATCAAAGCATGGGCCAGGAGAGAGACTGGCCGGTCTCCAAGCCTCGCAGAGCAGGGCCAAAACCACATGGGAGAACAAACTCTATTCTCCCTTCATTTTTGTCTCTCTCTCTCTCTCCTGTTCTTTGTCATACCCCAGAAGATATCAAGTGTGAGGGGAAGTCCATGTGTTGTTGATCATCTGCATATCATCTGATCATCTAGGAATATCACAATGGTCACATAATGGGCTGTGGTTGTACTGTCCGTATTGTCCATACTCAAAACAGCCCTGGAAGTGAAAGATGTGTGGCACCTCAGGTTTTCAAATGTATTCCTTATGGTGTCATGGGTAGGTTCTGGTATTTAATATGTATACCAGTGGAGGCTGCTGAGGGGAGGACGGATCATAATAATGGCTGGAACGAAGCGAATGGAATGACATTAAACACATGTATTTGATACCATTCCACCTATTCCGCTCCAGCCATTACCACGAGCCTGTCCTCCCCAATGAAGGTCCCACCAACGTCCTGTGGTGTATAGTCTACAACGTTTCAATAGGGAAGTGGTGGATTAGCCTGGTCCCAGATCTGTTTGTGCTGTCAGTTAGGCGTGACAATGACCATAAGAGTTGGCAATACAGCAGAAGAAACTGATATTGGACCAGTCTAGTGGTGGAGCATGCGTCTCAACAGAATAAATAGCTTGTGATGGCTCTACTGTTTTATCACAGTTGCCGTGTGACACAGAGAACTCAGCTCACAGTTCACACACAGCCCTGCCAACACAGTACTAGGCTTCATTTAAAACTCTGGCCCTTCTGTCTCTCTGCCACTCTCTGCCAGCCAGTCTCCAGAAGGGGACAGTGGGAGAGAAAAAAAGGAGAGGTTTCGTTCTTTCTGACCCACTGTACGTAGTTTGGCCGTTCTCTCCAATTCAGAAAAACTCTCACACTTTATTTTCTCTGTCCCTCACTCTTCATCTCTCTCTCTCTCTCTCTCTCTCTCTCTCTCTCTCTCTCTCTCTCTCTCTCTCTCTCTCTCTCTCTCTCTCTCTCTCTCTCTCTCTCTCTCTCTCTCTCTCTCTCTCTCTCTCTCTCTCTCTCTCTCTCTCTCTCTCTCTCTCTTCATCTTTTGTTCTGCCCCTCACTCTTCATCTCTCTCCCTCAATCTCTCTCTCTCTCTCAATCTCTATCTCTCCATCTTTTGTTCTGCCCCTCACTCTTCAAATCGTATTTGCTATAGCTCTCTCTCTCTCTCTCACTCTCTCTCTCTCTCTCTCAGTCTTGTACTTATCCCAAATGTTTTGTCTCTACCTCAGACAGTTCACAAACGTTCTTCCCACATGCCAAATTCTGGGGTTGCAGAGGAACCCACACACCGGCGGCGCTCTGAGGAGACGACTTATGTGGGTGTCTGGTAGTAGGGGGGTTTAGAAAAAGGTCCCAACGTGTTTATTAGACATTTTTGCTATTTTATTTACCACATCTGTAAGGTAACCACTCTGTTCTCCATCTATAGTTGTATCAGAGCAGACCTAGCAGATACGATCCCCATCATTCATTCACCTAACCTCTTTAAGAAGTAATGGTTGCCTCAGTAACACTCACAAAGGAGGTCCTTTCTCCATTCCCATGACAAGGATATCAACAATACCAGAGCATTACCCCATTCAGCTGATCTTAGTCTTTCTCTCTGACTAGTACCCCTTCTTTAACAGGATAATGAACGCAGTTAGAGTGATTTAACGACATTAACATTAATTTCATCAAATCTCAGAGACCTAGTAAGATCTATGTGAGATAAAGAACAATTACAGGCTTTCTTATAGAATTTCCCCTTCTACTCAACCGTGATATGGGCTGATGAGAACGGAAGGAGGTCGAGGAGAAGATAAAGGAGGTGGGTGAGGAGGAGAGTGAGAATACATTTGAAGGATAGGTAATACTGAAAATGTGCCTATCTACTGTAAGTGTACATTAGTTAGTACATTAGTGTACATTAGTACTTAGCAACGACTGAGAAACAAGATAGAATGGTTCATTTCACAAAATCAACATTACGAAGTACCAATGACAGCCTGAATTATTTGAAACAATTCGCAAAAATACATTACCCACAAGGAAATCACCGACACAATAAACATATACAACTTTAAAATACATACCTCTGGAAAACTGTCATTTCTAAGAGTAGGACAGAATTGTCCGTCTATAGCTCACTGTTTGAGCAGCATATTTCCTATCTGGATATTAACACCCAGTGTTTCATCGAACATGTGTGAATTAGGTGCCGTCAAATGTGTTGGTGTCACGTAGAGTAGGCCAGATGGCTAAACTGGATAACCTAACCTCTATAAAAATAAAAAGATGGCGGAACCGCAAAAGTTCTTCTGTGCAAAGGTGTTTATTTACAAGTGATTCCGGAACAGAAAACAACAGTACTGCCATCAACGTCTACCTTATGGGACAGCTTAAAAACAATGCTGCCCCATCCACAGCTCAATCCAAAAAAATCCCCCTTAGAGACTGGAGAGAGGCTCCTTTTGTAGGGCTAACCCCTCCCCTCAGAACAATTAACCCTAATTAATTAATCAATTAACAATACAAACCTACATTTTCCATGAACTAAACATACTAAAGGATATACATTGCAACACGGTTTTAAACAATATCACAACATAACATTTACAACATTACATCACTACTGACAATATCTTTCAATATGCCCATATGCATTAATGAGCCATTTGGGACAGGCACTATAAAGCCAACCCAATTCCCTTATCTCGGGTCCTTTTCCAGCATACCCGGAAGCCACAGAGATGGAGAGAGAGGAACAGAACAAACAAACAATGCGCCCATCCACAACATCGACAAGTATAATAATTATTGTATCTCTCAAATATGAACATTGACAAGTGTGAAATGCATATACCAAGACAGAAGTTAAATTGTGTGTCGACCCACATTGTTAACTTATGGTATAATGGCGCAGGGAGGAGTGATGAATATGTGTGTGCGTTAAAGAACCAAATGCTGCCCGCGGCCAGTGACGGACTTCTACGTCACATTACCTTCCTCCTCTCCTGAAGCGACCATGTTCGGGAGCCTTGATAGGTAGTCCGCAGTAACGTTCTCTTTTCCTGCCTTGTGACGGACACAGAACCTGAAGGGCTGGAGCTCCAGATACCACCTGGTCACACGAGAATTCCGGTCCTTCATGGTCTGGATCCAGGTCAGTGCTCTGTGGTCCGTGTGCAGGTCAAATTCCCTCCCAAGAAGGTAGTAACGGAGGCTATCTAGGGCCCACTTTATAGCCAGGCACTCCTTTTCGATTGTAGAACAGCTTCCGACTCAGGTACAGCACAGGAAGCTCTTCTCTTGGCTCCCCTTGGGCCAGTACAGCTCCAATTCCTACAGCCGAAGCGTCCACCTGCACAAGAAATCTCTTCTTAAAATCAGGGGTCTGGAGAACAGGGAATGAGCACAGTCGTTTTTTCAGTGTCATGAAGGCTTCTTCACACTCCTCAGTCCACTTCACAGGGTTGCTGGCCCCCTTCGAAGTGAGGTTGGTCAGAGGGACAGCGATGGACGAAAACTGTGGAATGAATCTCCGGTACCACCCTGCCAGACCTAGGAAGGACTTCACCTGTGTCTTGGTTCTGGGTTGAGGGCTATTCCTGATGGACTCCACTTTCTCCACCTGAGGCCGAACTTCACCCTTACCCAGCTGGTAACCCAGGTACTTTGTCTCCTGTTTCGCCCACTCACACTTCAGGAGGTTAAGCGTGAGGCCTGCTTCATGGATCTTCCCCAGGACGCTGCTAAGATGCTGTATGTGCTCCTCCCAGGAGTGGCTGTAGATCACCACGTCGTCCAAGTAAGCAGCACAGTAATCGTCACAGTCCTGGAGGACCTTGTCCATCAGCCTCTGGAAAGTCGCAGGGGCCCCATGAAGGCCAAACGGCATGACCTTGAACTGGAACAGGCCCATTGGCGTCCGGAATGCAGTGTAGGCCTTGGATTGTTCATCCAGGGGCACCTGCCAGTACCCTTTGCAGAGATCCAATGTGGTGATGTAATGAGCTCTACCTATTCTCTCCAGTAAGTCGTCAATGCGGGGCATGGGATAGGCATCAAACTGGGAGATGGCATTCACCTTACGGAAGTCCATGCAGACGCGCAAAGAGCCATCCTTCTTTGGGACAATGACAATAGGGCTGCTCCATTCACTTGAAGATGGCTCGACAACATCCATCTCTATCATGGTGTGGACCTCTTCCTTCCTTGAGGGCTACCACCAGCCACCAACTGCTGTAGGCCTAATACAGGGTCGGTTTCCATTTCCTGTTGGATGATGTGGGTCTACATCTATAGTGCGAAGTCCATCCAGGGCCCTGGTTGGTGATGAACATCTAGCCAAACATAGTCGTCCTTGGAGGAGCCAGACCCAATTTAGTGGCGTGTTCAGGGGCAGCAGGGTGAATGCACTGGCACCAAGACCCACTCTCTCTCTCCTTCCCCTCTGTCCGGGCCCTGGTGGAACGAGGGAAGTCAATGTTGGTTCTGTCTGGCAGCCTGTTTTCCTTGGCCCACAATGTGCCAGTCACTCAGGAGACACTGCTGGTAAAATGCAAGTAAAACACAGTATTTGATTTAGCGAGAAGAACAAGAAAAGGACACAAAATAAAACTGATGTATTCAGGAAGTCATTAACTCTGGGGCGGAACGAATGAAATTCAGTTTAGAGTGTTTGTTTTGGAGGCTGGGGATTCAATAGCAAACAAGAGGTGGTGTAGGTTCAGAGAAGACATTAGACTGGTACCCAAAGGTCACGTGGCCATATCGAAACTTTTCAATCAAGATGACATATTGATTTATATAGTTACATTTATATCTAAATCTACTGATATGGTCATTTCATCTACAGTATCTATCTAGATTGATTTATTCATGTACTAGTTCATACATTCATTTATTTAGGCCATACAAATTAAACAAAATGATTAACGGACACCCCCTCTTAAAAATAAAAAAATTGTCAAAGTTGAATGATTAATCAAGCAATCAGCAATACACAGCTTCCTCTAGGCCTCAGATTATGGCTGAAATATGCCTCGTTTAGCCTTCCCAAAAGGCACTAAAAAAGTGCCTACCAAAAGTTCACTAGGTGTTGAACTAAGGTTGCTGAAGTATTTTAACAACATGGTTAACTTTTTTTTTGCTAGCCTCAATTTAAAAATAAATAAATGTTTAACCTTTAATAAAGTTTTGGTTTGCATTCTGTGAAGTTCTGTTTGCATTCTAAAGTTAGTGATGTTTGCTAATTGGATGTAGCCATTGAAAAGCACGTTACTTCAACCACAATACATTTTTGCACTTGCATTTTTGTTATGTAATTTGGTAAATTAAGACTTGGACTTAACTGCCTGGATCTTTAATTTAAAGACCCTTGCGCCCTTCGGTCTCAACGTAGACTTTGATCTGAAGCCATTCTTGTGATTATTGTGACTTTGCCACTGTAATTGTGTGTAAACTTGTATAGTCAAATTAATCTATGATCGTATGCTATCCATTTGTTTGTATGCTGTTCTTTGTATGACATTTTAATATTTGATTATTAACCAATGATATTAGGCCACTCCTGGCCATGATTACAGACACCTGTGTCTTTTGACACTATATAAACGACTCATCCGCAGTGTTTGTGATTATACCCTGATGAAGACAGCTTGGCTGTCGAAACGTTGGTATTAAATTTTTGCATCTGAGCTCCAAGAGTGTGCGGCTCTCTTTTATTTTCAAATTAAGACTTACCAGCTTTATTATAGAAGCATTTTTTGTTGCTTGTCACATGTCTGCTCCCGAGTGGCGCAGCGGTCTAAGACCCTGCATCTCAGTGCTAGAGGCTTCACTACAGACCCTGGTTTGATTCCAGCCTGTATCACAACCGCCCGGGATTGGGAGTCCCATAGGGCAGTGCACAATTGGACCAGCGTCGTCTGGGTTTTGCTGGGGTAGGCCGTCATTGTAAATAAGATTTTGTTCTTAACTGATTTATCTACTTAAATAAAGGTTCAATAAATAAATCTATATATATATGCTATGCTACCACATGTTAGCCTACTAGCATATTAGCTTTAGCTTTTGTCTTATCATGTTGCACAGCTTTTCCCTTGCTATAATCATTGCTACTTTTATAAGTTTATATGCATATTCATATTTCATTAGTGTATTTATTTACCTTCTATATCTATATTGATTTATGTTTATATCCTGAGAGAAAAGGAGGCCTACACATCAAAAGACTGACATTTTGTATTTATCTAAAACAATCAGCTCCAGCAATCAGAAACAATGACTTTATTTAGATAGCCAGGATATCTGGACAGTAATGACACAAAGCACACAAACGTTTTCCGTATAGTGAAGGTGACTACAATTCAGCGTAGAATCCGTGAAAGCGCCATTTCTATAAGGTTTGCTTTGAAGCAGGAAGGAAGGAAA
>NC_092159.1:57243706-57276206 GCF_045791955.1 Oncorhynchus clarkii lewisi | reverse complement strand
GTGTGGCTGTACTAGATGTGTGTGGGGGGGGGGGGGGGGGGGGGTCCGACTCCTCACAGAGGAATTTTGGCTCGCCTTTGATTTGATTTCTTTGTCAAAGTCAGTCTTTCTGTCTCTCCATGGGTAAGGTAAAACAAAAAAAGGTTTGTATACAATCAGCAGGCACTTCGATATTTTTTCTTCGATATGTTCAAATTGGCACGGGGATAGCCTAGCACCCTCCAATCCTCGTCCTCCAGTTCTCACATTTCCATGAGACCAGGGTTGTGTTCATTGGGCACCAAACAAACAAAAAGGGGAGGGACTACTTGGACTTGTCGAATAAGAAATGGTCATCTTCGTTGTCCGTTGCAAAACATATTGATGAACACGTCCCTGGTGAGTAATGAACAGTCACCTACGGTCTGGATAGGGTGGTGTACACCGGCTGGTCCCAGTTGGAGGTGGGGGGACTGTGGGTGGGGGGAATGGACAAACTGTTGAGGATGGGGCTCCCGTGGTACGCCCTTCTGGAGGAGTGAAAGTAAGGGTACTGGTACAGGCTGGAAGGGTAGCCTGAGTAGGGGTTGTAAAAGTTGGAGCTCTGGAGGTCTGTATAGTCACACTGAGAACTGGAGAAGGAGGCTGCAGCTGCGGATGACGTCACGCAGGTCTGGGCTGTGTAGGAGTGGGAGTAATCTGAGTGGGAGGGGGAGCTGTGGGAGTGACTGTCGCCGCTGTAGTGGCTGGGGCTCAGCTGCTCCGTCTTGATGTGGGCCCGGTGCTGTGGGACCGCCTCGCTAGAAGTTGAGGAAGAGGCAGACATGGTGGCACTCTTGCGGCTCCAAACGGCACCGTTCGCTGTGGCGTGGCTGTATGATGTATACGAGATAGCACTAGATGCAGGGTTTGGTCCATGGTGGCCGTGGTGGTCCACGCCTGCGCCAGCGGTGGAGGCATGGCCGTTGAGCGGTAGATACTGGTCAAACTCATGCACGTCGAAGGCCTCCATGTTGCTGATGACGTCGGTGCTGAGCTCGGAGATGTCCACGTTGCTGAAGTCGATGTTCTGTCGGCCGCTGTCCAGCAGGCGCCGTCCCTCGTGCTTCATGTCCAGTTTGCCCCCGTGGTGCAGGTCCGTTTTGGGGGTGGTGGGGGGTGTGGGTGGACCGTGGGGTTGGCCTGGAGGATGGTGAAACAGAAACAAGTCAGCTGTGTTGAACACCACACTTGGGAATGGTCCAAGTGATCGAAATATAGTCAGATTTGATCACAATTAATTAATTGGTGAATTTAGAATGTCATGAAGCTTTGGGGACATTCTGTAAAATCTAAATATTATTAACAGTTACCGCACAATTATCTCCTAAAAAACAACAGACATTGTAAAGTATTGACTGTCCTTAGCCATTTACACGTCATAAATCCAAATTGTTGACTACATAAGATGTTAATTGTGCTATTTTGACACATTCTTTCTCATCAACTCACCTGCATGTTCAGGGTGGTGGTGTCCATCGGCTATGCCTGCCAACAATCCTGGTTCAGCCTTGTACATGTGATTCCCCAGCTCTGCACCAGAGTCGGAGTCACTCTGCCCAGGTTTCACACTTTTCCGACGCCGAGGCTGGTACTTGTAGTCGGGATGGTCTTTTTTGTGCTGCACCCGAAGTCTCTCCGCTTCCTCCACAAATGGCCGCTTCTCATTCTCTGAGAGTAAGCTATGGTAATAGTGAGAACATAACATGTAAATGAACTATTCAGTTGGTGCATTGTAATGGCCTAATTATAAAACCCATATATTTTTTAAGTAGGCCCATTTAAACAGGGAAGATAATTCTGGTCATTAGGCCCACAACTATCCAATTATCCGACTTCACAGAATAGTGACTGGAGTGATGACCTAATTCGTTTCTATTTAGTGACACATCTCTTTAAAATCAGATTCAGACATTTTACTGTATCAAGTATACTTGTTTTTGTTTGATAGGCCTATGTAAATTATATTTTTTAGTTATAAATATTTCCACTTGGTCCTACTTACCGCCACAGCTTCCCCAAAGTCTTGCTCAGTTCCGCATTGTGCAGATGAGGGTATTGGTCCGCGAGCTTTCTGCGCGCCGCTTGCGCCCACACCATGAACGCGTTCATCGGTCTTTTGACATGGGGTTTATTTTTCAGCGAGCCATTTCCCCGAACGGGCATGGGGACGAGGGACCAGTCATATCCCTTGAGAACCTGCGACACCGCGTCACGTATGCAGGCTGGGAATCGGTCATCATCCTCGCCGTCCAGTTTCTTTCCTATACCAGCGAGGAGTGATCCATCTGATCCCGTTGGCGACGAGGGCGCATCTGAGTCGGAATCATCCTGCGACATGGAGCTCGTAGTCCCCGCCGGGCTACACGGTGGGTCGCTGATGGACTTGTCATGCTCTGCGGTCATTTTTAACATTTGATCAGCCTCAAAAGGATTATATCCGGTGTAAATACTTTAGTGTCGTTTATTAATTTTTTTGTGTCTCCGACTTTTCAAGTGAAAATAATGAGCTAGAACAATTGCGCATTTTACGCACGCTGAACCATGGTAGGTAGACTCCTTCACAACATCAACAAAAACTCCGTTGTTTTCCCTTTCTGTGTTTGTTTGTTTTTCTTCGTCCTGTCCTGTCCTGTGCTGTCAGGGTGGTACAGTTCTGGACGCAGCAGTCTTCACAGTGAGTGCAGAGTTTGGGCGATAGAGGAACTTTACTTGGAGTTTGGAGCCCTCACTCCACCTTCTGCTTCTGATTGGTTGAGCCTTATCACCATTTTCGTTTCCGATTGGTTTGGGTTTTGAATGACAAGTCATTTGTAAAAAAAAATATAATAATAAAATATATGTTTGTGTAATAATGTTTTCATGTTTTCCTTCTCACCCCAGCATGCACTCTCTCGTTTAGTGCGGATTAGCCTACCTATTTCGCAATCGCAAATAATGAGTGAACCGTTGTTTAATGCATGGAAAACACCTCCAATGTGACGTTGACTAAACTTTATCACAAAACATGAAAGTGTCAGAAAAAAACGATTTCCAATCTTACGTCCAGTAGTGTATTTACACATCAAGGAATTGAAGTTATGCATAAAGAATAGTTCTAGAATAGTCCTCCATAAACGTACTGATATGTTTTGGTATGTAAAACATTTCGGGAAAACTTGGGAGACATACTGTACTTTTGTTCCATACTTTCTAGACTATTTCACTATTAAGTTGCATTGCATTATTCACAAATAATATGCTTTATTTCAATATCCGTATGTTAGGTAGCCTAGTAAATATGCATTTATCCTGGCCAAAAAATTACATATTTAAGCAATATTGTGATTTCAAAAAATATTTTACATAATCCTATGAACATATTATTTGTGATATTTCATTACCTTAGCAATTTGATTCCTAGTGGTCACGTAGATGATACCGAATCATATAAAACAATCTTAATGTCCTCAGTGCTCTTCTAAGTTTAAAACACTCATAAACAGATGTGTTGTATTTATTGTTTAAGATTTCATAAAAAAACATGCTGACGCTTTTGAAAGAATTGCGTTTAAATCCTAGATAAATAATGGTAAATATGAGTTTTAAAACATCCAATGACAAAGAGAATATTTATGTCATGTTGACAAGGGGGGATTTTAATTTAAACCATTGCATAGAAAACGTTTTGATATGAAATAGAAGTTTCTAGGTATTACAAATATGTAATAATATTTATCCACTTGGATTAAAGCATCACATTAACTCTCTATTCTGCACAGCCACTTCATTGTTGGAGATGAAAGTCATTCGTTTCCCGTCCTTGCGGACATTTTGACAGGGTTTTTATTCGTAGGCTAAGTTTTGTTTGGACAAAATAGACCCCGACAATCGAAATTCATTCACATGGGATAAGACTATCAGGCGAAAATATTGTAAAGAGGTAGGATATAAAAATGTCCAGGTAAAACAAATATTTCGTTGATTTCATTCGAATGGCAACAGATTTGTAATGTTATCAATTGGTCAGATATTTGTTAAAAGTTGTGGTCGGACGCTGGAATAACAATTAAAATTGGCTTCACGATAGCTTGTACATTATTTAAAAATCCAAATAAAATATAAACTTTTTGAACGCGCAGGGAATTGAGTATTCTGTGTCCCATTCTAAAAGCTATTGAGACAAACCCGTATTAATGACAGGTATGAGAACATAACCAACTCTACACAGTCGGTTTAGCGCGGTGTCCAGTGTCGTCAGTGGTGCTCTGGCTTGTATTTCTCTAACTGCTGCGCTCTCTTGCCCATCAGACGCCGTCGGCCAATTAGGATTCGCCAGTGGCACGGTACCACCGCAAGTCAGCGCATGATATATTCCCACTTTGTGCCAGGGCAATGGAATTCAATCTGAAAATGTGAAGTACAAATGAAAAGTCATTGTGAATTGAATACATTACGGTTACATAGGCCTACTAACACATATGTTTTATTGTTGAAGGTCATTCTAATAAATAACTTGTGAGAGTTCAAATCAAATCCAATTGTATTTGTCACCTTAACGTGAAATGCCTACTCACAAGCCATTAACCAACAATGCAATTCAAGAAATAGACTTAAGAAAATATTGACTAAATCAAATAAAAAGAAACACAGTAAAATAACAATAATGAGGCCATATACAGGGGACACCTCTGGTCCTAGTTGCCTGTAACATTGCAGCCAGTCGTAAAGGTAACACAGAGACAGCACTGTTCTGAGCTTGCCAGGTTGCAAAATAAGTCAGATTCCTATGGTGAACTTAAAAGTATTGGGGGAAAAACGTTTTGAAAAGACTAAATGAAAACTTAGTCCACATGGCAATAAAAAATTAGAATACACATAAATTTAAAAAATAAAATGTTCAACATGTGTCAGTTCAACAGCCACATAACCAGGGTGCTAATTTAATTTACACTCTCATCTCAGTTTTAGTTGCCTATGATAAGACTCATATATCCCTGTGAGGGCCAGGGTTCAGCCTGCATTTGAATTCAACACTATTAACCACCCATGTAAAGAATCCTCTTAATGTATCAAAACATAGGCCTCTGTTAGCTTTAGATAACACAGCCACATCACTTACACACTGTCAGTTCAGGGACACGTAGGCTACTGTAAAGCTCTTTGTTAACATTATGATAGTAGTGACTATAACTGCAGCCTGGTTTCACAGATGAACGAGGAAGTCCATCTCCCAAAGACAGATGTCTGTTTGTTATCCACGAGGAAAAAAACACATCTCACTACAAATGAAAATATGAACAGGCCTCTTTATGATATTGAAGGCTAGAGAGAACGAGCAGAGGAGATAAGATGAGAGATTGAATCACTGCCTTTGTTAGTGGCTTTGTGTGTCTCTGTCCCCATCTACAGTTTTCATCGCCGCTCTTTCCATTGAAAAGACAAGGTATGTTTCAGTTGGCCGGCAGTTTGTTTTATTCAATGCTCACTGTAGGTGCTTAGGGAACAGCTAGGCTAGGGGAATGGGAAGCCACCCTTTGGATATCTACGAATGGAATGGACAGACAGTCGAATGGGTATTGGATGGGATGGGAGAGGTCTTTAACAATGTGGAAGATGTTGTTGCTGTTGCTCTTCAATGCAGAATTGGATATAAAAAATGGGATGTAAAATATTGGAAATATCACAATCGTCACTGTCTTCCATACTCTATTTGGAGGTAAGAAGAATGGGCTTGTAGATTACGTCTCGGGGGATCTTTATGGGCTAACAAGATGAGAGTGAGGGAGTCCGAAAAAAAGGGTTGGCCTTTTTTTTTTTAAAGTGTGAATGAAAATGTTTTAATACTTTGTTAGTAAAATGACTGTTGGCCATCTGCTCCCTCGGCACTGATACGAATCTCTCTCTATGTGTACTGTGTTTTCATTTCAACTAGAAACTAGAATTTGCTTAACACGAGTTAAAAGGCGTAAGCTCCATCTGCTAGTATTTTCCTATTTCACACCACACAAATGATGTCATCAAATTCCAGAGGGTTTTGTCATTCTTGGAGAAATTCTTTACGTCTGGAAGTTGCTTTTATATGTTTGTGGTGCTGCATGAAAGATGACTGGAGAGAGGTAGACAGAACTGAGGGTTTTCTGTCATACACAGAGCTAGTTTAAACATGCCTCTATACTGTAATGTCTGACACACACACACACACACACACACACACACACACACACACACACACACACACACACACACACACACACACACACACACACACACACACACACACACACACACACACACACACACACCTATATGTTTTGGGACATGTGGGGCCACCACAGTAAGACAATACTCTCTGCAGCATATCATGGAGTTCTGTGAATGACTGAATGAATAAGAAGCATTGCGATATTCATTCTCAATGGATTCTCATGGGTCCCTGTGACCCTGCAATTGCATAAGATTGGATTATTTTGAATTTTGAAGTATAATCAGATGAGTGTAATCAAACTGCCCTAAAGAAAATACAGACTTACTTTTAACAACAAAAAATTGTAAGCAATCTGTTCACCTCTGTTGAATACTGTAAATTGATTTGGGACATTTAGGATAAAATAGATTTTTTATTTGATATTGATGGTCTCTGATTGCACACTTTCTGACTGACTCGGCATAACAAGCTACATATCAGAGCAGGCAACGTATTCCAGAAGCCATGTACAGTACCTGTCAAAGGTATGGAGTGTGCAAATCTGTCACCAAGGCTACTTTGAACAATCTCAAATAAAAAATATGTTTAACACTTTTTTAGTTACTACATTATTCCATATGTGTTATTTTATAGTTTTGACATCTTCACTATTATTCTACAATGTAGAAAATGGTAAACATAAAGAAAAACCCTTGAATGAGTAGGTGTGTCCAAACTTCTGACCTGTACTGTATCTGAGGAAGGGAAAGTAAAAGACCAAGGCAGGACACAGAGGAAGAGCCAGGATGGCCAACGACAGTCTGCTTTCATTAAGAACAGTAGAGCACCCAAACAGAGTCGGCTCTGGTGGGTCACATTGTGTTGGGAGAAGGTTCAAAGACATGTTATTGATAATAATAAAAAGTTGTCTCTGTGCAGTGTTGATAAATGGAGGTAAAGGTCCAGGAGCCTGAGCAGGTTAGTATAGCTGTATACTGACTAGAGTGGTTGAGGTAATGAGGTAATTCTGTTGTCCTGTAAGTATAGCTGTATACTGACTAGAGTGGTTGAGGTAATGAGGTAATTCTGTTGTCCTGTGAGTATAGCTGTATACTGACTAGAGTGGTTGAGGTAATCCTGTTGTCCTGTGAGTATAGCTGTATACTGACTAGAGTGGTTGAGGTAATCCTGTTGTCCTGTGAGTATAGCTGTATACTGACTAGAGTGGTTGAGGTAATTCTGTTGTCCTGTGAGTATAGCTGTATACTGACTAGAGTGGTTGAGGTAATCCTGTTGTCCTGTGAGTATAGCTGTATACTGACTAGAGTGGTTGAGGTAATCCTGTTGTCCTGTGAGTATAGCTGTATACTGACTAGAGTGGTTGAGGTAATGAGGTAATTCTGTTGTCCTGTGAGTATAGCTGTATACTGACTAGAGTGGTTAAGGTACAGTAATCCTGTTGAATGTGGATAACACCCAGCCTACTGTTTGCGAAGTAGGGTGACGTTGCCCTTAGATGCCATTCTTGGGTCAGTTTAGCATTTCCCCCACTAATGGTTAAGGTTATGATCAGGGAGGGGATGCTGATCCTAGATCTGTACCTGGGGGACATTTCTCTCCAGAGCAAGGGATGCCAGTAGAGCCAACAGAACAGAATATAGCCAAATGTCTTGCTCAGCAAAATTACTACAACTAGGAGACTTTAGACTTCCGCTCACACTCATAGTGAGGAAGTAAGTATCGACCACTCAGAGAGACAGCAAGGAGGGCAGAACAGTAACATTGACTGACAGCTGGGTTAATTCTCTGCCAAGCGGAGGGCGGGAGCGGGACTGGCCTGTGGTGGTTTCGTAGGGGTCTGGGGTCAGGAGAGGGAAACAGAGAAAGACAGGAGAGAATAGGGGAACAGAGGAGAAGAGGGAAGAGAGTAGAGGAAGGCGGTTAAAATGACTCCAGAGCTTGTCTTTCGCTGGTCCCTGTGTTGTTGTGGGGATTTGGGAGAGTTCTTGTGAGAGAGAGAGAGAGAGAGAGAGAGAGAGAGAGAGAGAGAGAGAGAGAGAGAGAGAGAGAGAGAGAGAGAGAGAGAGAGAGAGAGAGAGAGAGAGAGAGAGAGAGAGAGAGAGAGAGAGAGAGAGAGAGAGAGAGAGAGAGAGAGAGAGAGAGAGAGAGAGAGAGAGAGAGAGAGAGAGAGAGAGAGAGAGAGAGAGAGGAGGGGGAGGAAGAGAAGTCAGAAAGGAAGAGAGAGATGGAAAGGAAGAGGAGGGGGGAGACGTGCGTGAACCCTAAGTGTCCCGTGGAGGGAAGGAAGGTTTTAATGTTCTGCTTTTGGCGACATCTCAAAGGGTCTCTGCTTTGGCGTTAATATTTTCACACTGAGACAGAATCTTATGGAGCACGGCTTCCTCTTCTGCTCTATCCCAACACTCCCAAGCTCTGGTCAGCCAATACCCCACGCCATGTCAATAATACTCTACCGCTCTTCTGCTCTATCCCAACACTCCCAAGCTCTGGTCAGCCAATACCCCACGCCATGTCAATAATACTCTACCGCTCTTCCGCTCTATCCCAACACTCCCAAACTCTGGTCAGCCAATACCCCACGCCATGTCAATAATACTCTACCGCTCTTCCACTCTATCCCAACACTCCCAAGCTCTGGTCAGCCAATACCCCACGCCATGTCAATAATACTCTACCGCTCAAGTAATGCACATACAAAATTAAATTACAGAATCACCCACGGGAAAGCTATATCTTTTAGTCTGCCTCTGTTTCTAATACACTTAAAGCACGTCTCTCTGCTTGGAACAATTTATTTAAAGTAGATATATAAATTGGCACAGGCTTCCCGCTTGGCAGAACTATATATTATATGAACAATGCTGGCTGAGAAGTCATGTATAGGAGCCTTGACAGGACCATCAACAGGTGTGTTATGTTCCTTCTGTTTTCTTTTATACAACAAGGGTATTTAAGGAGGACTGCTGCTTTTTCTGATCTTCATGATAGAACCCACCTGGTCCAAATCAGTCCCTGATGAGAGGGGAAGAATGGAAAAAAGTACTGGAACTGGCTTCGTGGTTTATACAGGTTATTCAATATTTTACAAGAGAGACCTGTTCTGAAGATGAGAAAAGTGATTTGTGGAAATTAGACAGTAAAGTAATCAATACCGTATTACATAAAATAACCCCTAAACATGGGTCCCTCATTCAAAATGCAGAGGCAACGGTGAGGTTACAACCCTAACCCTAACCCTAACCCTAAACATGGGTCCCTCATTCAAAATGCAGAGGCAACGGTGAGGTTACAACCCTAAAACCCAGCATAAAAAGGGTGATGGTCAACCTCAGTGAATCTAAAAAGGTTTTCATTTCAGTTTCAGCTGTCTATGATGGTAAAACTTGACTTAAAACGTTCAGGTTTAATACATTGTTAGTTGTTATAAGCATGTAAGAGCATCTGCTAAATGACTAAAATGTAAATGTCCCCCCCCTAAAAATTTTAAAATAACAATAATAATAATAATATGTAAATGCAATAAGCCCCTATTAAGTTTTACAAATCAACTTAATCATTTTATGTCTTTATGTGGTCGTTTTTCAACCGGCTCTAAATGCCTAAAATACTTTTTACATTTTGTGGTCATTTTGCAAAAACAAGTTTTATTTATTATTTTGGAATAGAAATTAACAATGTTCTGTTAGTCAGTGTTTCCCCTTGTTGGACCGACAGCGGTGGCGGGCTCTCTTAGTTTAACCACTTGGGGTCAACAACCCTGGAGCACTTTGAGTATCTTTACAGCTGTCTGTCTCCCACTCAGCTCCTCTCTCCTTGTGTTCATCTCCATGGAGCTCTAATGAAGCCAATATCTAAGGAAAGAAAATAAACATAGTCTCATTAGGAAAACAAAGCCATATTTTCATTCATGTTCCTAGGTCAAATTAATGTATAAAATGGTGGTGTTTTCTTAGGTCTTTATAGTGAGATATAAGTAATATGTCAGTTTAGGCGCCATGTATAACTGCAATGAGTAAATGTCACTATATTAAAGTCTTTCTCAGACCCCCCCAATACCCCTCATCTCTCCTTCACATCACTGTATCTGTAGTAGTCCTCTGACACTGATCATGAGCAGCAGGCCCATGTCCTACAACCAGTAGAGAGCCAGAGACAGCAGCCTGCAGCCTCTCTCCTCCTCTCTTCTGCCCCAGTGATCACTTCCACCATCTTCTTCCACACAAGCTCCCTCACTCCCTCTCTCTCCCTCACTCCCTCTCTCTCCCTACTCCTGAACTCAGCTACTTGGGTAGGAAGTGTTCTGAGGCTGGCCCTAGAATCACCGGCTGTCTGGTGCAAATCACTAGCATCTCTGTATTTCTGGTGAATACTGTTTCTGGTGGCCTTGTCTGAGCAAGCCTGGCCAATAGGGCAGGAGCTTTTCTCCTGTTTCTGTGACCTGGACAGAATGCTAGTGTGTCAAACGGCCTTACCCCCAATCCATCTCCTTAATACCTTGCATATGCCAAGCTGAGAGGCATTGGGTCACACTTATTGAGTCCTTGGTATGACTCGACCAGGGATCAACCAACCAACCTTCTAACCTCACAGTGGACACTCCAACCACAAACCCACTGAATTGGTTAGTGTTGTTTGTAGCACCCATCCTTCTAACCTCACAGTGGACACTCTAACGATGAACCAACTGAGTTGGTGTGTTGTTTGTAGCACCCATCCTTCTAACCTCACAGTGGACACTCCAACCACAAACCCACTGAGTTGGTTAGTATTGTTTGTAGCACCCATCCTTCTAACCTCACAGTGGACACTCCAACCACAAACCCACTGAGTTGGTTAGTGTTGTTTGTAGCACCCAACCTTCTCATCTCACAGTGGACACTCCAACCACAAACCCACTGAGTTGGTTAGTGTTGTTTGTAGCACCCATCCTTCTAACCTCACAGTGGACACTCCAACCACAAACCCACTGAGTTGGTTATTGTTGTTTGTAGCACCCAACCTTCTCATCTCACAGTGGACACTCCAACCACAAACCCACTGAGTTGGTTAGTGTTGTTTGTAGCTACTCGGGTAGCGATGGGTTCCAAGCTGACCATAACACAAGCCTGTCCAGTGCCCTTCTTCAAACTGCTGTGTCCAGTGGACTTGTTGGTGGTCTGTGTGGTCCAGGGTCCTGTTGGTGGTCTGTGTGGTCCAGGGTCCAGTGGTCTTGTTGGTGGTCTGTGTGGTCCAGGGTCCAGTGGTCTTGTTGGTGGTCTGTGTGGTCCAGGGTCCAGTGGTCTTGTTGGTGGTCTGTGTGATCCAGGGTCCAGTGGTCTTGTTGGTGGTCTGTGTGGTCCAGGGTCCAGTGGTCTTGTTGGTGGTCTGTGTGGTCCAGGGTCCAGTGGTCTTGTTGGTGGACTGTGTGGTCCATGGTCCAGTGGTCTTGTTGGTGGTCTGTGTGGTCCAGGGTCCAGTGGTCTTGTTGGTGGTCTGTGTGGTCCAGGGTCCAGTGGTCTTGTTGGTGGTCTGTGTGGGACCAGGGTCCAGTGGTCTTGTTGGTGGTCTGTGTGGTCCAGGGTCGTTGATGAAAGTTGATATAAGCCAGGATGATGTTTGTGCTCAGTTTGAGGTGAGGCATGCTGGCCCACTGCCTAATGCCAATGAGGGGCATTAGGGCATCCTCAAAATCTAAAAAAGCAACCACTCTCTACAGAGATATGTGAGTTGTGTTGTTGAAAGTGTTGGACTGTTGTACCATTGACACAAAGGACATTCAACATGTCACAATCTCCTTTATGGCATCAATGTGATATGGTCAAGTTGAATGTAGATGATTTGCAGAGGGTGCTATATTGACATGCATCTCTGAAATCATTATTTATATTTTATTCTTGTTTATATAGTTTAATTATTATTATTTTTAAATGTAGTTAATTTTCAAACCTTTTGAAACGATTTTTTAAATAAATAAAATTCTGAAAAATATTGAAGCAAAAAAAGTGACAGGTTATTTATTAGAAAGACATCCAACATGTCACCCCATTATTATTAGAATCAATTTGGTGACATCATTGCTATATGGTGAAATAGCATGTTGATGATTTCAACAGGGATTGACATATATATCTATTGGATAGAGTTTTCTCCATCGCGGTAGTGTGTTCTGTAGTGTGACACCATGTAGTGTAGCTAGAGAATGACACGGTTCACAGAGAAAGTCTGTTTACAAGTTGCTGCTTTATCCAGAGTGCTGCCTGTTCACTCTGAGTCAGGCTTGAAGGGGTGAGCTACGGTGAGCTGTGGGGCTACCCTGCATTGGGCCAGTGACTCCCAGTCTGCCCTGTCCCTCACCAGGCCACCCTCACCCTAACCAGGCTAAAGCACGCACTCAACAGACTCCACTCAGCTACAGTGCCCCCGGCACAGCTCTATCTCTCTCTTCCCAGCCCAGGCCAGGACCACATCAAAGGCAGACGGAGCACGTCTCTCTTCACACTCACTCCTATTCACATCGACACACACACAAACACACAAACACACACACATATATAACTTCGCCTGTTGAAAGTTTTTGTAATACTTCATTTACAAAAGATCCATACAGAAAACTTGGTGAATGAACAGAGAGATAAGGTGTGCTATTGCCATTGACAACTTCCCTAGCTTAGCCTGCTGTGTCCTATTGTTAGCCCAGCAGTTAGATGTGACTCAGCCAGGTTCTCACATACATGAAGGTAAATCCTCTATGACGGATGTTTCATTCCCCGTCCTGTCCTCCCCTACTGTTAGCCCAGCAGTTAGATGTGACTCAGCCAGGTTCTCACATACAAGAAGGTAAATCCTCTATGACGGATGTTTCCTTCCCCATCCTGTCCTCCCCTACTGTTAGCCCAGCAGTTAGATGTGACTCAGCCAGGTTCTCACATACATGAAGGTAAATCCTCTATGACGGATGTTTCCTTCCCCATCCTGTCCTCCCCTACTGTTAGCCCAGCAGTTAGATGTGACTCAGCCAGGTTCTCACATACATGAAGGTAAATCCTCTATGACGGATGTTTCATTCCCCATCCTGTCCTCCCCTACTGTTGAGTTAATGGTGGATATTTTCACTCTTGGGCCGTGGGACAAATCTATTTTCCAGGTTGACCACTATTTAGTCAGGTCACCATCGAGGGGGGGGGGGGCTCCATTCCTATTGGCATTGGCTGGTTCCAATCAGAGCTGGCCCCAGTCCCTAACAGCTGCTGTGCATTAGCTCCTCCCATTGACCCATGACCCTTCGCTCCCCTAGATTAGTTCTATTAAAACATGGTAATGAGAGGGTTTACTCGTCCAATTTCAGGTTTTATTCAGATCTATTAGTGGGCTTGGGGAGATGTGTGTGTGTGTGTGTGTGTGTGTGTGTGTGTGTGTGTGTGTGTGTGTGTGTGTGTGTGCATGTGTGAAGGGGGAGGGAAGTGATGTAGGAGGAGGGTAGGGTGTTTTAAAACTGAAGGAAACAATTAGTACAAACAGTATGAGCCAGACTCTTCGGTAAATGTCAGTATTTGGGGAGGAAAAGTACATCCAGATGATTTTGTGTTTCGTTCCACCTTGACACGTTACCGTCTTGTTCGTCAGGGCTAATACCTAGAGGTGGTTGTGCACCTTTGTTCTTATACGTTGATCCTTACTGGGGATAGGTTGGGATTCAGGAATAGAGAGGCCTTATGATAGCCAGAGTGACAAGATGGTAGACATGGCAATGCTGAAATTATAATTTTAAATCTCTTTCAATGTTTGTTATTGTTCTGTTCTGCAGCTATTGGGCGATTCTGGAAATCTTTGCTCCACCATAAGTTAAAGGCAACATATTACACAAAGAAGACACACACACACACACACACACACACACACACACACACACACACACACACACACACACACACACACACACACACACACACACACACACACACACACACACACACACACACACACTGCATAGTGGTTTTACCTGTTGACACAATAATTCCTTTCAGAGTGTTTCAAGTGTCTTGATAAAGGGGATACGCAGGCAAAGTATTTAGTTCTAGAGCCATATCACTGTGGTTTGTTATTCCATGAGCAGACAAAGTAGCTGTTCCTGGTTTCTTTTCCACAGTGACAGGATAAGTGGTCAGATGCACGGGGAACGTTTTGGGGAACTTTGTTCCCATCCTGTATCTAGTCCCAGACACAGACAGGGGGAACAGTGTATGTTCTTTTTTTTGTCTCTGCCGTAGCCCTCTCCTCCCTCTCCTCCGTCTCTCTTCTCCTCCCTCTCTCTTCTCCTCCCTCTCCTCCGTCTCTCTTCTCCTCCCTCTCTCTTCTCCTCCCTCTCCTCCGTCTCTCTTCTCCTCCCTCTCCTCCCTCTCCTCCCTCTCCTCCGTCTCTCTTCTCCTCCCTCTCTCTTCTCCTCCCTCTCCTCCGTCTCTCTTCTCTTCCCTCTCTCTTCTCCTCCCTCTCCTCCGTCTCTCTTCTCCTCCCTCTCTCTTCTCCTCCCTCTCCTCCCTCTCCTCCCTCTCCTCCGTCTCTCTTCTCTTCCCTCTCTCTTCTCCTCCCTCTCCTCCGTCTCTCTTCTCCTCCCTCTCCTCCGTCTCTCTTCTCCTCCCTCTCCTCCGTCTCTCTTCTCCTCCCTCTCCTCCGTCTCTCTTCTCCTCCCTCTCTCTTCTCTTCCCTCTCCTCCGTCTCTCTTCTCCTCCCTCTCCTCCGTCTCTCTTCTCCTCCCTCTCTCTTCTCTTCCCTCTCCTCCGTCTCTCTTCTCCTCCCTCTCCTCCGTCTCTCTTCTCCTCCCTCTCTCTTCTCTTCCCTCTCCTCCGTCTCTCTTCTCTTCCCTCTCCTCCGTCTCTCTTCTCCTCTGTCTCTCTTCTCTTCCCTCTCCTCCGTCTCTCTTCTCCTCCCTCTCCTCCGTCTCTCTTCTCCTCCCTCTCTCTTCTCCTCCCTCTCCTCCGTCTCTCTTCTCCTCCCTCTCTCTTCTCCTCCCTCTCCTCCCTCTCCTCCGTCTCTCTTCTCTTCCCTCTCCTCCGTCTCTCTTCTCCTCCCTCTCTCTTCTCCTCCCTCTCCTCCGTCTCTCTTCTCCTCCCTCTCTCTTCTCCTCCCTCTCCTCCCTCTCTCCTCTCCTCCCTCTCTCTTCTCCTCCCTCTCCTCCGTCTCTCTTCTCCTCCCTCTCTCTTCTCATCCCTCTCCTCCCTCTCTCTTCTCCTCCCTCTCTCTTCTCCTCCCTCTCCTCCGTCTCTCTTCTCCTCCCTCTCCTCCGTCTCTCCTCTGCTCCCTCTCTCTTCTCCTCCCTCTCCTCCCTCTCTCCTCTACTCCCTCTCTCTTCTCCTCCCTCTCCCCCCTCTCTCCTCTCCTCCCTCTCCTCTCCTCCCTTTGTATCCATATACATATGGTCTGGATAAAACTTGTGGTGTGCTTCAGTCTTCCAGATTGTCTGCTTTTTTGATCCCAGATTCTCATAAATCATCTTTGTAATTTGCCAGTGAATTAGATGGCGCGGGACATCTAGCAGTTTGGAGGGGCGGTGGAATGTGAAGAGGGGTGGAGGGGGATAACAGAACAGAGAAGCGCCCCTTGGCTTTACGGGAAATGGGAGGCCTTTCCGCTATAGCGAGACCACGATGGCTTGTCGTCTGGCTCGGGGGACTTTGCCTTGCAGCGTTAAGAGCGGTTGGCTCCTCTGCTCTGAGATACCTCTCTGGTGAATTGTTTTTACTTAGGAATAATTAAACCAACTCCCACTGGAACATACTGTGAGCTATGAGCCCCTCTGCTTCTCAATACGCAGACGACAAGAGAACGGTGCACACTGACGCATGCTTTCATGGATACACACACACACACACACGCGCGCACACACACACACACGCGCACACACACACACACGCGCGCGCGCGCGCACACACACACACACACACACACACACACACACACACACACACACACACACACACACGCTCACAGACAGACAGACAGACAGACAGACAGACAGACAGACAGACAGACAGACAGACACTAAAACAAGGCAGCTAATAGTTGTATTCATGTTCAGTATGTTATTGAACCCTGGCCTGAGAGATCATCGAAGGAGCTCATAATCTTGTTAGTCACCAACCAAACGTCCTTCTCCTCTTCTTTATGAGTAACAGACACGCCATCCCACATCTAATAGGGTTGTCATGCTCAAAAACACGTTGGTGCACCTGGCACTAACCTGATTAAAGCCCAACATATTCCTGCTGGCTCAGAGAATCCACCTTTGATAAATCCACATTTGGGTTGACCAAATATAGTGAAAAAGTCATATGGGTTGATTTTCTCTGAAAATCATTTGAATGTGAATCGCATGTCTTAAACATTGATGACATGTGCAATTGAATGAAACTATTCAGATGTTAAATCAATTCAATTCGTGTTCTGTCCATGTCAATGGTTCTAAGTGTATGTACAATTGAATAAATACTTCATATTAAATGAAAGGAGGTGAGGAAGCAGCAGAAATAGCTTTAGCCACATGCACATACAGTACTGTCACGCCCTGACCGTAGAGAGCTTTATATGTCTCTATTTTTGGTTTGGTCAGGGTGTGATTTGTGTGGGCATTCTATGTTAATGTTTCTATGTTTTCTATTTCTTTGTGTTTGGCCAGGTATGGTTCTCAATCAGGGACAGCTGTCTATCGTTGTCTCTGATTGGGAATCATACTTAGGTAGCTTTTTTTCCCCCCCTCCTTCTGTGTGGGAACTTGCTCCTCGTTTGTGACCAGGTATTTAGCAGTACGAAACTGGCCGGTCGTTGTTTTCGTTGTTGTTTTGTCTAAAAGTTTCACTTCAACAATAAATATTATGTGGAACTCAAGGAACGCTGCGCCTTGGTCTCATCCTTCTGACGACAGCCGTTACAAGTACAGTCTGTTTTCTTCAGATCTTCATGCATTGTCACTTCATAAACTCCATGCACACCCATCAATATCAGCACTTCATAAACTCCATGTACACCCATCAATATCAGCACTTCATAACCTCCATGTACACCCATCAATATCAGCACTTCATAACCTCCATGTACACCCATCAATATCAGCACTTCATAACCTCCATGTACACCCATCAATATCAGCACTTCATAAACTCCATGTACACCCATCAATATCAGCACTTCATAAACTCCATGTTCACCCATCGATATCAGCACTTCATAAACTCCATGTACACCCATCAATATCAGCACTTCATAAACTCCATGTACACCCATCAATATCAGCACTTCATAACCTCCATGTACACCCATCAATATCAGCACTTCATAACCTCCATGTACACCCATCAATATCAGCACTTCATAACCTCCATGTACACCCATCAATATCAGCACTTCATAACCTCCATGTACACCCATCAATATCAGCACTTCATAAACTCCATGTACACCCATCAATATCAGCACTTCATAAACTCCATGTTCACCCATCAATATCAGCACTTCATAAACTCCATGTACACCCATCAATATCAGCATGACCAGCATGATGGAAAACAGCGCTACAATATGTTCCAGAGATTAACACTGTACACACATGCAGTGAGTCCCAAAGCCTCAGATGTTCTTCCAAGGACCCAAATTCAATCAGGTGTTCGAGATGTCAGGAATGCAGTCTTCTTCTCTCTCTCTCTCTCTCTCTCTCTCTCTCTCTCTTTCTCCGTCTCTTTCTCTCTCTCTCTCTCTCTGCTCCCCCTCTCTTTCGCTATCTCTATCTCTTTCTTGCTCTCTCTCTCTCTCTCTCTGTCTCTTTCTCTGTTTCTTGCTATCTTGCTCTCCCTCCCACTCACTCTCTTTCTCTCTCTTTCTTCCACTCTCATCTACCCCTCCTTTCCCCATCACTCTAATTGTAAGTGTAGTAATTTGAAGCCAGCTGGTGAGTACATATAGCCAACAGTAGAGGAATGTGCCCTTTTCTGTGGGTTTCTGTGATTTGTCAATTTGCAACTGTTTATTGGTCAATAAAGCACTGGCTGGGGGTCGGACAGTGAATGACGAACATAGGATTATGAAGGGTGGGGTTCTGGGAGTAATTACAAGGATTTCTTATTGGTTAATGAGGACAGATGATAGCTGTGATTTGCTGTAGGAGCGACCCCCAGTACGTCATAAAGGACGAACATCTTGACCGGTTGGCTTGTAACACAGTACATGCAATGTCCTCTGTCTGGCTATGTAAAGATATTGTTGATGAATGTATAGGTAAGAAGGCATTGGAAATATTGGTACTTTACTGTAGAGAAGCTTGCCTGTTACAGGTCCAGACTACACGCTTTCACCTTCACATACCCAAGCTGATAAACCCTATTCATCCTTGGTGAAGCTAGAGGGCGAGTGTTGCTTTAGAGAGAGAGTGTAGATTGTAGAGAGTCCTCACTCACAAAATTTAGTTTAATTTAAAGTGAATCATTCATTTTGTAGCCTGTTCATTCAAGAGGCACCAAGTGTAGAGCAACAATGTAGGCTGTTAAATCATCTGTGTGTCAGCTGTTAAATCATCTGTGTGTCAGCTGTTAGATCATCTGTGTGTCAGCTATTAAATCATCTGTGTGTCAGCTATGAAATCATCTGTGTGTCAGCTGTTAAATCATCTGTGTGTCAGCTGTTAGATCATCTGTGTGTCAGCTGTTAGATCATCTGTGTGTCAGCTATTAAATCATCTGTGTGTCAGCTATGAAATCATCTGTGTGTCAGCTGTTAGATCATCTGTGTGTCAGCTATGAAATCATCTGTGTGTCAGCTGTTAGATCATCTGTGTGTCAGCTATTAAATCATCTGTGTGTCAGCTGTTAGATCATCTGTGTGTCAGCTATTAAATCATCTGTGTGTCAGCTATTAAATCATCTGCGTGTCAGCTATGAAATCATCTGTGTGTCAGCTATTAAATCGTCTGTGTGTCAGCTGTTAGATCATCTGTGTGTCAGCTATTAAATCATCTGTGTGTCAGCTATGAAATCATCTGTGTGTCAGCTATTAAATCGTCTGTGTGTCAGCTGTTAGATCATCTGTGTGTCAGCTATTAGATCGTCTGTGTGTCAGCTGTTAGATCATCTGTGTGTCAGCTATTAGATCATCTGTGTGTCAGCTATGAAATCATCTGTGTGTCAGCTATGAAATCATCTGTGTGTCAGCTGTTAGATCATCTGTGTGTCAGCTATGAAATCATCTGTGTGTCAGCTATTAAATCATCTGTGTGTCAGCTATTAGATCATCTGTGTGTCAGCTATGAAATCATCTGTGTGTCAGCTGTTAGATCATCTGTGTGTCAGCTATGAAATCATCTGTGTGTCAGCTATTAGATCATCTGTGTGTCAGCTATGAAATCATCTGTGTGTCAGCTGTTAGATCATCTGTGTGTCAGCTGTTAGATCATCTGTGTGTCAGCTATGAAATCATCTGTGTGTCAGCTATGAAATCATCTGTGTGTCAGCTATTAAATCATCTGTGTGTCAGCTATTAGATCATCTGTGTGTCAGCTGTTAGATCATCTGTGTGTCAGCTATGAAATCATCTGTGTGTCAGCTGTTAGATCATCTGTGTGTCAGCTATAAAATCATCTGTGTGTCAGCTATTAGATCATCTGTGTGTCAGCTATGAAATCATCTGTGTGTCAGCTATTCGATCATCTGTGTGTCAGCTGTTAGATCATCTGTGTCAGCTGTCAGAACATCTGTGTGTCAGCTGTTAGATCATCTGTGTGTCAGTTGTTAAATCATCTGTGTGCCAGCTGTTAAATCATCTGTGTCAGCTGTTAGATCGTATGTGTGTCAGCTGTTAGATCATCTGTGTGTCAGCTGTTAAATCATCTGTGTGTCAGCTGTTAGATCATCTATGTGTCAGCTGTTAGATCGTCTGTGTTTCAGCTGTTAAATCGTCTGTGTGTCAGCTGTTAGATCATCTGTGTGTCAGCTGTTAAATCATCTGTGTGTCAGCTGTTAAATCGTCTGTGTGTCAGCTGTTAGATCATCTGTGTGTCAGCTGTTAGATCATCTGTGTGTCAGCTGTTAGATCGTCTGTGTGTCAGCTGTTAGATCGTCTGTGTGTCAGCTGTTAGATCATCTGTGTGTCAGCTGTTAGATCATCTGTGTGTCAGCTGTTAGATCATCTGTGTGTCAGCTGTTAGATCATCTGTGTGTCAGCTGTTAGATCATCTGTGTGTCAGCTGTTAGATCATCTGTGTGTCAGCTGTTAGATCATCTGTGTGTCAGCTGTTAGATCATCTGTGTGTCAGCTGTTAGATCATCTGTGTGTCAGCTGTTAGATCATCTGTGTGTCAGCTGTTAGATCATCTGTGTGTCAGCTGTTATATCATCTGTGTGTCAGCTGTTAGATCATCTGTGTGTCAGCTGTTAGATCATCTGTGTGTCAGCTGTTAGATCATCTGTGTGTCAGCTGTTAGATCATCTGTGTGTCAGCTGTTAGATCATCTGTGTGTCAGCTGTTAGATCATCTGTGTGTCAGCTGTTAGATCATCTGTGTGTCAGTTGTTAAATCGTCTGTGTGTCAGCTGTTAGATCATCTGTGTGTCAGCTGTGTGCCCATCATATCAGGGGGGGCCACCAGGGATTGAGTGTTGCTTTAACTTTACGTCCAACATTTTATATTAAACCAACATGTTTCTGGTCAGGTTTCAATTGGTTTTTGATAGGTGACAGTCTGTTTTGGAGGGCTGCATTTCAGACCTGTCTATCACCAGTTATCCTGGGGCGGGGAAAGGAGGAGGGGTGTGGTTCCGGTTTCATCTGGATGGAGCTAGTAGGGGTTTTCCTAACAGATACTTCACTATTTCAAACTGCTGCTAGACTCACTATTCCTCATATCACATGCCAAACACAGGAGTGGAAAAAGCAACAGGTGTTTGTGTGTGTTGAATTAGTCAGTTGTGTGTCCTGCGAGTTCTTTCATCTTTTTTTTACAGTTTTGTGTTCAGTCTCACGCTTGCATGGTCCCTTTATTCATAATGTTTGTAGGTCCTTTAATATGAAGTGAAGCTAAACCTTCATATGGACTCCAGCTCTGCTGGTTATGTGTGTTACCTATAGCAAGGAAACCGTGTGTGTGTGTGCGCGTTCATGTGTGAGTGCATACGACACGCTTGTGTGGGGGCAATACACCGCTACAGGTCACATGGCGTGGGAGAGAGGGGTCACAGAGGTCACTTCCTGCTCCTTGTTAAAGAGGTGCATACAGGGAAATAAGGGGACAAAGCAGAAACATGAAGGACTGGTGTAGTACAAGGACATAAAGACTCTTTTCACTGGACCACAACGTCTGATCTTCTCATTCTCTCACAGGAATGAGCTTTCTTCCCAGCCATTCCCAGTTCTATAGTTGTCATGGTGCCAAGTGGCAGCCTAGGCAGAGAGCTCAAGTAAGTTCTGTACGTATTTTATCATTGTTTTTATGTAAATATTTGTACTCACTTTTGTTTTTCAATAGCTAAATGAGTGAGGAACAAGTCTTGAATTGGACTCCTGTCCATCAATTGATGAAAATCAGCATTGTCAACAAGCTAGCTAATGCTAGCTAGCAGGTGTGTGTTTTCATTTAAACTATACCTACTGACTTTGGGTTGTTTTCCCACCAACAGCAACCCAAGAGGAAGCTCTGTATGTAGAGTTGGCAGTGGGCCAGGGGTTTCATTGCTCAGGAGGATACTTCTGAAGTAAGGACTGAGTGAGCTGAACTCTTTGGGGAGCAAACTTCACCACAGAGTCTGAATACAGAGAAGACGGCAGAGAGGCTTGGATGACATGAAGCTGCCTGCCTGCCCTTGGACATGCTGACCTGACCACCACCACCTCCGACCACCTGCTCTGCTGACCATCTAGCTATGAGCTTCCAGATCCTCTCATGACCACGGCTGCCCATCTGGAAGCTTCAAGAAGTACTCAGACAGACTTGATCTAGCTGATCTAGCTGCTATTGTAGCCTGTATTTGCCTCAACATTTAAACATTTAGATTTTATGGTAACGTCTTAATAATCTAAATGTGTTTCTTGTTTGTGTTACTGCAATTTAGCTTTAAGCTTCCATAGTACACATGAAAGGAAATTAAAATATAGCATTATCATCATCATTTCTGAGTCAAATTACAAGCCGAAATCTTCCGCTCAGATTAAAAATACAAAAAAACATTAAAAGGATACTTGAGGATTTTGGCAATGGAGCCCATTATCTACTTCCCCAAACTCACATGAACTCATGGATACCATTGTTATGTCTCTGTGTGCAGTTTGAAGGATGTTGCTAACTAGCATTAGAGCAATCGCTAACTAGTGTTAACACAATGACTATGGTAGCTGCTAGCATGCTATTAGATACCATAGACTTCAAGTCATTGCGCTAACGCTAGCTAACATTGGCTCGCGAAACTACCTCTCACTTATTGCATGCTGGATGCAGCGACATACAAATGGTATCCTTGAGTTTATCTGACTCTGGGGAAGTACATAAAGACTGAAATGCCAAATCCAGAAGTAGCCCTTTTAAAAAGACACAAGCTGCTAATAATAACAACTCAAGCCTTTCAAGACACTTCACTACTCATTCATTGCAGCTGCAATGCTGGTGGACGAGTGAGTGGAAGTAGTTTTATGACACGTAAAAGTGTTGAATAAAATGTTGACAGTGCTGAAAAAAACCTTCAACTCTTTGCTGTATTCGTTGACAGTATCTCTCGAATCATGGTTTCAAAAGTTTTGAAATCTCACAGTATCGAATTCGCTGTGCACTCAAGGATTCTCCAGACATCTGAGCTTTCCAATTGGCCAGTAGGAAGGCCTATAGATGCACTTTATTTGATCACCCAGCTGCTGGGAAGGCAGAGTTTGTAACTTCAGACAAATGATTAAATGGTTAAAATTGGGAACACTTCACCTACCCGGTGCTTAGGGCTGCTGAATCAAGTTCACCTACTGCCAATAGCATGAGAGGAATAAAAAAAGGCTTTATTGTTGTTCCTTTACATACATGTTTGGTGGTCGACTATGACTGTTGCTGAGCATGAGGTCAATAGTCTGACTTTTACCAACCTCATTATAGTTTATAGTCTGGCCTTTACCTTAGTATAGTTGATAGTCTAATCTTTACCAACCTCAGTGTAGTTGATAGTCTAACCTTTACCAACCTCAGTGTAGTTGATAGTCTGGCCTTTACCTTAATATAGTTGATAGTCTGACCTTTCCCTTAGTATAGTTGATAGTCTGACCTTTACCAACCTCAGTGTAGTTGATAGTCTGGCCTTTACCTTAGTATAGTTGATAGTCTGGCCTTTACCTTAGTATAGTTGATAGTCTGGCCTTTACCTTAGTATAGTTGATAGTCTGGCCTTTACCTTAGTATAGTTGATAGTCTGGCCTTTACCTTAGTATAGTTGATAGTCTGGCCTTTACCTTAGTATAGTTGATAGTCTGGCCTTTACCTTAGTATAGTTGATAGTCTGGCCTTTACCTTAGTATAGTTGATAGTCTGACCTTTACCAACCTCAGTGTAGTTGATAGTCTGACCTTTACCTTAGTATAGTTGATAGTCTGACCTTTACCTTAGTATAGTTGATAGTCTGACCTTTACCAACCTCAGTGTAGTTGATAGTCTGGCCTTTACCTTAGTATAGTTGATAGTCTGGCCTTTACCTTAGTATAGTTGATAGTCTGGCCTTTACCAACCTCATTATAGTTGGTTGTCTGACCTTTACCTTAGTATAGTTGATAGTCTGACCTTTACCTTAGTATAGTTGATAGTCTGGCCTTTACCAACCTCAGTGTAGTTGGTTGTCTGACCTTTACCTTAGTATAGTTGATAGTCTGGCCTTTACCTTAGTATAGTTGATAGTCTGACCTTTACCAACCTCAGTGTAGTTGATAGTCTGACCTTTACCAACCTTAGTGTAGTTGATAGTCTGGCCTTTACCTTAGTATAGTTGATAGTCTGATCTTTACCAACCTCAGTGTAGTTGATAGTCTGGCCTTTACCAACCTCATTATAGTTGATTGTCTGACCTTTACCTTAATATAGTTGATAGTCTGGCCTTTACCTTAGTATAGTTGATAGTCTGACCTTTACCAACCTCAGTGTAGTTGATAGTCTGACCTTTACCAACCTCAGTGTAGTTGATAGTCTGGCCTTTACCTTAGTATAGTTGATAGTCTGATCTTTACCAACCTCAGTGTAGTTGATAGTCTGGCCTTTACCAACCTCATTATAGTTGATTGTCTGACCTTTACCAACCTCAGTGTAGTTGATAGTCTGGCCTTTACCTTAGTATAGTTGATAGTCTGATCTTTACCAACCTCATTATAGTTGATAGTCTGACCTTTACCAACCTCAGTATAGTTGATCGTCTGACCTTTACCAACCTCAGTATAGTTGATAGTCTGACCTTTACCAACCTTAGTATAGTTGATAGTCTGACCTTTACCAACCTCAGTGTAGATAGATGGTAGTCTGACCTTTACCAACCTCATTACAGTTGATTGTCTGACTTTTACCAGGCCCTCATCCAGTCTGTCCCTCTGTTCAGACCTCAGAACAATCAACACTGGGATGAAATTACGGACACACACCCTGCGTGTGCGTGTGTGTGTGCGTGTGTGTCTGCATGTCTCCGTGTGTGTGTCTGCATGTCTCCGTGTGTGTGTCTGCATGTGTGTGTCTGCATGTGTGTGTCTGCATTCCTGCCTGTGTGTGTGTCAGCTTGGAGACATGGCAGTGTTGAAAACAAACACCATAACAGAGCCACAGGACTAAAAGCAGAGCCCTGTTCTCTCCCTCCTCTCCGCCAGCACTACTTTACAGCCCAGAGACAATCACATTGTGACCCCTCCTTTACACCCAACTCAGCTCTGTTATGGAGCGTACACTTATTGAATTCTATATGTACCACAGGTGGCAGATCACAGTCAAGTTGTCAACCAGACAAGATTCTCTCATGCTGTTTTTACGTCTTGTACTTACCATGCTAAATGGGATTTTATTGAACAATTCATTATTTTACATACTCTCTCTCTGTCTCTTGGATGGGTGGGTGGATGGGTTGGTTGTTGCGTGGGTTTGGATGGGTGATTTGTTAAGTGGGTTTGGGTAGGTTTTGGTGGGTGAGTTGTTAAGTGTGTTTGGGTGGGTTGTTGCGTGGGTTTGTGTGGGTGGGTGGGTGTCTGTGTGTATACCTAATGACAGCCCATGAGAGAAGTCAGGACAGCTTTAATATTGACTGTAAATCTACCTCACTGCAAGACCTGCTGCTTAACAAGATGCTGAGTTATTAAGGCGCCGTATGGAGAAGGAGAAAGAACGAGAGTTTCCCCCTCTTCTTCCTCCTCTTTTTATGCAGTATATGCCACTGTTGGTTATGTTGTGGTTTACTGCTTTCTTACTTTCATGCTCCCCTGTTTGTTTCGGGATTCATTCATCATTGGTAATATAACATTGATATGGCTCTCTAAACTCTCCTCATGCCTATGGCGTGCCTCACTCTTTTTTTGTGTCTGGAGAAGAGGAGTGTGTGTGTGTGTGTGTGTGTGTGTGTGTGTGTGTGTGTGTGTGTGTGTGTGTGTGTGTGTGTGTGTGTGTGTGTACTTGTTTTCCTACCACAATGTCCTAACAAATCACCCAAATGTCCTGACAAGGTAGGAAAATAATAACTTTCTTTGAACAGTCAGGACTTTTTTCATGTCCATAATTTATTAAAATGCTATTTTAAGCTTAATGGTTAGGTTTAGGGTTTTGGGGTTAATGTTAGGGTTTTTGAGGTTTCGATTAGATTTAGGGTTAAAGTTAGGTTAAGGGTTAGGGTTAGGGTTAAAGTTAGGTTAAGGGTTAGGGTTAAAGTTAGGTTAAGGGTTAGGGTTAGGGTTAGAGTTAGGTTAAGGGTTAGGGTTAGAGTTAGAGTTAGGTTAAGGGTTAGGGTTAGGGTTAGAGTTAGGTTAAGGGTTAGGGTTAGAGTTAGAGTTAGGTTAAGGGTTAGGGTTAGGGTTAGAGTTAGGTTAAGGGTTAGGGTTAGGGTTAGAGTTAGGGTTAGAGTTAGAGTTAGATTTAGGGTTAGGGGTTTGGGAAAATAAGATTTTTAATGGTCAAACATTTTTACTCCCCAAATTTCACAAAAATCAAGCTGTGTGTGTTGGTGCGTGTGTGTGTGCACGTGCATGCATGGATTTATATGCACATCTGTGTGTGACTGTAAGCACATACGGAAAATATAATTTAATCAAATCCAACGAACGCTTGCCACCCCTCTTCGTCTTTACGTTTACAGCCACCAAGGTTCTGCTACTCAGGCACATACAGTCATGATTTATGGTGGTAGTAAAGTGTGCTGCTGTTGTTAATCTCCCAGTGACGTGTCCTTTCCTCTGCTGCTGGTGACTGGGAGTCTGGGTCCAGCCAGGCTACAGGGACTGGCCGCTAGAGACTAGGGGAAATGGGACCCTAAACTGGGGGTAGAACGTCTGGTAACTAGGGGGTAATACTCAAGACATTGGAGGCCTTGTGGTGGTTAAAAGGTTGAGGGTTTAGTGTCTGGGGGATAGCAGGGACATGACTGGGGTTGACAGGGCCGTGTATGTATCTGACATGTATTTGACATGGCATGCCGCAGACAGGCGTGGTCCGCGCCCCGAGACAGTGCCAGGGGAAAATTTGGCTATAGTGAAGCAAATGTGGCACACTTCTCGGCTCCTGTCACTCTCCAACTGAGTGACACACACTCTAGACCTTTTCTCTATCTGGCTCATTTGCATGAAACTTTAAAGTCCCTTATTTGAATAATGTAGGGGTTGGTAGGTGATGATATGCTTTCACGTAGGAGGTGAGTTGGAGTGTGAGAGGCAATGTCAGCAGTAAATTATTAAGGCAGTAGATATCTATAGGGTGGTGTGAGTGTGTCCACCTATGTTTCTGTGTTTTCTCTCTGTGGCCAGACTCAGAGGTGGCTGCGACTCTGCATGGCCCTGCTGAATGATCTCTCCTGATGACGGCCTACACACTCAAATCAAATCAAATCATCCAATTGTATTAGTCACACGCACCGAATACAACAGGTATATAGACCTTACAGTAAAATTCTTACTTGCGAGCCCTTAACCAACAATGCAGTTTAAAAAAAATATGAGTAAGAATAAGAAATAAAAGTAACAAGTAATTAAAGAACAGCAGTAACAACAGAGAGACCATATACAGGGGGTACGGGTACAGAGTCAATGTGGGGGGGCACCGGTTAGTTGAGGTAGTATGTACATGTAGGTAGAGTTATAGATGATAACAACAGAGAGACTATATACAGGGGGTACCGGTACAGAGTCAATGTAGGGGGGCACCGGTTAGTTGAGGTAGTATGTACATGTAGGTAGAGTTATAGATGATAACAACAGAGAGACCATATACAGGGGGCACCGGTACAGAGTCAATGTGGGGGGGCACCGGTTAGTTGAGGTAATATGTACATGTAGGTAGAGTTATAGATGATAACAACAGAGAGACCATATACAGGGGGCACCGGTACAGAGTCAATGTGGGGGGGCACCGGTTAGTTGAGGTAATATGTACATGTAGGTAGAGTTATAGATGATAACAACAGAGAGACCATATACACACCGGTACAGAGTCAATGTGGGGGGGCACCGGTTAGTTGAGGTAGTATGTACATGTAGGTAGAGTTATAGATGATAACAACAGAGAGACCATATACAGGGGGTACCGGTACAGAGTCAATGTGGGGGGGCACCGGTTAGTTGAGGTAGTATGTACATGTAGGTAGAGTTATAGATGATAACAACTGCGAGACCATATACAGGGGGCACCGGTACAGAGTCAATGTGGGGGGGCACCGGTTAGTTGAGGTAGTATGTACATGTAGGTAGAGTTATAGATGATAACAACAGAGAGACCATATACAGGGGGTACCGGTACAGAGTCAATGTGGGGGGGCACCCGTTAGTTGAGGTAGTATGTACATGTAGGTAGAGTTATAGATGATAACAACTGCGAGACCATATACAGGGGGCACCGGTACAGAGTCAATGTGGGGGGGCACCGGTTAGTTGAGGTAGTATGTACATGTAGGTAGGTAGAGTTATAGATGATAACAACATGATAACAACAGAGACCATATACAGGGGGTACCGGTACAGAGTCAATGTGGGGGGGCACCGGTTAGTTGAGGTAGTATGTACATGTAGGTAGTTATAGATGATAACAACAGAGAGACCATATACAGGGGGCACCGGTACAGAGTCAATGTGGGGGGGCACCGGTTAGTTGAGGTAGTATGTACATGTAGGTAGTTATAGATGATAACAACAGAGAGACCATATACAGGGGGCACCGGTACAGAGTCAATGTGCGGGGGCACCGGTTAGTTGAGGTAGTATGTACATGTAGGTAGAGTTATAGATGATAACAAGAGAGAGACCATATACAGGGGGCACCGGTTAGTTGAGGTAGTATGTACATGTAGGTAGAGTTATAGATGATAACAACAGAGAGACCATATACAGGGGGTACCGGTACAGAGTCAATGTGTGGGGGCACCGGTTAGTTGAGGTAGTATGTACATGTAGGTAGAGTTATAGATGATAACAACAGAGAGACTATATACAGGGGGTACCGGTACAGAGTCAATGTGGGGGGGCACCGGTTAGTTGAGGTAGTATGTACATGTAGGTAGTTATAGATGATAACAACAGAGAGACCATATACCGGGGGTACCGGTACAGAGTCAATGTAGGGGGGCACTGGTTAGTTGAGGTAGTATGTACATGTAGGTAGAGTTATAGATGATAACAACAGAGAGACCATATACAGGGGGCACCGGTTAGTTGAGGTAGTATGTACATGTAGGTAGAGTTATAGATGATAACAACAGCGAGACCATATACAGGGGGCACCGGTACAGAGTCAATGTGGGGGGGCACCGGTTAGTTGAGGTAGTATGTACATGTAGGTAGAGTTATAGATGATAACAACAGCGAGACCATATACAGGGGGCACCGGTACAGAGTCAATGTGGGGGGGGCACCGGTTAGTTGAGGTAGTATGTACATGTAGGTAGAGTTATAGATGATAACAACAGAGAGACCATATACAGGGGGCACCGGTTAGTTGAGGTAGTATGTACATGTAGGTAGAGTTATAGATGATAACAACAGAGAGACTATATACAGGGAGTACCGGTACAGAGTCAATGTGGGGGGGCACCGGTTAGTTGAGGTAGTATGTACATGTAGGTAGAGTTATAGATGATAACAACAGAGAGTAGCAGCGGTGTAAGAGAGGACAAATAGTCTTTAAGCAGATAGTCTGGGAAGCCATTTGATTACATGTTCAGGAGTCTTATGGCTTGGGGGTAGACAATGTTTAGAAGCCTCTTGGACCTAGACTTGGTGCTCCGGTACCGCTTGCCGTGTGGTAGCAGAGAGAACAGTCTATGACTAGGGTGGCTGGAGTCTTTGACAACTTTTAGGGCCTTCCTCTGACACCGCCTGGTGTAGAGTTCCTGGATGGCAGGAAGCTTGGCACCAGTGATGTACTGGGCCGTACGCATTACCCTCTGTAGTGCCTTGCGGTCGGAGGCCGAGCCGTTGCCGTACCAAGCAGTGATGCAACCATGCTCTCGATGGTGCAGCTGTAGAACCTTTTGAGGATCTGAGGACCCATGCCAAATCTTTTCAGTCTCCTGAGAGGGAATATGTGCGCGCCCTTTCAAGACTGTCTTGGTGTGCTTGGACCATGTTAGTTTGTTGGTGATGAGGACACCAAGGAACTTGAAGTGCTCAACCTGCTCCACAACAGCCCCGTCAATGAGAATGGGGGCGTGCTCGGTCCTCTTTTTCCTTTTTGTCCACCATCATCTCCTTTGTCTTGATCACGTTAACGGAGAGGCTGTTGACCTGGCACCACATGGCCAGGTCTCTGGCCTCCTCTCTATAGGCTGTCTCGTCGTTGTCGGAGATCAGGCCTACCACTGTTGTGTCATCGGCAAACTTAATGATGGTGTTGGAGTCGTGCCTGGCCGTGCAGTCATGAGTGAACAGGGAGTGCAGGAGGGGACTCAGCATGCACCCCTGAGGGGCCCTTGTGTTGAGGATCAGCGTGGCGGTTGTGTTGTTACCTACCCTTACAACCTGCGGGCGGCCCATCAGGAAGTCCAGGATCCAGGTGCAGAGGGAGGTGTTTAGTCCCAGGGTCCTTAGCTTATTGATGACCATTGAGGGCACGATGGTGTTGAATGCTGTAGTCATTGAATAGCATTCTCACATAGGTGTTCCTATTGTCCAGGTGGAAAAGGGCAGTGTGGAGTGCAATAGAGATTGCATCATCTGTGGATGTGTTGGGGCAGGATGCAAATTGGAGTGGGTCTAGGGTTTCTGGGATAATGGTGTTGATGTGAGCCATGACCAGCCTTTCAAAGCACTTCATGGCTATAGACGTGAGGACTACGGGTCGGTAGTCATTTAGGCAGGTTACCTTAGTGTTCTTGGGCACAGGCACAATGGTGGTCTGCTTAAAACATGTTGGTATTACAGACTCAGACAGGGAGAGGTTGGTCAGCGCATGATCGCAGTGCACATCCTGGTAATCCATGATGATCACACATTCTTCCAGAACAGCTGGTGCTCTCATGCATGTTTCAGTGTTAGAGTCCCACTTCTTGAAAGCGGCAGCTCTAGCCTGTAGCCTTTAGCTCCATGGCTTCTGGTTGGGGTATGTACTGTGGGGATGACGCCATCGATGCACTTATTGATTTAGCCAGTGACTGATGTGATGTACTCCTCAATGCCATCGGAAGAAAAAAAAAAAAAAAAAAAAAAAAGAACACAGAATTTTCCTGCGTTAATTTTTGTTTGTAAGCAGGAATCAGGAGGATAGAATTATGGTCAGATTTGCCAAATGGAGGGCGAGTGAGAGCTTTGTATGTGTCTCTATGTGTGGAGTAAAGGTGGTCCAGAGTTTTTTCCCCTCTGGTTGCACATTTAACATGCTGATAGAAATTTGGTAAAACAGATTTAAGTTTCCCTGCATTAAAGTCCCCGGCTACTAGGGGACTTCTGGGTGAGCGTTTTCCTGTTTGCTTATGGCGGAATACAGCTCATTCGGTGCAGTCTTAGTGCCAGCATCAGTCTGTGGTGGTATGTAGCCAGCTACGAAAATACACTACAGGGTATAACCAGTCAGCTGTATGTTGAAAAGGTTGTCATTCAACCATGACTCCGTGAAGCATTATATATATATTACAGTTTTGAATGTCCCGTTGGTAGTTTAATCTTCCGCGTAGGTCCTTGATTTTGTTGTTCAAAGATTGCACGTTTGCTAGCAGAATGGAAGGAAGTGGGGGTTTATTCAATCGCCTACCAACTCTCAGAAGGCAGCACGCCTTCTGGCCCCTTTTTCTCTGCCTTCTCTTCACGCAAATGACGGGGATCTGGGCCTGTTCCCAGGGAAGAAGTAAATCATTCACATTGGGCTGGTCGGTCTCATTAAAGGAAAAAAGGATTCTGCCAGTCCGTGGTGAGTAATCGAAGTTCTGATGCCCAGAAGTTATTTTTGGTCATAAGAGACGGTAGCAGCAACATTATGTACAAAATGAGTAAAAAAATAACAAAATGGGTTAGGAATACGTAAAACGTCAGCCTTGTTCTCCGGCGTCATCTTAATAAGAGGGCTCCTCTGATGAACACTCAATGTTCATTAACATTCTGGGGTGGGCAGTTTGTTATTTAGTCACCCTGCTGGTACCACTGTTATCCCCTATTGACAGCCCATGAGGTGTGTGTGTGTGTGTGTGTGTGTGTGTGTGTGTGTGTGTGTGTGTGTGTGTGTGTGTGTGTGTGTGTGTGTGTGTGTGTGTGTGTGTGTGTGTGTGTGTGTGTGTGGCAAAACAGATACCTACTTGAGGGTAACAGCGCTCACTGTTGCCCCTAGTGGCCAGGTTTCCATGGATGCATGTCTAGTAGTGACTTGTATCAAGGGTGACCTGCCTAGTGTGGAGTTATATGGGTGACCTGCCTGGTGTGGGGTTATATGGGTGACCTGTCTGGTGTTGGGTTACATGGGTGACCTGCCTGGTGTGGAATATATATGGGTGACCTGCCTGGTGTGGAATATATATGGGTGACCTGCCTGGTGTGGAATATATATTGGTGACCTGCCTGGTGTGGGGTTATATGGGTGACCTGCCTGGTGTGGGGTTATATGGGTGACCTGTCTGGTGTTGGGTTACATGGGTGACCTGTCTGGTGTGGAATATATATGGGTGACCTGCCT
>NC_092159.1:57211206-57238706 GCF_045791955.1 Oncorhynchus clarkii lewisi | reverse complement strand
TGAAATGGTCATAGTGAGTTACTATGAAATGGTCATAGTGAGTTACTATGAAATGGTTATAGTGAGTTACTATGAAATGGTCATAGTGAGTTACTATGAAATGGTCATAGTGAGTTACTATGGATATGGTCATAGTGAGTTACTATGAAATGGTCATAGTGAGTTACCAGGATATGGTCATAGTGAGTTACTATGAAATGGTCATAGTGAGTTACTATGAAATGGTCATAGTGAGTTACTATGAAATGGTTATAGTGAGTTACCAGGATATGGTCATAGTGAGTTACTAGGATATGGTCAGCATGTTCTACATATTTTCAATTGGGTATTTCTAGCCATTTTTGATAATCAGTAAAGTTTTCTGGGCTTTAGTTATCCTTTGATATGGTTTCTGGAATATCATCGGAATATTTCTGGAATATCAACAAAATATTTCTGGAATATCAACAGAATATTTCTGGAATAGCATCAGAATATTTCTGGAATATCATCAGAACGTTTCTGGAATAGCATCAGAATATTTCTGGAATAGAATCAGAATATTTCTGGAATATCATCAGAATATTTCTGGAATATCAACAGAATATTTCTGGAATATCAACAGAACGTTTCTGGAATATTATCAGAATGTTTCTGGAATATCAACAGAATATTTCTGGAATATCAACAGAACGTTTCTGGAATATTATCAGAATGTTTCTGGAATATCAACAGAATATTTCTGGAATATCAACAGAACGTTTCTGGAATATTATCAGAATGTTTCTGGAATAGCATCAGAATATTTATGGAATATCAACAGAATATTTATGGAATATTTATTTAACTAGGGAAGTCAGTTAAGAACCAATTCTTATTTTCAATGACGACCTAGGAACAGTGGGTTAACTGCCTGTTCAGGGGCAGAATGACAGATTTGTACCTTGTCAGCTCGGGGGTTTGAATTTGCAACATTCCGGTTACTAGTCCAACGCTCTAACCACTAGGTTACCCTGCCGCCCCCAACAGAACGTTTCTGGAATATCGACAGAACATTTTTGGAACATCATCAGAACATTGCTGGAACATCCTGATGCGGTGGTGATTTCCATATGAAAGGCTGTGTCACGGGGCCATAGCTGTGCAGGTGACTGACTGACTGCTGGTTATCGGGACCATCTGATGGCATGAAGCCTTGCTGGTGCCGGTCACACAGCCTGTGGGTTTCTCTCAGGCTAAGAATGTTCCTCAAGCATCAGAGGAAAGGCTGTTGCTCCCACTCCTCATGTGTCTATAAAGGTTATTCAAGTGGCACTCTCTTTCCTATATAGTGCACTACTTTATCAGATACACAGTCAGAATGCTGGGTCATGTTAGGACTTGGGCCCCTTTTTTTGGAGGGGTGTGGAGGATTCAATGAGAGTTCTGGTAATTCTAGTTTTGTCGTATTTTATCTTTGTGTGTGTGCCTGTGAGTGTGTACCTGTGAGTGTGTGTGTGCCTGTGAGTGTGTGTGTGCCTGTGAGTGTGTGTGTGCGTGCCAGTGTATCTGTGTGATATGGTGTTTATACGTGGGTTTGTGTGTATATTTAACGACAAAGGAGAAATGTGCCATTCTACTCTTCAGCCATCTGGATTTCAATCTCTCCACGTGCTTGTTAGTGTGGGAAGCCGAGGAGACTGGAGGACTTCATCAATTCACCAACTGTTTCAGTGTGTGTGTGTGTGTGTGTGTGTGTGTGTGTGTGTGTGTGTGTGTGTGTGTGTGTGTGTGTGGTCCGCAACTCTTTGATATCCCACATTATTTGGTAATCCCTCTCTCTAGTCTTCAATATGATTCAGTAGTATGAATTCCATGTATATTGAAATATTTAGAGTCTATGCTAGACTTTCAAACGTAGTCGATCAGGATTAGAGATCTGTGGAAACTGTATGACTTCTATGCACAGTGTGACCAGGTTGACTGTTTGCTGTAAAGGATGATATAATATGAGTGGCCAGATACTGTACTTCACCCTTTCTCTTCTTCTGTATATATCATGCCATTTAGGGGGGAACTCAATTTTAGGAAGGTGTTCCTAATGTTTTGTACACTCAGTGTATATTTTCACACTATGAGGTTGGAATAATACTGTGAATTTATCAAAATGATGATAATGCCCTTTTAGTGTAAAAGCTGTTTGAAAAGACGACATCACCAGGCGATATAAGTTAATAGACCATTAACAAAGACAGTTTCAAACCTCTCTCCCAATAACAGCTCGTTTTCAGGTTATGTATCCCTCCCATTAGGCTCATCCAATAAGGCCCCTCACTCAGACCACTCCCATACAATCCAATAAGGCCCCTCACTCAGACCACTCCCATACAATCCAATAAGGCCCCTCACTCAGACCACTCCCATACAATCCAATAAAAATTATTGTTTGAAAAATTGCTATTTGTTATGAAGCTATTTTGGTTCCTTATTTGACCATTTTTAATGAATATGATCACAGTAAGTTAATAAATTGTTACCCAGAAATGATTTGATTTTGAGACATAAAATGGCTGCATCAGACCTTTAAGCGTCCTTGAACCTTGGAGTCATGGTCCAGGAGTTGTTCATGACCTCATGACCTCGCAACTGAACCCCTATCTACTCCTGTGTGTCTCCTAACGTCAACCACTGACTGTCTGTGTGTAGTTCCACCATATTTATAATCACACATCTGCTTCCCGGAACCAGAGCAGAGCGAAGCGTCGGAGAGTCTCTCCCAGTGGAGTATGGGGCATGTGTGCTCACATATTAGGGCTCAGAGGAGACGGGGAGAGGTGGGGGGCTGGCCGGCGTGGTTTGTTTTCAAAGGCCAGCGCTGAGGATGTGTTGAGAGGTTGAGGAGTTGAGAGAGCGCTCTGCTCTGGTTTGGGTTTCGCCCGTTGGGTCACATCTGGGGGAGGGGGGAGGAGAGGAGGAGGTGGAGGGCTTTGTGTTTTAACAACAGAACCAACACGATGGCGTCCCTTTTCATGTGGGAGTGTGGGATTGTGTGTGTGGGATTGTGTGTGTGTGCATGTGTTTTACATCAACAGCACTAGCACCATCTACTTTGTATGTATGCGTCTTCATGACTGTGACCTGTTTACGTTTGCACAGTACAGCATCTAAGTGTTTCTCCTTCCTATGTGGATTCATGTTGGTGGATCTATATGCTTAGTCTGTATGTGCCACTTATCAAACATAAAATACCCTGTATTTGTAGAATCAAGAGCAAAAGGAAGTAGAGGCCCACTCCACGGTGAAATAACTGCCATGCCAGCTTAGCCCAGTTCATTTCCCTATTCTCTAGCGGTATACAACATCTGTAGCGATAAGGATCGCCCTAGCAATCCCACTTTGCATTGACAAATGTCCGGCCATGTCCGGCCATGCTGTGAGATGAGCACAGGTGATCAGTCTCATTTGGTTATTCAAAGCTTATACACCCGCTCTCTCTTTTCTCAGCTGCTGACCGTGCGGCTAGCGTTCTCTAGCTAGATAGCAGTCACAGCAAACCAGGATGTTTTGAATGCAAAATAACATGCAAAAGGGAATATTTGCATATTGAGTCTCATTTCAGGTTCAAAACTCAGCAGTTAGTCATGGGCGGTGGTTTCGATAATTAGGATACTTTGGGTTGTACTAATGTAACGTAGCTTAGCAAATGTGGGGGTTTTGTGTAGCGCAGAAGTGGGATAATATAATAATAATATATTTAGCTTTGGCTATGTTTTAACTAACTGTATGAGGTACATGCTTGACTGAGTATACCACTATGTTATGTTCTTCAGGTGTCAAGTTAAATAGTAAACCTCCAGCACTAAATAGGGCTGTGATGGTCGTGACGTTTTGTCAGCTGGGTATTGTCATGCAAGTCTGCTGGGCTCACGGTAATTGACCTCCACACATACCATCCACATACAAGCCGCCGATGCAGGCCTCCACACATACCATCCACATACAAGCCGCCGATGCAGGCCTCCACACATACCATCCACATACAAGCCTCCGATGCAGGCCTCCACACATACCATCCACATACAAGCCTCCGATGCAGGCCTCCACACATACCATCCACATACAAGCCACCGATGCAGGCCTCCACACATACCATCCACATACAAGCCGCCGATGCAGGCCTCCACACATACCATCCACATACAAGCCGCCGATGCAGGCCTCCACACATACCATCCACATACAAGCCACCGATGCAGGCCTCCACACATACCATCCACATACAAGCCGCCGATGCAGGCCTCCACACATACCAGCCACCGATGCAGGCCTCCACACATACCATCCACATACAAGCCGCCGATGCAGGCCTCCACACATACCATCCACATAGCCGCCCAGGCCTCCACACATACCATCCACATACAAGCCGCCATGCAGGCCTCCACACATACCATCCACATACAAGCCACCGATGCAGGCCTCCACACATACCATCCACATACAAGCCGCCGATGCAGGCCTCCACACATACCAGCCACCGATGCAGGCCTCCACACATACCATCCACATACAAGCCGCCGATGCAGGCCTCCACACATACCATCCACATACAAGCCGCCGATGCAGGCCTCCACACATACCATCCACATACAAGCCACCGATGCAGGCCTCCACACATACCATCCACATACAAGCCGCCGATGCAGGCCTCCACACATACCATCCACATACAGCCGCCGATGCAAGCCTCCACACATACCATCCACATACAAGCCACCGATGCAGGCCTCCACACATACCATCCACATACAAGCCACCGATGCAGGCCTCCAAACATACCATCCACATACAAGCCGCCGATGCAGGCCTCCACACATACCATCCACATACAAGCCGCCGATGCAGGCCTCCACACATACCATCCACATACAAGCCGCCGATGCAGGCCTCCACACATACCATCCACATACAAGCCGCCGATGCAGGCCTCCACACATACCATCCACATACAAGCCGCCGATGCAGGCCTCCACACATACCATCCACATACAAGCCGCCGATGCAGGCCTCCACACATACCATCCACATACAAGCCGCCGATGCACAGGCCTCCACACATACCATCCACATACAAGCCACCGATGCAGGCCTCCACACATACCATCCACATACAAGCCGCCGATGCAGGCCTCCACACATACCATCCACATACAAGCCACCGATGCAGGCCTCCACACATACCATCCACATACAAGCCGCCGATGCAGGCCTCCACACATACCATCCACATACAAGCCGCCGATGCAGGCCTCCACACATACCATCCACATACAAGCCACCGATGCAGGCCTCCACACATACCATCCACATACAAGCCTCCGATGCAGGCCTCCACACATACCATCCACATACAAGCCACCGATGCAGGCCTCCACACATACCATCCACATACAAGCCGCCGATGCAGGCCTCCACACATACCATCCACATACAAGCCACCGATGCAGGCCTCCACACATACCATCCACATACAAGCCACCGATGCAGGCCTCCACACATACCATCCACATACAAGCCACCGATGCAGGCCTCCACACATACCATCCACATACAAGCCACCGATGCAGGCCTCCACACATACCATCCACATACAAGCCACCGATGCAGGCCTCCACACATACCATCCACATACAAGCCACCGATGCAGGCCTCCACACATACCATCCACATACAAGCCGCCGATGCAGGCCTCCACACATACCATCCACATACAAGCCGCCGATGCAGGCCTCCACACATACCATCCACATACAAGCCACCGATGCAGGCCTCCACACATACCATCCACATACAAGCCGCCGATGCAGGCCTCCACACATACCATCCACATACAAGCCGCCGATGCAGGCCTCCACACATACCATCCACATACAAGCCGCCGATGCAGGCCTCCACACATACCATCCACTTACAAGCCGCCGATGCAGGCCTCCACACATACCATCCACATACAAGCCACCGATGCAGGCCTCCACACATACCATCCACATACAAGCCTCCGATGCAGGCCTCCACACATACCATCCACATACAAGCCTCCGATGCAGGCCATTGGAACATTAACATTCACTTTTTCACCATCCCAATAACTACATTATCGATTTTAGGCAAGTCTAAAGAAACATTTGTATGAATCTGTATTTCAGGAGAACAAATTGTGAGTTGGCCTTTATGTTATCTGGCATGCCATATGGAAAGGGGGATACCTAGTTAGTTGTACAACTGAATGCCTTCAACTGAAATGTGTCTTCCACATTTAACCCAACCCCTCTGAATCAGAGAGGTGGGGGGGGGTGGGGGGCTGCCTTAATCGACATCCACGTCTTCAGGCGCCAGGGGAACAGTGGGTTAACTACCTTGCTCAGGGGCAGAACGACAGAGTTTGACCTTGCCAGCTCGGGGATTCGATGCAGCAACCTTTCCGTTACTGGACCAACGCTCTAACCACTAGGCGGCTGTAGGCTTGTTCATTTAGCTGACAAGATATGTTCACAAGTCCCGTATCGTTATTTTATATTATATGATTTTATAGTAAGAATAAAATAATTACACTCATCGCAAATCAAATCAAATCAAATGTTATTGGTCACATACTCGTGTTTAGCAGATGTTATTGCGGGTGTGGCAAAATGCTTGTGTTTCTAGCTGCGACAGTGCAGTAATATCTAACAAGTATTATCTAACAATTTCACAAAATATACCCAATACACACACATCTAAGTAAAGGAATGGAGGTAAGAATATGTAAATATATGGCCGAGCGATGTCAGAGGGCCATAGACTAAGATACAGTAGAACAGTATAGAATAAAGTATATAATGTACATATGAGATGAGTAATACAAGATACATAAACATTATTAAAGACGCTAGTGTTCAATTTATTCAAGTGGCCAGTGATTTCAAGTCTATGTATATAGGCAGCAGCCTACCGAAATAAAATAGGAAGGATGTATTTCCCATTCCGGAGTGAGAGTGTGCATATGAAGTGACTATAGTATGTGTAAAAGTGATCATTTGGAACAGGTCCTATATGCTAGATTTAGAGTTATTTGGATGATACAAATCTTAGAATGCCTTAGAAACTGAGATATGTATGGACTGCATGATGCAGCTACAGACGATTGATGATTTGAGAAAGTTGCAAAAACAAGCTTGTACTCTGTTCCTTTCCTAAGGCTGCACCAGCTGTTCTCTCATCAAGTAATAATTTTCTTCACCCATCAGACTATTTCCAAATCTTGTCTTTACTAATATGTAAAATGAGTTTCTATTTAGAATGAACCATTACCAAATGGGCAGGAACAGGGGCGAGACAAAAAGACATGCCATCTGTATGTACTCCAATGGCGAATGGAGGCCACTTTCCTGCTTGCACGTCTTTCAATCATGTTGGGTAGGCTGCTCCAGTTATTTCGCTGCATGACAGGTGATATTCTGCCCCAACTCTGTATGCCATGGGCTCTCCAACCCTGTTCTTGCAGATACCCAGTGCTTCATTCGGGAAACCAAGTGAAATCTTTTCAGGAAAATTATATTAACATGTTTTCACAACAAAACATATGTCAATGAACTGTTTTACTAGGATCACCATGGCGACAGCTAGTCTTACTGTGGTCTGACATATAATGAAAAAGACATTACAGAGAAAAGACTTTATTGCCATACATTGTTGACAGCCCCTCCCTCTGTGCGCTGGAGAGAAGAGTGAAGAAGAGAGAGGAGTAGATGGACATGCACGGTGGTGAAATAATCTCTATCTAATGTGTCAGCCTATTAAATATGAAAATATATATATATCTATAAAATGCCCTGTTACTCACCTATTCCAAATGAAATATAAATTCACTATAATTGCGTAATAACATTGAATTTGTTTAATTTAGGCTAGACCAATTATGTACCAAATATATCTTAAATCAGTATTTTTTTAATGTTTTTCTGTCATGTGCAATATGTGCTATTCAGTTATTTTTCGGGCTTGGGCTCATATAGAGTACAGGCCCATTGTCACGCCCTGACCTTAGTTATCTTTGTTTTCTTTAGTATTTTGGTTAGGTCAGGGTGTGACGAGGGTGGTTTGTTAGTTTTTGTATTATCTAGGGGGTTTTGTATGTCTAGGTTGATGTAGGTCTATGGTGGCCTGAATTGGTTCCCACTCAGAGGCAGCTGTTTATCGTTGTCTCTGATTGGGGACCATATTTAGGTAGCCATATTCCTTGGGTATTTTGTGGGTTCTTGTTCTATGTTTAGTTGCCTGTCTGCGCGACGCATATTAGTGTCATGGTTTGTTTTGTATAGTTTGTTCAGTGTTTTCTCTTTAATTAAAGAGAATGTACGCATACAACGCTGCGCCTTGGTCTCCTCCATACAACCGCCGTGACACCCATGCATATGCATAACCTCTAATGTGCATATGGGTGTTCTAAATGAATCGTTACCTTAGAAAGTACTGTTCATTTCCTTGTGTCAGGCTTTGAAACTGTCCATTTCCTTGTGTCAGGCTTTGAAACTGTCCATTTCCTTGTGTCAGGCATTGAAACTGCTAATTTCCTTGTGTCAGGCTTTGAAACTGTCCATTTCCTTGTATCAGGCTTTGAAACTGTCCACAACCAGGGCCTGATTAAGGCCCCGGGGCTTTGGGTTCTTTATAGGCTACAGTATAGACTACTAAAAACAATCTCCAGTGGCACACTGACTCACCTACTGATGAAGATGAAGCCATAGGGTACTACTCACTGTGATGCCGATGTGCTCCTCTTGGCAATAGCCAAAAAGTGCTCCTGTTAGCAAACATTCAGGAGTTTTGTTATTTATTTTATTTTGTTCGATAGACAGTCTTTTCTTTTCAGCGATATGCATTTGCTTTCCAAACTATTGATCCTCTGTGGCTGAATTATGATCTCGAGTGTATTTTGAACTTTGAGAGCGGGCTCCTGTGGTTGAATAATAATAATAATAATAATAATCATTCAGAATAATTTGTTTGTTTGCCTCTTGGGCCCAGTCCCTGACTCACACAAATGACCAGTTACATTTATTTTTTATGCAGACTTTCTGCATAAATCAGTTAACTAATCAAGGAGGGTCCCCCCTGTTACACACGTAGTACCAAATTACTCTGATACCAACTTCCATGGATGTGTGATTGTCCTAATATGGACACCGTACCCCAGCAACTGACCAAGAATAACATTCTTGTCTGTCAACATATGAAACTAGTGGATAAGGTCTTCTACAAAGATGTCTGTCTTCCATACAGGTCTTATTGTTGAGCAGCCTCTACATTGTAAATTCCTTGCCAAGCTATTCTATCCTGCCCAGTGCCCATTGCCCACCACACACTCCAGCATTGGACGGTATCACTGCTTTCAGTCTGGTGGCGATCACTCATATATTTGTTCTCTTTGGTTCAAGACTTAAACATAAAACATCTCTTTACACCAACCTCCCCCCAAAGAAATGACATGATATACATCTAAAATGCAAATATAAAAGCCCTGTCAGACTTCTTGTCTGGCTTTTTTATGGTTTCTAGGGCCGGTGCATTGGTTGGCTCAGTCCTGACTGGTGTTTTTCCCATTAGGCTGCATGGTGTGCCGTATTTAAATTCAGGTGCCAAGAATATCATTTTCCTTAAGTGCTTACAACTGTAAAAACCAAAGTTGATTCCCTGAGACTCAAAGTAATTACAACGCATTTAAAATCAACTTAAAATACTTAGTGGGACTGTTATTACTCACAGAACCCAGATCATTTATGTGGTCTATTTAATATTTGTTTTATTTTAATGTTTTAACGTTCAAGTTGGTCATTTATGTTGGTCATATGCAATTCTTCTCAGGAAAATACCACTTGCGCATAGCCTATAGACTATAAACCATGAAAGACATCTTGGATTTCAGTATCAAAACTGATATGGAAAAACATATTTTGGAGTTAACCGGACAGTTTTATCTGTGCTCGGTCACACCTAGCCATTTGCTCAGTGGTATGAGGGTTCTAATGCTGTCTGTCTGTCTTTGTCTGTCTGTCTTTCTGCCTGACTACTTGTCTGCCTGCTTGCCTGTGTACCTTCCTCCATGCCTACTTGCCTGCCAGCTGTCTGTCTGTCTGTCTGTCTGTCTGTCTGTCTGTCTGTCTTGTGGAGGGAGATGAGCTGACAGAGCAAAGGGAGAGGGTGTCTGTCCTCTCTTGCTGCTGCATGGTTAGATGTTGGTCTGCCAGTCATGTCTGAGCGTGACCATGCACCTGTCAGTAGAGGAAGGCCTGGCTAATCGCTTTAAGCTGGATGGAAAGAGGGCCATGTGCGAGGGCCAGGGTGTGCAGTGATGCACAGGGCGGGAGAGGGGAGACGCTCGGGCCAAGAGGAGGATGAAGGGGGGGAGGGACGGTTGGCAGTCAGAGACCCGTCCCAAATAATTTCAATGAAGATAGAGGATGTGTATTAACCCCCCCCTCCACTCTCCTCTCCTCCTCTCCCCCTCCCCCTTCCCCTCCTCTCCCTCCTCCCCCTCCCCCTTCCCTTCCTCTCCTCTCCTCTCCCCCTCCCCTCCTCTCCCCCCCACCTTCCCCTCCTCTCCCCCTCCCCCTTCCCCTCCTCTCCTCTCCCCCTCCTCCTTCCCCTCCTCTCCTCTCCTCTCCCCCTCCCCTCCTCTCCCCCTCCCCCTTCCCCTCCCTCCTCTCCTCTCCCCCTCCTCTCCTCTCCTCTCCCCCTCCCCCTTCCCCTCCTCTCCTCTCCTCTCCTCTCCCCCTCCCCCTCCCCCTCCACTCTCCCCTCTGGTCTCAGAGGGGAGAGGGGAAGACACTTCACATTTCTTCAGTAGATTCAGTAGATCTAATTCTCTAGTTCCATCTGAGCTCAAATAACTAATCTCTGAAGATTCTATTTCACTTTGTTGCATCATCATCATCAGACTTGCTGGAGGTGATGTACTGTGCTCTCTCATTTCAGCTGACTCATCGATTCATCTTTCAAGGAACCCCGGTCTTTGCTTTGCTGAAGCACTAACCAGCTCTGTCATTGGCTGGTGTCTTCCCTTAGGCCTTGAGCTGGTGTAGGAGCGGAGGAACTCCAGGGTCGGAACGTGACTCATACACTGGGAAAGAACACAGAGAGCTTTCCGTCGAGATTCCACGGAACATAGCCTACTCTTCTTGTTCTGTTGACGAAGGGTGAGGTTGTATCTAGCTCCTCCACTCCTCCTGAGGCCTAGGACCACACAGCGTGTGAAAACCTGGCCTGCCGAGCTGCTGAGGCAGACACACCTCTGGTGTGGTCATAGTGTGTCTCACTGATAGCACGCGGGTGTGTTATTCCCTCAACTACTACTGCCACGCACACATGCAAGCATGCACGCAAACACACACACACATACACACACACACACACACACCAGAGAGATCAGCTGGGAGATCAGCAGAAATATCCACCGTGTCAAACGAGAAAATGAGGCTCTAGGTGACTGTTACGTTCCCCACTTTGTTTCTGGTGCTTATCTTCTGAATTCATTTGAGGTTGAGGTATGCAGCTGTATCTACACAACTGATGGGCTAGAAACAAAGAACACCCCCTTTGAGATCTGAAAACATCTGACAAATGTAGATTTGGGAGTGTAATGTCCCTTTAACTATCCACTCTCTCGAACAAGGAAATAAGGGCTTAAAGTGACAGCCAGGTTCTTCATCCAGGTTCTTGGCTTTATTTCTGTGCGTCATGCTGGCCGTTTCAGCCCAGGCTGGTGAGGGCCAGAGACTTTGGATAACCTATTCTGGGTTTAAAAGCAGCGCTGTGTTCGTTTTAAAATGGCAGATTTGAGGCTTGGAGGGGATCTGAGGATCTGTCTGTGGTTCACCACTGTAAGCTTGTTGTTGAGGCCCCTAAGTGGGGATAATCATCAAAGGGAAGAGCTGAAAATGGGCCTAAGATGTTACAAAACCTTATTTTCTCTGTCTTGACTTTCCTTATTTGTTTTAAATTGAAGTTAAGTTTCAGTTGTTTTTTCCCCCTTAATTTAGAACGAGAAAAACGAACAAAAGGAAAGATGAATTAAAGTTTGCGAACGCATGCTTGCAAGTAGATATTAGGATCTGTTGTAGGGTTTTGTCTAGTGGAACCAAGCTATCCTTTGTGTTTGTGTGCCTGGTGGGGTGAATTGTATTTGGCCAGCACATCTAAGCCCATCATGTTTGTTAGGGTTTTGTCCCCTTTTAGGTTGTGACCACTATGGCCTTCCTGGAAATGTCAAGCCCTTCCATGTTTAGATGCAGTCCTTCAAAAACCACTCTTCCTTTTCTCTCCGTCGTTTCTCTCCAAGTGGCCTAAAGGGAGCTTTGAAAAACGATTCATTCAAGCTAGTATGGCATCAATAGCTACTTTAGCCACTTAAGCCGTCTTAAGGTAAACTAAAAAGCCAACTCTGTAATAGGGCTGGACACACAACGCCAGTGTCTGGCCCGTTTTTTCACTTTGAAATCAAATCAGGCCTCAAATTAACTCCCCATGACTCAATGTATGCATCCCAAATCGCACCCTATGCCCTATATAGTGCACTACTTCTGACCAGGGAAGGGCTCTGGTTGAAAGTAATGCACTATGTAGGGAATGAATTCCATTTGGGAAGCAGTCAATGTGATAGCAATTAGAGTCCAGGTTGGGCCCTCGACCTCCTGTCACAGATTTCCCAGTCTTGTTAACTTGTCCAAGCTATGGTGTTTTTTCTCTCTCTCTCTAGTGAAATGTGAAATCAAACTGTTTTCATTGGGAACATGGTTTGCCGGTAATGAGTTTTAAGTATGTGTTATATGAGCTATGTTTACAGGGAAACCATCTATCAGGATGTGTTCATTAAGTCATCACATACAGTAGTTTGGTTAGCAGAGCTAGTTATTGACCTGCATCATTTTCATTTTATGTAACCTTTATTTAACCAGGCAAGTCAGTTAAGAACAAATTCTTATTTTACAATGACGGCCAAACCCTCCCCCAACCTGGACGACGCTGGGCAGATTGTATGGGACCCCTATGGGACTCCCGATCACGATACAGCCCGGGATCGAACCAGGGACTTTAGTGACGCCTCGAGAACACCCCCCTATCCACATCGATGGAACAGTAGTGGAGAGGGTAGCAAGTTTTAAGTTCCTCGGCATACACATCACAGACAAACTGAATTGGTCCACTCACACAGACAGCATCGTGAAGAAGGCGCAGCAGCGCCTCTTCAACCTCAGGAGGCTGAAGAAATTCGGCTTGTCACCAAAAGCACTCACAAACTTCTACAGATGCACAATCGAGAGCATCCTGGCGGGCTGTATCACCGCCTGGTATGGCAACTGCACCGCCCTCAACCGTAAGGCTCTCCAGAGGGTAGTGAGGTCTGCACAACGCATCACCGGGGGCAAACTACCTGCCCTCCAGGACACCTACACCACCCGATGTCACAGGAAGGCCATAAAGATCATCAAGGACATCAACCACCCGAGCCACTGCCTGTTCACCCCGCTATCATCCAGAAGGCGAGGTCAGTACAGGTGCATCAAAGCTGGGACCGAGAGACTGAAAAACAGCTTCTATCTCAAGGCCATCAGACTGTTAAACAGCCACCACTAACACTGAGTGGCTGCTGCCAACACACTGACACTGACTCAACTCCAGCCACTTTAATAATGGGAATTGATGGGAAATGATGTAAATATATCACTAGCCACTTTAAACAATGCTACCTTATATAAATGTTACTTACCCTACATTATTCATCTCATACGCATACGTATATACTGTACTCTATATCATCGACGGTATCCTTATGTAATACATGTATCACTAGCCACTTTATACTATACTATGCCACTTTGTTTACATACTCATCTCATTTGTACATACTGTACCCGATACCATCTACTGTATCTTGCCTATGCTGCTCTGTACCATCACTCATTCATATATCCTTATGTACATATTCTTTATCCCCTTACACTGTGTACAAGACAGTAGTTTTGGAATTGTTAGTTAGATTACTTGTTATTACTGCATTGTCGGAACTAGAAGCACAAGCATTTCGCTACACTCGCATTAACATCTGCTAACCATGTGTATGTGACAAATAAAATTTGATTTGATTTGATTTGATTTGAGCACTAAGATGCAATGCCTTAGACAGCTGCGCTGCAAACAAGCTTACAAGCCAGGTTCTTACTTACAATGCTCACAGCTTAACACCCCCAGGCGAACTCTTAGGGACAGTTTCCTGGACTCATATGATTCAGAGTCCTGGATTTAAAATCTTGATCTTTCAACAGGTTATTGCAGTGCATGGGGGATGAATTGGGCAGTGAAATGTACAGAAATGCCTCCTGTCTGCATCTTGTCAATATGCTTCCACTTATCTATAACCACCCCCCCTCTCTCTCTCTCCCCTCTCTCTCTCCCCCTCTCTCTCTCTCTATCTCTCTCTCTCTCTATTCCCTCACATTCTCTTTCTAACCCCTCTCTCTCCCCCCTCTATCTCTCTCTCTTCATTTATCCATCCCATCTTCTTTCTCCGCTAGCTTTCTCTCCTCTCTCCTCTCTCTCTCTCTTCCCCCTCCACGCCCTTCTCCCCCTCTCTCTATTCTTTACCCCCCTCTCTCTTAGTGGGGTTTGAAGTGGTGTTCCCTGGACTTTGTTCCCTTAACAGCATGGGTTTGTTGTGTCTGCATGGCTGGTCTTTGGCAGAGCTGTACCCTGGGTTGAAACCTCACGCTGCTCTCTCCTCACCGCATGAGGAGGTGGTTTCTCTCCTCACCACAAGAGGAGGTGGTTTCTCTGATCCTCTGCGGCTGCAGTGTTGGAGACATTTTTTTCAGAGATCAGGGAGAGGGCGGAGTGGGCTCTGTGGTTGGGTAAGGGACCGGGGCAACAGCGGACTGGGCTCCCTGGTTGGGGCAAGGGACTGGGGCGAGGACGGAGTGGGCTCCCTGCTTGGGGCAAGGGCCCGGGGCGAGGACGGAGTGGGCTCCCTGGTTGGGGCAAGGGCCCGTGGCGAGGACGGAGTGGGCTCCTTGGTTGAGGCAAGGGCCCGGGGCGAGGACGGAGTGGGCTCCCTGCTTGGGGCAAGGGACCGGGGCGAGGGTGGAGTAGAGTAGGCATAGAGTTCACACCCTTTTTAGTACCATGTGTCTACTGGAATCTCCCTAATCTTTACCTTTGGTGTCTGAGATGGAAGGGAACGAGGTCAGAGTGAGAAGAATACTTTTGATGAAACATGATGATATATCAGCTTAGGTGACAAATAACTACAATGGTTAAATGTCACTATTTTTAACATGTACTAATAAGACCCTGTCATTTTTTATATGCTTTTTGCATATATAGGAAACAATGGACGTAAACCCTGTGTGTCCTTTGAAACCTCCACTTTGTGACCTATGTTAGTCCAGGTATTGGTCAGTCTATAGTGACCTATGTTAGTCCAGGTATTGGTCAGTCTATAGTGACCTATGTTAGTCCAGGTATTGGTCAGTCTATAGTGACATATGTTAGTCCAGGTATTGGTCAGTCTATAGTGACCTATGTTAGTCCAGGTATTGGTCAGTCTATAGTGACCTATGTTAGTCCAGGTATTGGTCAGTCTATAGTGACCTATGTTAGTCCAGGTATTGGTCAGTCTATAGTGACCTATGTTAGTCCAGGTATTGGTGAGTCCAGGTATTGGTCAGTCTATAGTTAGTCCAGGTATTGGTCAGTATTGGTCAGTCTATAGTGACCTATGTTAGTCCAGGTATTGGTCAGTCTATAGTGACCTATGTTAGCCCAGGTATTGGTCAGTCTATAGTGACCTATGTTAGTCCAGGTATTGGTCAGTCTATAGTGTGACCTATGTTAGTGACCTATGTTAGGTATTGGTCAGTCTATAGTGACCTATGACCAGGTATGTATAGTGACCTATGTTAGTCCAGGTATTGGTCAGTCTATAGTGACCTATGTTAGTCCAGGTATTGGTCAGTCTATAGTGACCTATGTTAGTCCAGGTATTGGTCAGTCTATAGTGACCGTCTATAGTGACCTATGTTAGTCCAGGTATTGGTCAGTCTATAGTGACCTATGTTAGTCCAGGTATTGGTCAGTCTATAGTGACCTATGTTAGTCCAGGTATTGGTCAGTCTATAGTGACCTATGTTAGTCCAGGTATTGGTCAGTCTATAGTGACCTATGTTAGTCCAGGTATTGGTCAGTCTATAGTGACCTATGTTAGTCCAGGTATTGGTCAGTCTATAGTGACCTATGTTAGTCCAGGTATTGGTCAGTCTATAGTGACCTATGTTAGTCCAGGTATTGGTCAGTCTATAGTGACCTATGTTAGTCCAGGTATTGGTCAGTCTATAGTGACCTATGTTAGTCCAGGTATTGGTCAGTCTATAGTGTGGGTGTTTTTCTTTGTGAAGGAGTCCGTGTTCTATGAGCTCAGATCACATCTGATGAAGTCTGGAAGAAGGTGGAGGCTTATAGTAAGCAAGAGGTCAAAGATGAGATTGAACAGTGCTTAGGCCTTAGTGAAGTTGACACCTTTAGCGTGCTGCCTCTGGTACAGCTGCTGCTACTGTGTCTCTGCTTTGCCCCGACCCTGTTTGGCCTCACACTACCCCAACCCTCCACTCTTACACATACGCACGGACACACACACACACACGCACGGACACACACACACACACACGCACGGACACAAACACACACACACACACACGGACACACACACACACACGCACGGACACAAACACACACACGCACGCACGGACACACACACACACACATACGCACGGACACACACACACACACGCACGGACACACACACACACACGCACGGACACAAACACACACACGCACGCACGGACACACACACACACACACACGCACGGACACACACACACACACACACACACACCTCACCTCCTCATTCTCATATATTCATTACTCCAGGTCCCCTGGCCTCGCCACTCTCCAGGCTCAGGGTAGCTAACATGTAGCCCAGTAGTATGTTTTATTAGCCACTCGACACAGCACTAATTACTTCCTTAGGGACCCTCCCTTCACACACACACACACACACACACACACACACACACACACACACACACACACACACACACACACACACACACACACACACACACACCCCACTCCACAGCCCAGAAAATCGGTCTTGAACATGTCCTACTCTTTTTGGTGAAAAAAATTTATTCCAAGAGACTGGCATAAATCTGTTCCCGCTCTACCCCATTTCATAATGTTAGGCAGAAAGAGAGAGTGAGGTAAATAGTTTTATGTTGATTGATTCTGTCTTTAGGTTTCATTTTCTGTGAAGGAAAGACTTATACCTTGAATGGCCAAGACTGGGCTTGTGGTTAAGTGTTTTATCTGTGATTGTGGCACCGTTTGGCCAATACTTTTGATAAGAGAGTACCATAGGAAATACCCCTGGTTGATGCACTAACACCTGTAAGGATATGTTATAAAATACTGTAATGCTTAAATTCTGAAGCTTTTCTTACATGTTCTTTCCATATTCAATATGGAATCTTTACTGAATGTATGTCACATAGTCATGCATTCCCTGAACATCCCATATTTAAATTTGGATGAATGAGAAAAGCTTAACATGCACAATATGTTCCATTAGATGTCATCAGTGGAAAGGCTAGTTGGTGGTACACTGTAGAGTATCATCACAGAGAGGATACATACTGTATGTTCCATTAGATGTCATCAGTGGAAAGGCTAGTTGGTGGTACACTGTAGAGTATCATCACAGAGAGGATACATACTGTATGTTCCATTAGATGTCATCAGTGGGAAAGGCTAGTTGGTGGTACACTGTAGAGTATCATCACAGAGAGGATACATACTGTATTAGATGTCATCAGTGGAAAGGCTAGTTGGTGGTACACTGCAGAGTATCATCACAGAGAGGATACATACTGTATGTTCCATTAGATGTCATCAGTGGGAAAGTTAGTTGGTGGTACACTGTAGAGTATCATCACAGAGAGGATACATACTGTATGTTCCATTAGATGTCATCAGTGGAAAGGCTAGTTGGTGGTACACTGTAGAGTATCATCACAGAGAGGATACATACTGTATGTTCCATTAGATGTCATCAGTGGAAAGACTAGTTGGTGGTACACTGTAGAGTATCATCACAGAGAGGATACATACTGTATTAGATGTCATCAGTGGAAAGGCTAGTTGGTGGTACACTGTAGAGTATCATCACAGAGAGGATACATACTGTATGTTCCATTAGATGTCATCAGTGGAAAGGCTAGTTGGTGGTACACTGTAGAGTATCATCACAGAGAGGATACATACTGTATGTTCCATTAGATGTCATCAGTGGAAAGGCTAGTTGGTGGTACACTGTAGAGTATCATCACAGAGAGGATACATACTGTATTAGATGTCATCAGTGGAAAGGCTAGTTGGTGGTACACTGTAGAGTATCATCACAGAGAGGATACATACTGTATGTTCCATTAGATGTCATCAGTGGAAAGGCTAGTTGGTGGTACACTGTAGAGTATCATCACAGAGAGGATACATACTGTATGTTCCATTAGATGTCATCAGTACACTGTAGAGTATCATCACAGAGAGGATACATACTGTATGTTCCATTAGATGTCATCAGTGGAAAGGCTAGTTGGTAGTACACTGTAGAGTATCATCACAGAGAGGATACATACTGTATGTTCCATCAGATGTCATCAGTGGGAAAGGCTAGTTGGTGGTACACTGTAGAGTATCATCACAGAGAGGATACATACTGTATGTTCCATTAGATGTCATCAGTGGGAAAAGCTAGTTGGTGGTCATCAGTGCAGAGTATCATCAAAGAGAGGATACATACTGAAAGGCTAGTTGGTGGTACACTGTAGAGTATCATCACAGAGAGGATACATACTGTATGTTCCATTAGATGTCATCAGTTGGTGGTACACTGTAGAGTATCATCACAGAGAGGATACATACTGTATGTTCCATTAGATGTCATCAGTGGGAAAGGCTAGTTGGTGGTACACTGTAGAGTATCATCACAGAGAGGATACATACTGTTCCATTATGTCCATTAGATGTCATCAGTGGAAAGGCTAGTTGGTGGTACACTGTAGAGTATCATCACAGAGAGGATACATACTGTATTAGATGTCATCAGTGGAAAGGCTAGTTGGTGGTACACTGCAGAGTATCATCACAGAGAGGATACATACTGTATGTTCCATTAGATGTCATCAGTGGGAAAGTTAGTTGGTGGTACACTGTAGAGTATCATCACAGAGAGGATACATACTGTATGTTCCATTAGATGTCATCAGTGGAAAGGTTAGTTGGTGGTACACTGTAGAGTATCATCACACATACTGTATGTTCCATTAGATGTCATCAGTGGAAAGGCTAGTTGGTGGTACACTGTGTATCATCACAGAGAGGATACATACTTTATGTTCCATTAGATGTCATCAGTGGAAAGGCTAGTTGGTGGTACACTGTAGAGTATCATCACAGAGAGGATACATACTGTATGTTCCATTAGATGTCATCAGTGGAAAGGCTAGTTGGTGGTACACTGTAGAGTATCATCACAGAGAGGATACATACTGTATGTTCCATTAGATGTCATCAGTGGAAAGGCTAGTTGGTGGTACACTGTAGAGTATCATCACAGAGAGGATACATACTGTATGTTCCATTAGATGTCATCAGTGGGAAAGTTAGTTGGTGGTACACTGTAGAGTATCATCACAGAGAGGATACATACTGTATTAGATGTCATCAGTGGAAAGGCTAGTTGGTGGTACACTGCAGAGTAACATCATGGAGAGGATACATACCCATACACAAAAAGTTTCAGGTTGTGAATTTTCAACGTTTTATTTATGCACTTTATGGATATCATGGCATAATAAATCATCTCTATTTTTGCATGTGAGTCCTATCCTTTCCATGATCCTACTTTTTGAAACCTACGCACCTGTGACCAACATGATTTGTTATTAAAGACTATAGAAGAGTGCAGTTGACCACCCATTGTTTCTATACTTTAGAGTAGGACAGTACATCAGGCCATTATCAGAGTAGGAAATTACATCAGGCCATTATCAGAGCAGGACAGAACATGAGGCCATTATCAGAGTAGGACATTACATCTGGCCATTATCAGAGTAGGACAGAACATGAGGCCATTATCAGAGTAGGACAGTACATCAGGCCATTATCAGAGTAAGACATTACATCAGGCCATTATCAGGTACATCAGGCCATTATCAGACATTACATCAGGCCATTATCAGAGTAAGACATTACATCAGGCCATTATCAGAGTAGGACAGTACATCAGGACATTACATATTATCAGTGTAGGACATTACATCAGGCCATTATCAGAGGCCATTATCAGAGTAGGACATTACATCAGGCCATTATCAGAGTAAGACATTACATCTGGCCATTATCAGAGTAGGACATTACATCAGGCCATTATCAGAGTAGGACATTACATCAGGCCATTATCAGAGTAGGACATTACATCAGGCCATTATCAGAGTAAGACATTACATCAGGCCATTATCAGAGTAGGACATTACATCAGGCCATTATCAGAGCAGGACATTACATCAGGCCATTATCAGAGTAGGACAGTACATCAGGCCATTATCAGAGTAGGACATTACATCAGGCCATTATCAGAGTAGGACATTACATCAGGCCATTATCAGAGTAGGACAGGCCATTATCAGAGTACACCAGGCCATTATCAGAGTAAGACATTACATCAGGCCATTATCAGAGTACATTACATCAGGCCATTATCAGAGAGACATTACATCAGGCCATTATCAGGACATTACATCAGGCCATTATCAGAGCAGGACATTACATCAGGCCATTATCAGAGTAGGACAGTACATCAGGCCATTATCAGAGTAGGACATTACATCAGGCCAGACATTACATCAGGCCATTATCAGAGCCATTATAGTAGACATTACATCAGGCCATTATCAGAGTAAGACATTACATCAGGCCATTATCAGAGTAGGACATTACATCAGGCCATTATCAGAGTAGGACATTACATCAGGCCATTATCAGAGTAGGACATTACATCAGGCCATTATCAGAGTAAGACATTACATCAGGCCATTATCAGAGTAAGACATTACATCAGGCCATTATCAGAGTAGGACATTACATCAGGGACATTACATCAGGCCATTATCAGAGTAGGACATTACATCAGGCCATTATCAGAGTAGGACATTACATCAGGCCATTATCAGAGTAGGACATTACATCAGGCCATTAGAGCCCTTTTCACCCTTTTCTCCCTCTTCATAGATGGTGTGATTTGTGATGTTTTTTTCCAGCCTTGGCAGCTGGGAGAAGGACATGGTCACCACTTTACCACCTATAAACAGAATCCAGCCTACCAGCCTAACATACTGATCTCACATTCCTCTAGCTCTGACTAACAGATGGCAGAATATTGACACCCTGGTGTGGCGTATTGCAGCCACGACACCGGCCAACGCGGACCACAGGTATGTCAACTCAATTTACGCCTAATCTGGTTTGTGCTAAAAATAAAAATGGTCAAACAAGTTTAGGTGTTGGGGATTTGTATTTTGCGTCATTGCTGTTAGTTGACGTGAGCCCTCCTTGAGATCCAATGACCATAAAGTTGTTTTATTTTGGTTTTGAAACTTCTGTCTCTGCCAAAAGAAACATGATTTATTATCAATCACAGGAGGCTGGTGGCACCTCATTGGGGAAAACAAGCTCGTGTTAATGACTGGACTGGAATCAGTGGAGTGGTATCAAATACATCAAGCACATGGTTTCCATGGTTTCCAGGTGTAGGATGCCATTCTATTGTCTCTGTTCCATCCATTATTATGAGCAGTTCTCCCCTTATCAGCCTCCATTGTTATCAAGATAAGGAATTTAAGTTATTGCCATAATTGAATTTGCCGCAATCATTTTTCCTTCACTTAAAACTTCCTCATACTTGCCTGTCATCTTATAGATGCTACACAATTGTTTTGATTTATAAGGTGACTCCTGGCATTGCTTTTAGTAAAGAAGATGGACCAGATGCTCCTCTACAACATGAACATGCTATCAGACTGTGTGTGGGTGGACAGACACGTGTTGGAAGTATTTGAGAGCATGTGTTCATATGTCCAAATTCTCTTTGGCTGCACTCGTACATGTTCAGGAAAATTGCATTTATTTTAGACGATCACCGCACATGTTATAACCAAACAGTCACGGTTTCCATGTTAAAATACTTAATAGTCAGATAGTCAGATAGTCAGAGAGAGAATTAGAAAGTATTGGTGGTGTGCTGAGTGATTATATTTCTCTCTCCCTCCATCCGTCCCTCTCCTTTTCTCTCTCCCCCTCCATTTCTCTAACTCTCTCTCCATCTCTCTGATGTGATTGTACCACTGGGACCCGGCAACAGATGGGTTTCAAACGTCAGCCTTCCCAAACAGGATATAGATGATGAGTAGGCCCTGGTGCTCCCTGGAGGAGCTACAGATCAAATGGTCCTCTTCCACCTCCCGCCGCTCCCCTCCACCGCTCCCTTTGCTCTCCACGGGGTGGGGTCCGGACGAGGTGAGGAAGAGGAGGAGGAGGAGGAAGGAGGAGGAGGAAGGAGCTCCACTGTGCTCCAGAAAACCTCTGAGACAAGGGGAGAAGTGGGGGATTCCAGTTTACTGGGTCATGTTCATTAGGCACCAAACGGAAAGAAAAGTACTGAAACTTGGACTAAAAAAATCATTCCATTCCAAAAGGTTTTTAAAAGTATTCCGCAGCGTGCCCTAATGAACATGACCCAGTTCATATATTCACACCTGCGGTGTGAGTCCTTCTGTGACTCACATGGATACTGTTACGTCGTGTTACTGTTACATGTTGCTCAAACTCACCTAGAATGTCTCCTCTTTGTATGTTTCCTCTCCTTGTTTTGCTGATTTGTCGATAGAATTATGGCTCTCTTGTCCACAGCCATTTTTTATTTCTCTTTGTCACTCCGCACCTCGTTCTGACCCCACTAGTACAGAACTCTTTCATTACTGTCACCATCGCATATATAATAGTGGATCACAGCCCTGAAAACATGTTCAGGCAAACTGCGGTCAAAAATGCATAGTCGTGGTTTGGGGCTTGGAAAGAACCCCCCTTTTCTGCTTCTTTTTAGTTTTTCTCAGATGTTCCAAAGCCAAAACGTCAAGCGCGGAAATATATTATTGACATGGATTTGTTTTGTGCCGTTCCTTTTTAACATATTTCCTCCATAAATGTGTCAAAATGGAGGACATCTGTCTCAGTGTGGACTGGGTGATGGATCTGTCCTCCCCAGTGCACTCCATGTGTTTCAGTGTATCTACAGCTGGAGCCTGTTGTGTTCAGTGAAAACAATAGGGCTAAATTAGCATTAGCATTCAGCCCGATGGCACAGCCAGACAACTCAATCGGATCTGGGCCAAATTCTTTTGTCGTTGGCCCAAGCTAGAGATCAAATGGTCCTCTTCCACCCCCCACCTCTCCCCTCCACCACTCACTTCTGTTCTCCACAAGGTGAGGTCTGGATGAGGTGAGGAAGAGGAGGAGAAAGGAGCTCCACTGTGCTCCAGCGAACCTCTGAGACAAGGGGAGAAGTGGAGGAATTCCAGTTTACTGGGTCATGTTCATTAGGCACCAAACAGAAAGAAGAGTACTGAAACAGGAAGGGACTACCTGGACTAAGAAATCTCATTTTCATTTTCATTCCATTGCAAAAGGTTTTAAAAAGTATTCCGTTGCGTGCCCTAATGAACATGACCCAGTGGAGGTTGGTGATGCGGTGGTGGATCATTTTCACATTAGGAGGAGAATCACATTTTGAGAGGAAAAACTGGCATTCCAGTGGGCTTATTTGATTAGCCGTAATGTCATAGATACAAGAATGTCCTCTGAGAAATAGCGAAAAGTAGCCAATGAATTAGTTATTCCCGTCAGCAAATACCCACCCTGCCTGCTTCCTACCCTGCCTCCACTTGCCCCACGGGCCACATTGTTTCGTCAATCTCCAATATGGAGCATAATTATACTCATTTGTTATATTGCATTAGTGAAGGTCTGGCAAAAAAGAAAGCGTTCTTTCTGGGCTAGGAGGCCTAACTACGCAGGGAGGACCGGAGATGTTTCTTCATCTCAGACATATCTGTTGAATAATGTTGACCAAAAGGAGTTTGAAACCAGCAAAAGTGTTATTCTTCCACGAATAGGGTAAACACTTTCCCCTAACCTTGGAGTGGGTTTATTGTTAGTAACTTCACTTAACTTCTTCATTATTCTGATATAGAGTATTTGGATGAAAATGCTCGTTTCTGGTCTTATACGTGTTTATATGACAGTAGGGAGATCATGCTCAGCTGCTGCTAACACTCCCACACTCCTGCACCTGCTCTCACATTTAGACTGCAATCTGCCCATGTTCTTTTGGACAGCTTACAACTCTATATACTGGTTCAATTCTAGCAGATATGTTATTGTTAATCAAAAGTGTCACTTTATAACTCAAGTTATCGTGTAGGGATGAGTAATGGTCAGAGCATCGATTCCATCATACTCGAGAACTGTTCAAGAAACACACATATCCGATGGCCATATCCATGGGATTGTGTCTGTGGAGTATGTGGGTCTCTGGGAACGTGGTATTGCTGTTGCTCCCTGCCTGTTGACATCCTACAGCGAGGCCTGTCTCATGTATGTCTGTTAATAGGTAGTCTGGTGCATTCTTTCCCAGGACAAACTGTTCATGTCTCTGCCCCCCAGGCAGCATCCCTGGCCTGGCTGGCCTCCCCTGGGTGCTGGGCTGAGTTTGGTGTGGGTGGATGAGAGGCCCCCGGTGGCCCGGAGGGTCTGGGGCTCTTGGGGAGGCAGAATCAGAGGCATGAATGACACCATTGTGTGTCCAGCTTGCCAACATAAAAAATGAATGAACAAATAAATAAAGCAGGAAAAATAAGGGACGGGGGAGAGGAGGTGAATATAATCTGTCATCTGCATTTTAAAACGGGACCTTGACATACTGTAGGAAGGTGATTATCATAACTATTATCCGCCTTCTCTCTGTGTATTTCCAAGAATTCAGGATCAGAATCAGTTGTAATCACCATGACACCATTTCTCCTGACCACCTCCTCCTATTCATTCATCTCCTCTACCATCCTTTATTAACCCCTATTCATTCATCTCCTCTACCATCCTTTATTAACCCCTATTCATTCATCTCCTCTACCATCCTTTATTAACCCCTATTCATTCATCTCCTCTACCATCCTGTATTAACCCCTATTCATTCATCTTCTCTACCATCCTGTATTAACCCCTATTCATTCATCTTCTCTACCATCCTGTATTAACCCCTATTCATTCATCTCCTCTACCATCCTGTATTAACCCCTATTCATTCATCTCCTCTACCATCCTTTATTAACCCCTATTCATTCATCTCCTCTACCATCCTTTATTAACCCCTATTCATTCATCTTCTCTACCATCCTTTATTAACCCCTATTCATTCATCTCCTCTACCATCCTGTATTAACCCCTATTCATTCATCTCCTCTACCATCCTTTATTAACCCCTATTCATTCATCTCCTCTACCATCCTGTATTAACCCCTATTCATTCATCTCCTCTACCATCCTTTATTAACCCCTATTCATTCATCTCCTCTACCATCCTTTATTAACCCCTATTCATTCATCTCCTCTACCATCCTGTATTACCCCTATTCATTCATCTCCTCTACCATCCTGTATTAACCCCTATTCATTCATCTCCTCTACCATCCTTTATTAACCCCTATTCATTCATCTTCTCTACCATCCTTTATTAACCCCTATTCATTCATCTCCTCTACCATCCTTTATTAACCCCTATTCATGTCTTCTTTTCTGTTCTTCTTTGACCCCCCACTCCACTTCTTTGCGTAAATGATTGCTTCTGCTACCTGCTACGGGCTGAAGTTTCCCCTAGGTACAGATCTAGGATCGGCTTTCCCACCCCCCACCCCCCAATCCTAACCCTAACCATGAGTGTGGGATTTTCCAAACTGGCCCCAGGTCAGCGTCTACGGGCCACTTCACCCTGGACACATTTCCAGCAGGTCCTAGGAGGTCAGTGTGATTATATGGGGTCCCGCTGAAAATATATCCATCAATCAGCTAGGGGAAAGAAAATAGCTTCCTTTTTCTTCGCTTCTGGGTATTGATATAAATTGAGTTATAGATGAGGTGGCTTGGGATGCTGTTCGCCAGAGCAGCTGCAAGGCTTCTTCCTAGCAGTTCCCATTACACTGTATTTAGATCAATTCATAAGATTTATCACATGTATTGGCACACGAGTTGTATTTCCAGTTATATTTTTTTCCCCTTGGCACACTGTCTCTCTATCTGGTGGTAGTTGAGAGGAAAGACACCCATCTATTTATGTTCATTTGATTTCCAATTTATCTGTCTGAAATAGCCATTCATCCGTCTTCAATTTGTCTGTCTGAAATAGCCATTCATCCGTCTTCAATTTGTCTGTCTGAAATAGCCATTCATCCGTCTTCAATTTGTCTGTCTGAAATAGCCATTCATCCGTCTTCAATTTGTCTGTTGGCTGTTTTAGAGTGAGGAGGGCACACAGAGAAAAGGTCTGCTGTTTTAGAGTGCGGAGGGCACACAGAGAAAAGGTCTGCTGTTTTAGAGTGCACACAGAGAAAAGGTCTTCTGTTTTAGAGTGAGGAGGGCACACAGAGAAAAGGTCTGCTGTTTTAGAGTGAGGAGGGCACACAGAGAAAAGGTCTGCTGTTTTAGAGTGCAGAGGGCACACAGAGAAAAGGTCTGCTGTTTTAGAGTGAGGAGGGCACACAGAGAAAAGGTCTGCTGTTTTAGAGTGCGGAGGGCACACAGAGAAAAGGTCTGTTGTTTTAGAGTGAGGAGGGCACACAGAGAAAAGGTCTGCTGTTTTAGAGTGAGGAGGGCACACAGAGAAAAGGTCTGCTGTTTTAGAGTGCGGAGGGCACACAGAGAAAAGGTCTGCTGTTTTAGAGTGAGGAGGGCACACAGAGAAAAGGTCTGCTGTTTTAGAGTGCAGAGGGCACACAGAGAAAAGGTCTGCTGTTTTAGAGTGAGGAGGGCACACAGAGAAAAGGTCTGCTGTTTTAGAGTGAGGAGGGCACACAGAGAAAAGGTCTGCTGTTTTAGAGTGCAGAGGGCACACAGAGAAAAGGTCTGCTGTTTTAGAGTGCAGAGGGCACACAGAGAAAAGGTCTGCTGTTTTAGAGTGTGGAGGGCACACAGAGAAAAGGTCTGCTGTTTTAGAGTGTGGAGGGCACACAGAGAAAAGGTCTGCTGTTTTAGAGTGTGGAGGGCACACAGAGAAAAGGTCTGCTGTTTTA
>NC_092159.1:57188706-57208706 GCF_045791955.1 Oncorhynchus clarkii lewisi | reverse complement strand
GTGTGTGTGTGTGTGTGTGTGTGTGTGTGTGTGTGTGTGTGTGTGTGTGTGTGTGTATGTGTGTTTGTGTGTGTGTGTGTGTGTTAATGGAACTGTGTGTGTTTGTGTTAATGGAACTGTGTGTGTGGGTGTGGGTATGTCTGTGTCTGTGTTAATGGAACTGTGTGTGTGTTAATGGAACTGTGTGTGTGCGTGCGTGTGTGCGTGTGTGCGTGCGTGTGTGCGTGTGTGCGTGCGTGCGTGCGTGCGTGCGTGTGTGTGTGTGTGTGTGTGTGTGTGTGTGTGTGTGTGTGTGCGTGCGTGCGTGCGTGTGTGTGTGTGTGTGTGTGTGTGTGCGTGCGTGCCCGCGTGTCAGAACAGAACAGTAATCTCACTGTTATTATCATTTAACACTGCAGGCTGAGGCCATTATTCAGATCGAAGACTCAACTCACATAATAATCAATGCTCTGTCCCTTTATGACTTCTTCAAGCTAATTCTGGATGAGCGTTTGGGTTTGTTTGAAAGGAAGCATTCAGGGACATATTCATAAGCTAAAAGAACATTTGTGATTCATTTGAGGATTCACACAACGCAGAGGTTCAATCTCGACAGCTGGCGGTTGTCTTTACTTCAGATGTTCAGCTTGCTGGTGAATGCAGTAATCAAATCAGATCAAATGTTATTTGTCACAAGCGCCGAATAAAACAGTGAAATACTTACTTACCATCCCTTAACCAACACTGCAGTTTTAAGTAAAATACCTAAATAAAAAGGTATTGGGGTTAGAAGCTGTTTAGAAGCCTCTTGGACCTAGACGTGGCGCTCCGGTACCGCTTGCCGTATGGACACAGTCTTTGGGTACAGGAGTTTTTCTTACCAGGTGAAATTACCAAGAATATCTCTGGGGTCTATGTGTAGCCTATAACTACAATTCCCAGAACAATGAGTGACATTTTCACAGAACCTTCCTGCAACCTAAAACCAACGCTCCCAGAACACCAAGGGATCCATTCTAGCTGTGTGGGACCCAGAGTTTTCCATGGGCATGCTGCATGGTCATGAAAAAACTCAGGGCCCTATAAAGAAGACAAACACTGGGCATGGAAAACAACCTTTCAAGAGCCTCCCAGTCTGCTGTATGTAAATGAATCATCTCATAGCTCAGATAGCATTAGGCCTCTGACATGTCACCATAATGTCAGATCACCACTCTGGATCCACTGGTCCAGTCTGTACCCTGGCGAGCTGGGTTCAAATAGTATTCAAATAGTTCAGAGTAACATCAAACCAAACATGGAGTTGAATTTAGTTCATTTCAGGTGATATGGCCATTTAAAAAACATGCTCACTATTACCTCCTTTGATTGTTAGCTTTTGGTGGCTAAATTTAGCTGAAGTTTGCAGTGGCTGTTTAAAGAAAATTTCACCGTGTATTACAGTTTCTGCTGGCCCATAGACTACCTTCAGGGTGAGGAACCATCTAACATCAAGTTGTAAAATCCTGAACTTCCCCTTTAAGCATTGTCTTGGCCTACATAATATTTCCATGCAGAAGCATTCGAAAATAAACAAATGAATGGGACCAGCGCCTTTACTGGGCTCTACAGGATTAGCATTGAAAACGTGACTAGCGGTCGGGACTATTTTAAAAACGTTTGAATTAATAGAATGACAGTAAAGCAGTTATACTTTGTGTTTGCTGAGTAGTAGGCTGAAATTCACTATGATTGTGTTTATTTTACACTTTGATCACACGTTTTCTGTACTGCTACCATTCCTTCCCAGTCCTTTACTCTCACATTCCTGGTCTCATTGTTTAGAATTCTTCCGCATCCATGCAAAGCGTTGTGGGATATTACAATCCTCTTGTCTTAACCCCTGCCATCTTCAACCAAGTCTGTGTCCAGGAAATCTGCCTTGAAAGTATTTGAAAGAAAACAAGTACAATTTGAATCCAGGTGTGATGTGGAGTGAGACACTAGGAGGGGCAGGTTTACTGACACACTAATTACTTCCCTCTCTAACTGCCTGGCCTAGAGTAGCTGCCTTATTTGCATAACATCTGAAGTATAGCTAACACGATGAAAGGACAAACGTCCCGTGACAACGGGCAAACTTTCTGTTGGTTGCTCCAAATGTTGTCGACTCACCTAAGGGACGAGTACAGTCAAAGACGAGTCAGTTGTTTTATTGATGTACAGTGGATTCTGAAAGTTTTCAGACTCCTTGACTTTTTCCACATGTTGTTATGTTCCAGCCTTATTCCAAGATGGATTAAATATACTTTACATCAATCTACACACAATACCCCACAATGACAAAGCAGACACAGGTATATAGAAATTTGAGCAAATCTATTTAAAAAAATAGTTCCTCTGTGGAGATGGGAGAACTGTCCAGAAGGACAACCATCTCTGCAGCTCTCCACCTATCAGGCCAGATGGAAGCCACCCCTCAGTAAAAGGCACATGACAGCCTGCTTGGAGTTTGCCCAAAGGCACCTAAAAGACTCTCAGACCATGAGAAACAAGATTTTCTCGTCTTATGAAACCAAGATTGAACTCTTTTCCTTGAATTCCAAGCATCATGTCTGGTGGAAGCTTGTCACCATCCCTACGGGGAAGCATGGTTGTGGCAGCATCATGTGTAGGGATGTTTTTCAGCAACAGGGACTAGTCAGGATCGAGGGAAAGATTAATGGAGCAAAGTACAGAGAGATCCTTCCAACAAAGTACAGAGAGATCCGACCCTAAGCACACAACCAAGACAACGCAGAAGTGGCTTCGGGACAAGTCTCTGAACATCCAGTCAGAGCCTGGACTTGAACCAGATCGAACATGTCTAGAGAGATTTGAAAATAACTGCGTAGCGACGCTCCCCATCCAACCTGACAGAGCTTGAGAGGATCTGCAGAGAAGAATGGGAGAAACTCCCCGAATACAGGTGTGCCAAGCATACCCAAGAAAACTTCAGGCTGTAATCGCTGCCAAAGGTGCTTAAACAAAGTACTGAGTAAAGGGTCTGAATACTTACGTAAACATATTATTTCCTTTTTTTATTTTAATACATTTGCGAACATTTAAAAAATCCAGTTTTTGCTCTGTCATTATGGGGTATTGTGTGTAGAAAAATAATTTAATCAATTTTAGAATAAGGCTGTAACCTAACAAAATGTGGAACAATTCAAGGGGTCTGAATACTTTCCGAATGCACGGTATTTCTATCATCAATCTTTTCGACTTGTAGCTACAGCATTCTCCTGTCTGTTGCAAGGGAAATGAAGATACCTTACTGTTTTGTTTTCCCTCTGGTGACAAGTAGAAACCAGTAGTATTTCAACACTTATAGACCACCGTGGTCTTCAACATATGTTTTGTTTTCCTGCCGATACAGACAGAAACCATTGGAATCTAATTGTGGGATGAATGATTTGTTATGTTATCCTAATTTTGACACTTAGAAATGCTCTTCAACGTATGTTTTGATATCAGTTGCAGGATACAGTATAACTCTATAGGCCACCACTCGTATTCCCAGTCCACGTGGTGTGTGACTACTAGCCTATGTATGCATGTTGTTCCCTTAGCCATAGAAAATCAGACTGTAGCCCAGAACCACACACACACACCTCTCTCTCTCTCTCTCTCTCTCTCTCTCTCTCAATCACAAACACACACACACACACACACACACACACAAAAAAAACACGCACACACACACACACTCTCTCTCTCTCTCTCTTTGGGTGGGCTGTGTTTACCAGTTCTAGTGCTGTGGGTCATCAGTGTACAGAGGACACGGCTGTTTCTGGGGGAATGTTGTCTGGTTGCCGGGAAAATGACAGCGAGTGTTTCTTGGCGTATGGTGTGTGTGTGTGTGTGTGTGTGTGTGTGTGTGTGTGTGTGTGTGTGTGTGTGTGTGTGTGTGTGTGTGTGTGTGTGTGTGTGTGTGTGTGTGTGTGTGCGTGCGTGCGTGTGTGTGTGTGGGATGTGTGTGTTTTGACTTCCTGTGTGCTGCAGTGCGGGGGAGCAGCGCAGCAGTTGAAGCTAGCTGACCCCTGACCCCGGCCACATGTCTGCTCTGCTAGATGATCCTCCTCACTTCCGCCCCCTGGGCTTCAGGCTCGACCACTGAGAAATCCTCTATCTGGTAGTGGTTACCAGGGTTGTTGTTGTTATCATCATCATCACTATCATCACTATCATCGTCATCACCACTATCATCATCACAATCATCATAATCACCATCACTATCTTCATCATCATCAGTATCATCATCATCGCAATCATCACCATCATCATCATCATTATTATCATCATCATCAACACTGCTAACATCAGCATTAACTATCATTTCCAGCCTTTTATTTTGGATGACAGTGATAGTATATTATTGCTAACATCAGTAACACCATGCTCTGTATTATGACGATCTGGCATTCTTAATTACTACTCCTGATCTGTACCAGCTGATCCTTTTCTACTGGAGATTAATACATACAGGGGTGATACCACACACACACACACACACACACACACACACACACACACACACACACACACACACACACACACACACACACACACACACACACACACACACACACACACACACACACACACACACACACACACACACACACACCAGAAACAGTATTGCCCAGAAATACAGAGATGCTAGTGATTTGAGAGAGGCTGCAGGCTGCTGTCTCTGGCTCTCTACTGGTTGTAGGACACGGGCCTGCTGCTCATGATCAGTGTCAGAGGACTACTACAGATACAGTGATGTGAAGGAGAGATGAGGGGTATTGGGGGGGTCTGAGAAATACTTTAATATAGTGACATTTACCCATTGTAGTTATACATGGCGTCTAAACTGACATATTACTTATATCTCACTATAAAGACCTAAGAAAACACCACCATTTTATACATTAATTTGACCTAGGAACATGAATGAAAATATGGCTTTGTTTTCCTAATGAGACTAAGTTTATTTTCTTTCCTTAGATATTGGCTTCATTAGAGCTCCATGGAGATGAACACAAGGAGAGAGGAGCTGAGTGGGAGACAGACAGCTGTAAAGATACTCAAAGTGCTCCAGGGTTGTTGACCCCAAGTGGTTAAACTAAGAGAGCCCGCCACCGCTGTCGGTCCAACAAGGGGAAACACTGACTAACAGAACATTGTTCATTTGTATTCCAAATAATAGAATATAACTTTTGCTAATAACTAAAACGTGTCTCTTTTGTTAACTAATTGGGGGGGACATTTACATTTGAGTCATTTAGCAGATGCTCTTACATGCTTATAACAACTAACAATGTATTAAACCTGAACGTTTTAAGTCAAGTTTTACCATCATATACAGCTGAAGCTGAAATGAAAGCCTTTTTAGATTCACTGAGGTTGACCATCACCCTTTTTCTGCTGGGTTTTAGGGTTGTAACCTCACCGTTGACCTCTGCATTTTGAATGAGGGACCCATGTTTAGGGTTAGGGTTAGGGTTAGGGTTAGGGTTGTAACCTCACCGTTGCCTCTGCATTTTGAATGAGGGACCCATGTTTAGGCGTTATTTTATGTGATACGGTATTGATTACTTTACTGTCTAATTTCTCCAAGACCCTTTTCTCATCTAAAATATTGAATGACCTGTATAAACCTCAAATTAAAATATGGGGAAAGACTAGCTCTCACACACAAAGGGATCTACCATTATGAATCATCAACAACAAAATGGTATATGTCACATGCACAAAATACAACAGGTGTAGTAGACCTTACAGTGAAATGCTGAATACAACAGGTGTAGTAGACCTTACTGTGAAATGCTGAATACAACAGGTGTAGTAGACCTTACTGTGAAATGCTGAATACAACAGGTGTAGTAGACCTTACTGTGAAATGCTGAATACAACAGGTGTAGGTAGACCTTACAGTGAAATGCTGAATACAACAGGTGTAGTAGACCTTACTGTGAAATGCTGAATACAACAGGTGTAGTAGACCTTACTGTGAAATGCTGAATACAACAGGTGTAGTAGACCTTACTGTGAAATGCTGAATACAACAGGTGTAGTAGACCTTACTGTGAAATGCTGAATACAACAGGTGTAGTAGACCTTACAGTGAAATGCTGAATACAACAGGTGTAGTAGACCTTACTGTGAAATGCTGAATACAACAGGTGTAGGTAGACCTTACTGTGAAATGCTGAATACAACAGGTGTAGTAGACCTTACAGTGAAATGCTGAATACAACAGGTGTAGTAGACCTTACTGTGAAATGCTGAATACAACAGGTGTAGGTAGACCTTACTGTGAAATGCTGAATACAACAGGTGTAGGTAGACCTTACTGTGAAATGCTGAATACAACAGGTGTAGGTAGACCTTACTGTGAAATGCTGAATAAAACAGGTGTAGGTAGACCTTACTGTGAAATGCTTACTTACAAGCCCTTAACTAACAATGCTGTTCAATAAATAGAGTTAAGAAAATATTTGCTAAAGTAAAAGTAAGTAAAACATTTAATACAAAGTAACACAATAAAATGACATAACAGTAACGAGGCTGTGTACAGGGGGTACCGGTTCCGAGTCAATTACTACTCACTGTTCATGTTCAGTAACATCTGTTCCATTGCTAATGGAGATAGATACATAAAGTGGTGATCACACACACACACACACACACACACACACACACACACACACACACACACACACACACACACACACACACACACACACACACACACACACACACACACACACACACACACACACACACACACACACACACACACACACACACACACACACACACACACACACACACACACACACACACACACACACACACTAGCTCTCACACAAAGGGACTCCCCTGCCTCCAATGTGACCTTTTCCCCTCTGTTTTCCCTAGGAAACGGATCGTTCCTGTCCTCTGGTTCTAGTCAGCGGCACCAGGGCCCTAGTCGGCCCCGTACGGAGGAATGAGAAAGCTCTCATTGATAAGCAGTAATGAGAAGATGATGGGAAAGAATTGTTGAGAAATGTGCCGAGACTTGCTCCCTTGCTTTCACCGACCCTCTTCCTCCCTTCTGCTTAATCACAAATTATTCAATTATATATTTTCAGTCCCAAATGGCACCCTATTCCCTATGTAGTGCACTACATTTTGACCATTGCCCCTAGGAGAATACTGGGCTATTTGGAACACTACCTATATCTCCTCCATCATCAGTACCGCTACTCCCTGTCCCAGACATTATACATGCTATTCTACTAATACAGTTAAATACAGTTTAATCACAGTCACTGCAATTAGTCCTAGCAGTATGCCCAGACACCCCCCACCCCACAGACACACACACACACACACACACACACACACACACACACACACACACACACACACACACACACACACACACACACACACACACACACATCTATACTATCCATTGGTCAATGCCAGGGACAATGAGCCAAAATAAATCCAATAACCCAAAATGCAGCAGGCCCCTTTTCTTAATTACAGGAAGTGGAATATTGGAAGGGTTGCACACTCTGCCAATACACATACTGGCTTCGTTGTGTGTGTGTGTGTGTGTGTGTGTGTGTGTGTGTGTGTGTGTGTGTGTGTGTGTGTGTGTGTGTGTGTGTGTGTGTGTGTGTGTGTGTGTGTGTGTGTGTGTGTGCGTGTGTGTGTGTGTGCTTATGTGACTATTGGCCCTTACATGTATATCCTGTTGCTGCTCCATATTGCCTGAACTTACTGGCTTGTTCTCTTTATCCCCTTGGAAGGATCAAAGGTTATTCTTCTGTATCCCTTTAAAGGTTATTCTTCTGTATCCCTTTAAAGGTTATTCTTCTATATCCCTTTAAAGGTTATTCTTCTGTATCCCTTTAAAGGTTATTATTCTATATCCCTTTAAAGGTTATTATTCTATATCCCTTTAAAGGTTATTCTTCTGTATCCCTTTAAAGGTTATTCTTCTGTATCCCTTTAAAGGTTATTATTCTATATCCCTTTAAAGGTTATTCTTCTATATCCCTTTAAAGGTTATTCTTCTATATCCCTTTAAAGGTTATTCTTCTGTATCCCTTTAAAGGTTATTCTTCTATATCCCTTTAAAGGTTATTCTTCTGTATCCCTTTAAAGGTTATTATTCTGTATCCCTTTAAAGGTTATTCTTCTGTATCCCTTTAAAGGTTATTCTTCTGTATCCCTTTAAAGGTTATTCTTCTATATCCCCTTAAAGGTTATTATTCTGTATCCCTTTAAAGGTTATTCTTCTGTATCCTTTTAAAGGTTATTCTTCTGTATCCCTTTAAAGGTTATTCTTCTGTATCCCTTTAAAGGTTATTCTTCTGTATCCCTTTAAAGGTTATTATTCTGTATCCCTTTAAAGGTTGTTATCCTGTATCCCTTTAAAGGTTATTCTGTATCCCTTTAAAGGTTATTCTTCTGTATCCCCCTGGACGGTCGAAGGTTATTATTCTATATCCCTTTAAAGGTTATTCTTCTGTATCCCTTTAAAGGTTATTCTTCTGTATCCCTTTAAAGGTTATTCTTCTGTATCCCTTTAAAGGTTATTCTTCTATATCCCTTTAAAGGTTATTCTTCTGTATCCCCCTGGACGGTCGAAGGTTATTATTCTATATCCCTTTAAAGGTTATTCTTCTGTATCCCTTTAAAGGTTATTCTTCTGTATCCCTTTAAAGGTTATTATTCTGTATCCCTTTAAAGGTTATTATTCTATATCCCTTTAAAGGTTATTCTTCTGTATCCCTTTAAAGGTTATTATTCTGTATCCCTTTAAAGGTTATTCTTCTGTATCCCTTTAAAGGTTATTATTCTGTATCCCTTTAAAGGTTATTATCCTGTATCCCTTTAAAGGTTATTCTGTATCCCTTTAAAGGTTATTCTTCTGTATCCCCCTGGACGGTCGAAGGTTATTATTCTATATCCCTTTAAAGGTTATTCTTCTGTATCCCCTTGGACGGTCGAAGGTTATTCTTCTGTATCCACAATCTCTTGATTGTGGTCATGCAAATGTAACATACAGATATCTCTGTGTATAAACTTTGTTTGTCCAGTGGCCTGTGTGGTCTAGTGGATAGTGCTGTTGACCACGGCACAAATGTATTGTCTGGGCTACTTGCCCTTCTGACTCCCAATCTCTGTTACCTTTCACCTGCTGCTAACACTTCATTTAACCTTTATGTCAGTACAGATGTCATGATCAAAGTGACTCTGTGAGAAAATGATGTAGCGTTGGTTCCCAGAAGAGAGCGGAGCTCATAAGGATATGTACTGTATGAAACAGTCAATGAACTAGAATATACTAGTGTAAGGTTCTGTATTTATTTTCTTATTCAAAGTTGCGTTCTGTTTCGTTGTGTTCTTGAACGTAGTGATGTCCTGGTGATGTCCTGGTGGTGACCTGGTGATGACCTGGTGGTGACCTGGTGATGACCTGGTGGTGACCTGGTGGTGACCTGGGGATGTCCTGGTGGTAACCTGGTGGTGACCTGGTGGTGACCTGGTGGTGACCTGGTGATGACCTGGTGGTGACCTGGTGATGACCTGGTGGTGACCTGGTGGTGACCTACCTGGTGGTGACCTGGTGATGACCTGGTGGTGACCTGGTGATGACCTGGTGGTGACCTGGTGGTGACCAGTTACATATCTTCTCATCTCTTTCCTTCTGAACCTCTTGGTTAACCTTGTCATTGTATATTGCTTCTTTCATTTCTTTGCTCTTGAAGCGCTTTGAGATGGAAGGAAAACCGCTATAGAAATGTGATAAATGATTACTTTTATTATTATTATTATTATTAAACAGCTGCAGGCCTGATGTATAAGAGCAGAGAGACCAAACGTCACTTTCTTATCAATCCCACTTTCTTTCCTGCTTCAGCTTCCATTCAGTTTCAGTTCCTGCCTGTAACCATTTAAACATCTTCCACTACCATTAAAAACACTGTTTCGAAGTGTCTCTCCTATACGCACAGGTGCGTCAATCGACTCTAAGGGTTTAAAGGGATAGTTCATCCAAATTACAAATTTGCATATTTGTTTCCTTAACATGTAAGAGGTTTATGGACAAGGCAACGCAGCAAGGTAAGGAAACGAACAAGTCATTTTGCAATGAACAATTCCTTTAATGTGACAAACTCTCTTGCAAGGTGACTGCAGCTGCAAGTTTACTTGAAAAAGTGTTAGCTATGTATTTTCCTTGTTTAGACTGTAGACTATCAACTCTTTGTTATATTTCCTTCCTGTAAGAACCCTGAGCACACCACCAGTCAGGGATTACTGCATGGTGCCTGGTGTCTGGTGTCTGGTGCCTGGTGCCTGGTGCCTGGTGTCTGGTGTCTGGTGCCTGGTGCCTGGTGTCTGGTGTCTGGTGCCTGGTATCTGGTGTCTGGTGCCTGGTGCCTGGTGCCTGGTGCCTGGTGCCTTGTGTCTGGTGTCTGGTGCCTGGTGTCTGGTGCCTGGTGCCTTGTGTCTGGTGTCTGGTGTCTGGTGCCTGGTGTCTGGTGCCTTGTGCCTTGTGCCTGGTACCTGTGTGTAGAGCCATGTGTTGGTCCATTGGGACAGCTGAAAAGTGGTGTATGGCATTAAGAGTGTTTATTTGGCCAGAGGTGTCCGTGAGATTAGCTGGTGTGTTACATGTGATGTAAAAGTGCTTGGTTTGGACACAAGAGTAATGAGTCAGGTTTGTGTTAATCTAACAGTGCTGTGGTTGGGGTGGGGGACAGGGGTTGAAGCTGAGGCTGGGGCTAAGGAGAGTTGGGGCAGAGGCTGGGTTTGGGAAGCTGAAGCTGGGGCTAGAGGCTGGGGTTAGAAAGCTGAAGCTGGGTCTGGAGGCTGGGAATGGGGCTGCAGTTGGGGCTGCATGGGCATGGTAACTAGAGGTGCAGAGTGGACTGCTGTGTTCCAGCTATACGCCTACATGACAGGAGCTGGGAACCTGGCCAGAGTTGGAAGGAGGGAGTTAAAAAGGGAGAGAGACAAAAAGAGGAATGCTGGGATAGAGAGGTGTTGCGATTATGTTTTCTTAGCGAGTGGAAAGTCATCCTCCTCTCTTCTGCTTTTTCTTTTCTTTCTTGTGACTCTCTATTTATATTTATTGTTTCCAGAGGAGGGGAGGGGAGGGGAGGGGAGGGGAGGGGAGGGGAGGGAGGAGAGGGAGGGAGGGAGGGGAGGGAGGGGGAGGGAGGGAGGGAGGGAAGGAAGGAAGGAGAGGAGAGGGGAGGGGAGGGGGTGGGGGAGGAAAAGGGAGAGCAGAGAACAGAACATGTCCTGAAGATGCTGTGGGGATTATCAGGGGGCTCAGGCAGTGTGTTGTGGAGTCAACACACTGTTTGTTTTATTGGCCCTGGGGGGCCTAACCCTAACCCTGGGGGGCCAAGGAAGGGAACATTTGTGTTGGCTGAAGTGAACCTCTCAGCACAGCTCAGGGCCCCACCACCACATGGCCTCCCTCCTCCTGTTTATTCCTGCTCTCCAGCGTTCTTTCTCTCTCCATCTTTCTGTCTATCAGTCTCGCTCTTGCTTTCTTTCCCTTTCTCTACTCTCTCTCTCTCTCTCTCTTTCTCTCTCTCCCACCCCATCCTCTCTCTCTATCTGTGCTTCTCCCCCTCTTTCTATTTCTGTACCCCAATCTCTCTCGCTCTCTTTCTCTCTCTCTCTCTCTCTCTCTCTCTCTCTCTCTCTCTCTCTCTCTCTCTCTGTCTCTCTCTCTCTCTTTCTCTCTCTTTCTGTCTCTCTCTCTCTCTTTTTGCTCTCTCTCTCTCTCTCTCTCTCTCTCTCTCTCTCTCTCTCTCTCTCCCCCCCCTCTCTCTCTCTCTCTCTCTCTCTCTCTCTCTCTTTCTATCTCTCACCATATCTCCCTGCTTATCATGTCCTCAGGTCTCTTTAGTTGAAAATGACGTGTGAGATTGCTTGAGAAGACCCCCTGACTGATGTTTTGCTGTGGCAGTCATGTCTTTGTCTGTGTAACTGAATCATATTGGATTGTTCATCTATGAGGTAGCTCCATAGGCCCCGGCAAGGCAGTCATGGTGAAAACTCAGGTGTAGTGTGTTACCATTGTGTTTATGAGCCCACTTTGCTTGTGTAATCCTGTTTTATGCATTACTACAGACTTGAACTGACGCTAGGTCATTAATTGTGGGTGCCCCTGCCCAGTAAAAACCAAGCAGCTTAGTTTCCTGTCTGACATAGGAAAAGCCTCCAAAAGTCTCCAAGCTTTTTGTTTTACTACACCCAGTGATATTACATGTCATTGTGGTCCTCTGTTACCAGCACTGTTGTAAAGTACATACACACACACACACACACACTCACGCACAGACACGCACACACATATGCACACACACCTCCATATATTATGAATGATCATTAAAGGCATTATGAAACACATGCTATTCCCCTGTGACTCTCTACCTTGTGGGCTTCTAAAGGTCTTTGTGAAGGAGGCTAATGAGACAGGACCAATGGGGGAGTGTTAGTGTGGGTTCTGCTGCTCTGCTGCTCAGCTCTGCAGCTCTAATAGCCATTCCTTAATCAGGCTGACCAGCAAAGTGTAATCATTAGCACTGTGTGTGTGTGTGTGTGTGTGTGTGTGTGTGTGTGTGTGTGTGTGTGTGTGTGTGTGTGTGTGTGTGTGTGTGTGTGTGTGTGTGTGTGTGTGTGTGTGTGTGTGTGTGTGTGTGTGTGTGTGTGTGTGTGTGTGTGTGTGTGTGTGTGTTTGTGCGTGTGTGTGTATATGCGTGTCCGTGCGGGTTTGTGTGTGTATGGAACAAGGATTTAACAGTCATTAACTGTACCGAGCTAGGCACTGCTCTCCTTAAACAGAGGGAGGAGGGGAGAGAGAGGAAAGGAGGGTTGCTGTCACACTCTCACACACACCTGGGTCTGTTTGCAATCAGGCAGCTGAGCTGTGCAGGCCAATTAGGAGCCAGCAGAGCAGTGCACCAGCTTGTACCGGGAAAGGTGAGAGTAATTTACCTACCACCATACATGGGCGGGAGTGTTGAAATGTTGGTTATTTTTCGTTTTTTAAACAACTCATTTTAAACAACTAATTTTTAAATTCTGTGAGCTCAATGTGCATATTGCACAGTTTCTCTAGAGATAAATCAGATCCAGCCTCAGACCTTATAGTCTCTCTGCACCATGTAAACCTGCCCCCTGACAACAACACTCTCAGACCTTATAGTCTCTCTGCACCATGTCCACCTGCCCACTGACAACAACACTCTCAGACCTTATAGTCTCTCTGCACCATGTAAACCTGCCCCCTGACAACAACACTCTCAGACCTTATAGTCTCTCTGCACCATGTCCACCTGCCCACTGACAACAACACTCTCAGACCTTATAGTCTCTCTGCACCATGTAAACCTGCCCCCTGACAACAACACTCTCAGACCTTATAGTCTCTCTGCACCATGTCCACCTGCCCACTGACAACAACACTCTCAGACCTTATAGTCTCTCTGCACCATGTCCACCTGCCCACTGACAACAACACTCTCAGACCTTATAGTCTCTCTGCACCATGTAAACCTGCCCACTGACAACAACACTCTCAGACCTTATAGTCTATCTGCACCATGTAAACCTGCCCACTGACAACAACACTCTCATACCTTATAGTCTCTCTGCACCATGTCCACCTGCCCACTGACAACAACACTCTCAGACCTAATAGTCTCTCTGCACCACATAAACCTGCCCCCTGACAACAGCACTCTCAGATTGTATAGTCTCTCTGCACGATGTACACCTGCCCACAGACAACAACACTCTCAGACCTTATAGCCCCTCTGCACCATGTCAACCTGCCCCCTGACAACAACACTCTCAGATTGTATAGTCTCTCTGCACTATGTACACCTGCCCACTGACAACAACACTCTCAGACCTTATAGCCCCTCTGCACCATGTCAACCTGCCCCTTGACAACAACAACACTCTCCTTGGTGCCAAAGCATTGATACTGAGACTCTCAGTGACTGGACTCCCATCTGTAACTGGGCCAACACTGGACACGCACACTGACACACATTCACACACAAGCACACACACACACTGACACACACGCACAAACACACACACTGACACACACGCCCAAACACACACACTGACACACACACTGACACACACACTGACACACACACACACACACACACAGTGCCAGATGGACATGCTCGTGTCCCATTCTCATCAGCTACTGTTTAATGTCCATGTGAAGTCCCAGTCATGCATACAGGCGGTGACATCGTATCCACTTCTGATAGGGTTATAATGGAGGAAATGACTGCAATACACAGGCGACCTGTCCCACTCCATGGCACATGGGAATATCGCACACACACACACACACACACACACACACACACACACACACACACACACACACACACACACACACACACACACACACACTCGCACACACACACACACACACACACACACACACACACACACACACACACACACACACACACACACACACACACACACAGCTGCTTAAGCCTGGGCCAAGCAGGCATCTGTCGCTGACACATCTGTCAGTACCTCCACATCTGTGAGCTCCTGCCAAGGCTTCTGCTCTGGTCCCCTCACCCCACACACGTCCTCTTCAGCTGGGCTTATAGCATCACACCTCGCTCCCCTGACTGCCCAGCCCTCCAGCTGAACACTGTTATTAAACAGTATAAACCTAAAGTCATGGAGTCCCATTTCCTTTAATGTATCCAGTCAATCTCTACTGCTATATGTAGTATACTGAGACAATGCGACATGATATGATACATCTTGTTGTTTTTCTGCCAGAGTGAGACATGGCTGGCTTACTGTAATGGCCGTATCGCCGAAAGCCGTTTCATGGGGACAAATGTGTTTTTGGGCACGTACAGTAGGCCACAGGAAGCAGCCAAGTGCAGTCCCATGGATTACAGGACATTTGTTATGTTCTGTTCTCAAGTTCCTATTGAACATGTTAAAAGTTCTGTCCGTCTTCCTTTTCTATAGGGCTTTTCACACTGCACATTTTCAGCTTGCTCTAGGGCTAAGAGCTTCCATAAGCTAGGCCTGGGACAGTCTTAGTCTTCAGTTAAAGGGACATTACACTCCAAAAACCAATCTGCAGTTCCATTAACAACAAAGTGGACACCTTGCCACTGTTTTGGTCAACAGCTCAGGGGATGGTGCTGGAGAGATGTAACCACTCTCAAATTCATAAACAGAGCTACGGATGCAAGGACTGACCATCTATGAGATCCAAAGGATTGTTTAAACCATGTTTTGAGGCTATACAGTGTCTTTTTAACAATTACATTGTTTAGAAAAAATGGAGCAAATCCAGCTTTTATTTGGGGTTCTGATGGGGTATGACAGTTGCACTAACTCATGAACTCATCTTTTACAAGTTACATTCTCATTATCTAACATTATTTGAATAGTCCCAAAAATGTATGTCCCAATCACAGATTGTATCTTTAAAGGTAGCCTAAGTCATCTTACACCATCAGTTGTGTAGATCCAGCTCTATGCCTCAACCTCAAATGAATGGAGGAGATAAGCACCACAAATCTGGACAAGGATTTCTCTCAGCAGATGACCACTTTGAAGGTCTGAATCTATAACACTAGTATACTTCTGAGATGTGAAAACATCTGCCAAACTTAGATTGTAGAGGGATATGCCCCTTTAAAGATCACCCTGGGCTGAGAATGTGCACTGTGAAAAACAAGAGGCAACAAACAGCACACCTCAATACGCTCTGAGTTTCAGTCGTCGGTGTCTGTCTGTCTGTTTACTTATGGAATGGAGGAAATTCAATATCGTGATGTAGGACTGTGGATATGTGTTATGTCTGAATGACTTGTCCTTTTCTGGGATGTTTCTGATGGGTCCTGTGGTGTTGTTGTGTTGGTGTCTTCTCTAGTCATTAGTCATGGTCAGGGGGAGGAGGACGGGGAGACGCGGGAAGAGAAGGGGGAGAGTGAGGGTGAAACAGAATGGGACCTATTGTTGTGCCTCTGGGGAGTGGGCTGCTGTCTCCCTGAGGGCACATGAACTTCCTGGGTACACTGAAGCCCCACTGTAACTTCACTGCGTGTTTGCGTGCGTGTGTGTGTGCGCATGTATGCACGTGCATGCGTATGTGCGTTCATGTCTGAGTGTGTACACACACTTAAATATGGTCATGGCAACTGCTGTTGTTTATGTTGCTGTGGTTGTAAATGTGACACCACGGCAGCATGATGTGTAGACAGAGACACAGTGATAAGTCTGACACCACGGCAGCATGATGTGTAGACAGAGACACATTTGTTCTCCCTTTGTCTTCCACTTAAACCATATCATTACATTGCTGTTATCTGTAGGTAACTCCAGATGCTTGTTCCACAGCCTAATGTACGTAGGCCAACATGTGCCAAAAAGGGTTAGTCTTAATCTATATTGATGTACTTGCGGACACATTAATACAGATGATCATAATCATATCTGTCTGTGACATGACAGTGTATTCCAGCCAGCACTTATTTTTTTATGCATTTATATTTTACACTTTGACAACCATTATTCCCAATTCCATCCTCAAATTGGCACCAGACTGCACGGGGCCTCCCCAGTGAGAGTGAGAGAGCCAGCACACCTTGTTTCTGGTGACCCGAGTCCAGGGAAAATCAGCCTTTAACAAGTATGTAAGGAAAAAGACAGATGCTTCCAAGATGGCCGCCTTCCCATCCCATCCCATCCACTGTTCAGTTGAGCTGGCAGACGGACAGCAGAACGAGAAGGCAGCAGACCTGGGTTCGACTGGTATTTTAAATATGTTAAATACTTTAGCTGTGCTTGATATTTCCAGGCACAATGGGAAAGTCCCAAAAGTGCAAAACCTCCCCACCTGGCACTCCAGACAGGCAGAAACAAATGCTCAAACTATTTGAACAGTTTCAAATATTCTCTGAACCCAGGTCTGAAGGGAAGGAGGGGATGGAGATTGGAATCCCGACAAAATTAGAGCAGTTCTCTCATTCTCTCCCAGGCAGGCCTCCTGTTTTATAGAAGGAGTGTGTGAACGTGACGAGGGGAGTGTGAAGAAGATTAGACACCAGATTCTGCCTTTTTTCCGTTTATCATCCCTCCATCTCTCCATTTTTTATATATTGTGATGCCCCACATCCCAAAGCCAGTTCATCATTCTTCTCCTTGTCACCGTGTGTGATGTCTGGAAGTTATTAGTCTCTCTCTCTCTCTCTCTCTCTCTCTCTCTCTCTCTCTCTCTCTCTCACACACACACACTCACACACACACACACACACTACCTGTAGCATAATAAGTCAAGCCTAGTCAAGTACTGTATGAATTGTCGTCTAGTGTAGTGTAAGAGCTTCATTGCTACATTACTACAGCTGTTTGGTATATTACAGAACCCTAGTCTGTCTCTCTCTCTAGGTCTTGGCAACATTACTACAGCTGTTTGGTATATTACAGAACCCTAGTCTGTCTCTCCTAGGTCTTGGCAACATTACTACAGCTGTTTGATATATTACAGAACCCTAGTCTGTCTCTCCTAGGTCTTGGCTACATTACTACAGCTGTTTGGTATATTACAGTATATTACAGAACCCTAGTCTGGCTCTCTCTGGGTCTTTTAGTTATTTACTCAGGCTTTCAGTGTGATTGACAACACATTATTACTGCATCTTTCAGTGTGATTGACAACACATTATTACTGCATCTTTCAGTGTGATTGACAACACATTATTAGTGCATCTTCAGTGTGATTGACAACACATTATTACTGCATCGTTCAGTGTGATTGACAACACATTATTACTGCATCTTTCAGTATGATTGACAACACATTATCACTGCATCTTTCAGTGTGATTGACAACACATTATCACTGCATCTTTCAGTGTGATTGACAACACGTTATCACTGCATCTTTCAGTGTGATTGACAACACATTATCACTGCATCTTTCAGTGTGATTGACAACACATTATTACTGCATCTTTCAGTGTGATTGACAACACATTATTAGTGCATCTTCAGTGTGATTGACAACACATTATTACTGCATCGTTCAGTGTGATTGACAACACATTATTACTGCATCTTTCAGTATGATTGACAACACATTATCACTGCATCTTTCAGTGTGATTGACAACACATTATCACTGCATCTTTCAGTGTGATTGATAACACATTATCACTGCATCTTTCAGTGTGATTGACAACACATTATCACTGAATCTTTCAGTGTGATTGACACCACATTATCAATGCATCTTTCAGTGTGATTGACAACACATTATCACTGCATCTTTCAGTGTGATTGACAACACATTTCCACTTGTAACTGATTACAAAAACGGTAACTGTAATCCATTACATTACCAGCAAAAAATATTGTAATCCGATTAGAGATACTTTTGAAAAACTAAAAAACTAAAACTGAATTACCTCTAGGATTACCTTTAAGTTCAGAAAGGACAGTCATCTGTTTTCTCAATGGCATTCAAATCAGCATTGAAAGAAGGCTCAAATGGAAGTTTGTTGCGCCCAGGGTTGGAGAGTAACGGATTGTAACCCTTTACGTGTAACAGATTTGCAAAAAACTGGAACTGATCCAATTGGAGATACTTTTGAAGCAGTGGTGTAGCCAGCGGGCGATACGGATATCACCCATTATTGATATCTAGGCTACAGTACATAGCACATTGATGTGAATCACATTAGGTGATACGGATATCACTCATTATTGATATCTAGGCTACAGTACATAGCACATTGATGTGAATCACATTGGGCGATACGGATATCACTCATTATTGATATCTAGGCTACAGTACATAGCACATTGATGTGAATCACATTGGGCGATACGGATATCACTCATTATTGATATCTAGGCTACAGTACATAGCACATTGCTGTGAATCACATTGGGCGATACGGATATCACTCATTATTGATATCTAGGCTACAGTACATAGCACATTGCTGTGAATCACATTGGGCGATACAGATATCACTCATTATTGATATTTAGGCTACAGTACATAGCACATTGATGTGAATCACATTGGGCGATACGGATATCACTCATTATTGATATCTAGGCTACAGTACATAGCACATTGATGTGAATCACATTGCTTCTCTCTCATTTAGCTATTTGCATTTTATGGATTGTGATTGTTGTGGATATTTGTTCACAAATTTACATGTGTATTTTAACCTAATAATGGTTGAATTAAAGAAGTTGAAGCTGCCTATCAACTTGGGGTGTATTCATTACGCCTCAGTGGACAGCCAGTGAAAAATGCACTCTTGCAACAGCTGCATAGAGTGGATCCTAGCCAATGGAATAAAAGTTTGAGTTCCTCCCTTCTCAACTCGGTCCCCCATGGTATTGTCGCCATACTTTCAGAAATATGTTTAATTCAGAAATATGTTTAATTTAAGAAGACCATGCACGAGTGGAGCTTTTATTCCTCAATCTAATGCGTGCTGATAATTAAAGAAATGCCCATTTCTCCCTAACATGCTCAAACTCACACACAGCTGCAAATTATCGAGATATCAAAGTGTCACCAACAAAAATGTAAACAATAGGCCTATAGCAAATGTAAACAATAGGCCTATAGCAAATGTAAACAATAGGCCTATAGCAAATGTAAACAATAGGCCTATAGCAAATGTAAACAATAGGCCTATAGCAAATGTAAACAATAGGCCTATAGCAAATGTAAACAATAGGCCTATAGCAAATGTAAACAATAGGCCTATAGCAAATGTAAACAATAGGCCTATAGCAAATGTAAACAATAGGCCTATAGTAAATGTAAACAATAGGCCTATAGTAAATGTAAACAATAGGCCTATAGTAAATGTAAACAATAGGCCTATAGCAAATGTAAACAATAGGCCTATAGTAAATGTAAACAATAGGCCTATAGTAAATGT